>NW_006159773.1:1017054-1069005 GCF_000334495.1 Tupaia belangeri chinensis
GCAGGAAGTGGTTAAAGAAGAGAGAACATCACCCACTTCCATATAAATGAAATGGAAATACAGAGAATGAAGAATTGTAACAGAGGCCTACTTTAGCCAGACTGACTCCATGTTGTTAAATCAAAAATCATTTTTTGCACAGTCTGATACTCTTTCTTTGCGATTTCTCCAAGGAAAACTCCGAAGAGACAAATGGCCAACCTTGAGTTTGAAACAAAAAGGGACATTCTGCTCTAGCTAAAACCTGAAACTTCTGCCTCAAATATGAATCACTGTATTCCCTCCATCCCAGTCAAAAATTAACCTGATCAATGTTTTGCTATAGGTGGCCCTGAGTTTCATACGCGTCCCTTCTATAAAAGCATCTGCAAATTGGCTGACTAGTTGAAGTTATTTTTACATATCTTCTCAGTTTGGCCACACCGTAATAAATTCTCCTTTTCACTCTCATCTACAATTTTGCCTCTGTGTGTTTTATTGAATGGTGAAAGGTCAAACCTGTTGCTGTTTTCTGGACTAGTACAAAATTCAGCCATATACATTTTTTACCATTAAGTGAGTTGCTAGTCAATATCCTATGTCACTTTTGCTAAATTTTGACCTGTGGGATCCCCTTTCTTTTGGTTATATTCATTTCTTCATCCTGTCATTTAACTGCTAAGTCTTGGAGAACAGACTGTACTCACCTTTGCATCCCTAGAACCAAGAAAGTGTTAGTACAAAACAAAAGCTCCAAGAATGTTTATTGACTTGTATCAAGTGCCTTCAACACTGCTTACAATCCACCTTGATCTCATATATTTTTATCAGTGTTTTAGAATGCCAGAATCACAATTTTCAAATGAAGATTGATTGGGAAGCAAAATGATTGGATAAAGGACTAAATTATTCTCTAATAGAATTTGATGACCTTCTGGTTCAGAGATTTGCAAACTCTTTGTTAGTAACTAAACCCTTTTTTTTTTTCAGAACAAAATTTACTAGAAATCCAAAATGTTACAAAGCAATTCTCTCTGAGTGACTCTGAGGAACTATAGTGCTCAAGCCAAATTTCCTTTGGACAGTGGAGAATAGCGAGGCCAAAAGAGATTAGAAAATTGACCTCCCAAAGTCACATTGCTAGTTAGGTACAGAGTTGAAAATAGAATCTGCATATTCATGAGAGGCCTTCAAAAAGTTAATAGAAAATGCATATTATGAAAAAAAATGCAGGATTTAAACATTTTTGAACCAAAAATTGTACTTTAATTCCACTTTCCACAAGCTTTTGAATTCCACTTGTGTTCCACTTTTGAATTTCATAATTCTTTTGCTGTACTCAACCTAGCTATTGTTTCATCTTATAAAAATGCTCCAAATTTATCAATATCTCACTGGATATTTTTTAGAACAATGTTGATCTTAAAAAAAAAAGTTGACAAGTAACGAATCCTAGTTTTTATTGTAATCATTAATGATTAAACACTTTCAGATTTACAGTTCCAATCTACTATGAGGCTGTGATAAGAATCTGCTGAAGAAACAGTTTCTGAGAGACAACTAACCATTCAGTGATAGTGATATTCACAAGTCCACCACTGATCCAAATCTCTGAAGGCTTTCTTTCTACAGTTGATTGAATTGTCCTTCCAAATCAGGGTTAAGGCCACTGGCATGGCAATTTCAGAAAAAAAGAGCATCTGTTGGCGATATACCTGGCTGGTGGATGTATCCTGGAATTTAATTTCTATTGCTGCCAAACTCTTGACCTTTAAAACACAAACAGTTATCCTGGATTAAAGAAAAAGAAAAAAGGAGGCTTGTAGTTCAGTTTTATGATTTTCTTTCCCCAAATGGACCACAAATTAGTGAAATATATATACAGAATATACATTGATTATGAAACACAATCAGCATCTTTAGAAGGACAGACATCCTTAATTAAATTCTATATGGTGTAGCCTCTATATGCAAAATGTATTTCCCATGTCTGTCCAGTATTGGTTCTTTTTTCATTTCTCCCTGTGGCTAATGTAACAAAGTCACATTCTCCTATAACCAGTACTACCGCTTCTTGCATATATAAGCATTTCAACCCTTTGCCTTTGCATGCAACTAACTGATGTTTTTTCTTAAGTGCTCAGACTAGCACTAAGTACACCTATCTAAATTAGCCCTCTGCAAATACAAACAGAGAGATTCTAAATATTGCATTTGATCATTTTCTCTGTAATTTGCTGTTCATACAGATGCTTTGCATATGTTGATTAAATACGCACTTTCCATTGCCTGGGGAGTCAGCCCCTACAGCAGACCAGTGTAATCTGGTCCCAGGAGACCACAGCACTCCAGAGGGGCACTGTCGCACGGACTACCTGCTTCAGCTTGTCTTAGCAACAATGATCGCCATATGTGAAGCTGCAGGAAAACAGATGCTGTTTTTCCATTTGTGAAATCAAGTTGTTGGAAAGTAGTCAGGTTTCCAATGTACGAAGCTCATCTAATCAACCTACGGAGACAGCGTGAGCTTTCTCAGAAATATTTGACAACATTCTCTAGTATTGGTGACTAGAAACATATATGAAATCATAGTTCCAAAGTGATAATTCTTCTCCCATTCTTGTGTTGATATTATCTGTTTTGATGACTGCAAATGGAATCCCTAATTTTCTTAAACAAAGGGAATATGTAACTCAATTTTCAGTTGTAAAAAACTTCAAGGTATAGTCTGTAAGTATAGGGTAAATTCATTGTAACATCTTATCTTATTAGATCGTAAGTATCAAGGAATATTTTCCCCTTAGGACCAAAAATAAAAGTATGAAGGATGTATATGTATAAGTAAAGACAACTTCTACTTTATCAGTCTAAAAGTAAGATCTCCAAAAGAGCTGAGCCTCAGTATGTTGTGAGCCATCCTACCTCCCTCTCACCCTGTATTACAAAGAGTTGAGTTACCTGTCATTTGGATAGCAAAATATTTTCATTGCTTGTAAAGTGCATTTTCCTTCACAAAATGTGACTTGCTTCCCAGAGTTAGTGTTCACAGCAAAGCTTAATATTGTAGTTTGAGATCTGATTAATAGAATATGTGCCATACCATGTCAATTGGAAGAAAATATGTGCCAATTGCAATAGCTCAAGACAGTCACCTACAAACCAGATCAACTGTAGATGTTAATTTATCTGCAACATCACTATGTTAATTTTGTAATTTATAAGAATAAATGTAGGCCAAACCTGAATGTAAGTAATATTGAGTTCATGTTTAAGGCAACAAGCTTCAAACTCTGTTTCTCTCATTATAATCTGATTCAGTTATAGCCTGTCTTTTAATTTTTCCATAAAACGTAAGTAATAATGTATAAGAATTATCATAATGAGAAATACAACAAGTGTCAAAATGAAAAATCTATACTAAAATCCTAGTATCTTTTTTTTTTTTTTGAGAAGTTTTTGCTATAGGGCGCGTGCGCTCGCCAGACAGACAGAGAGAGACATAGAGACAGAAAGCGAGAAATCACCCCCCAGGGGGGATGGTCACGCCACAATCCCTTCTCCTCCATTCTCCTCTCGGGATCTTGGGCACGCACGCACATGTGCCCGGCGTGAGTTCTAAGCCACCGGGTCCGGGAGGCGAACCGCGATTGACTACGTGGGAATCCAGCGACATAGCCATTATGCTAACTGCTGGTTCCCAAACCCTAGTATCTTGATAGAAGATATTCAACTTCCTGAAATGCTTACCTCCCTTTCTTAGATGACTAAGAAGCCTAATGAAAGATGACTGCATGTGGTAAAACTATTGTAATATAAAAATTGCTATTCTTGCAGAAGACAAAAATGCTGTGCCTATTTGGAGTAATATTAGCATTTGGGTTGAACTTTGAAAAATAGCGCTTCAACAGAAGTGTGGTGTTTCCACAGGGGAAAAGAAAGAAGCCAAGTAGAACAAGCATGGCAGAGAAGAGCACAAGGCATTTGCAGAAGTGAATGATTATAGGTTAATTTGACCAGAGAATGCTGAAGTTTGATGAAGAGTAAGAAAGGCCAGGTTAGTCCTTTTTAATCTTGCCTTAACTAAGGCAAGATTATGAAGGGTTCTGGGGGTTAAGGTTTAAGGAGTTCAGCTGCAAGGAGCTATGGAAAGATTTCAATGGCTTTTGCAGCCCAGAACCAAGGTCAGAGCAGTGCTTTATCACACTGGGACTTCAGTGAGAAGTACCCTGAGCTACTACAGGCTAGCACTCTGCTTGCCTATTACAAAGGGAAGTGGACTATGATAAAGAACCTTGTAGTTCAGGAAGAAAGACCAGAAATAGGAAACAGTTATAAATAAGTGCTAGGATACAGTTAGGCACTACATTGTGTGGTAACAATGATTTTTGTTGAACTTTTTAGCCTAGAAATCACTTTCACCGGTATTAACCTCAGCCTCTCAATAAATACTGAATGAACAATCAAATGTTTGAGGTAAACAGGAACTGTCAGGACTCAGAGAATCAAAGTCTCATAGGCATTAAGTGTTGACCTGGGACTCAAACCCCACCTCATGGCACCTTGTGCTTTTTGTAGACTGATCTGCAGGAGTTGAAAGAAAAAGCATATCTTTGAATTTTCCTGTCTCTAGATTCACTAAGTATTGGTGATAAAAGGGAAAAAAATATATTAAGCTATTAGCTCATGAGTATAGTTAAATATTTTTGTGAATATTTGTGAAGTGAATTTTTAATGATTAGGGAGAGTGATTACTAATGGATATGACAAAGTCTCTTTCATCAGGATTTGGGGCACATCATGAAAAGCATTTCTCCAGCCTTCTGAACAATTTTAATAGCCACTTAAGAGCGTCTAAATAAATTGGCTTTCTGCTTTAATCAGTTAAAACTGATTTAGGCTACTAAGATTTCTGACTGATGCATAAAGTAATTTCAGTAAACATACGTTATGAAGTCTTGCGATTTTTCTGTACCTAGTCAAATATTGTCCCAAAGTTCTGATGAAGATTCGTGTAAGAGTTCTGTCTCATTATGTCACATATCTTTGGACATATCACTTAATCTCAATGAGTATCTTTATAAAATTGCAGTAATAATTTATATCTATCTTTATCAAACAAGTAAATGTATGCAAAATTACTCTGTCAAATATTGTTTATGCTATAGAAATGTAAAGTATTACTTGCTGAGGGTGTGATCAGTGTTTTGATTTCACATGATACTAATTGGTGAAAAACTAAAAACATGTATTATTTTGGATGCTCTTCTAAAGGAAAAGGTTAATTTATTCCTGATTCTTATATTTTGCGTATCCTTTTCTGTATTCTAAGAACATAATGGCTCAATAGTATTCACACAAAGGGAGACAACTCTATCTCTGAAGTAGACTAAGGAACCCTCAGAAAACTGCGCTTTCTCTGCGCTTTCTGCCATGTGGTAGAAACTGATGGAAATTCTCCTGGGAGCTTGAAACTGGATCTCTAAGAACATGAGATGCTGGGTCCACTATATGGGAACAAGCAGCAGAGAAGCTACAACTCAGCAACAGTAGCCTTTGCCTATGTTTAGGGTGTCAGTAGAACGGCCATGAGGCTAAGATGCACATGTGTTATAGCAAGTTTATGACCACCCCACTCATGGCACAAAAAGAAAGTACTTGCCTCCCTCTAATCTTCACAGTCTGCTTTTCCTCCTCAGAGCTGGGGCCTCTGCTCTTCAACTGACAGATGACCAGGATCATTATAAGGGAAACCAAATGCTGGAGATATTCACAGCATAAAGGGTTCAAGTTATCCTGTGGGCAAGTGACACTTCTGATGGCTTTTGGGCACACTGAAAAACTTGGAAACCAGGCAGGTTACCTCAAGTTTCATGATAATCCACACTGCTACTTACAGAAGCTGGATATCAGGAAGTTATTTTTATGAGCTATTCCTTAAAAACAAAACAAAACAAAAAAGCAAAAATCTTTTTTTTTTTTAGCTCTGTATATTCCAACAGATATGAAATGGCCATCTATCATAAAGTAGAATTTGATGATATAAAAGAGAATATGCACAGTTTTATTCTCCTGGGATTTGCCATCTCGTAAATTGTCCTCTGTTGGTGAGAAAGTTCCATTAGAAGTCTGGAATTGGAATTGGTCAAACTTCTTCTACCAGAGAATTAGAGAAGAGTACTTCCACTGTTAGGTTTATCTCACACCATCTTCTCCACTTTTCAGTGTGAAGTAACATATATAATAGCAATACTAATGTACATATGCGAGGTCTTCAAAAAGGCCATGGAAAATCCATATTTTTAGGGGAAAAAAACACATGAACTTCAATTTTCTGTACCCAAATGAACTCATATTGTAATTTCATTTTTTCCAAGACCTTTTTGAAGTCCCTTGTACATAGAGACCCCTGCATGGAATTTGTACACACTTTCAATGTATTTTAGGATTTTAACACTGTTAACAAAGGTTGAAGATTTCTTATCATCTTTACACTACTGTGGCATTGTTCTAAGTTATACAATGACATCCAACCACACCACGTTTTTTCTTGAGAAAACTTGTTTTTTTGCTACATTTCTAAAGCAAAGTGGCTTTCTTATCCCTTTATTTTGCAGTAGAGTAACCTTCAGGAAGTCTATTCTATCTTTGTTTAGTTTTACCAAGAGAAAGGGAATCTAATCCATTAGCAAATCTCACCAATTCCACATTCAAAATAGATCTCAAATCTGACTACTCTTATCTCCTCCAGCCTTACCACAGTCTGGGTCACAATTAAGTTTTGTAAAGAAAAATAGCAACAGTCTCTTACAGCTTTTCTATTTTCCCTGTCTTGTTACAGTTCTCCACAGCTGGAGTGATGTTTGCACTTCCATACAAACTGGACCTATGGTAGGCAGTTAGTTAGTCATGAGCGGGCAGCCTTAAGAGAAAAGTGAAAGGCTCATCTAGCTCTGGGTGCCAGGAGGGTGAGGTCATTTGCCATCTTCCTTCCTTGAGGCCTGAGGGAAGTGCACAGGGATGATTCGTAAATTTTTCTCTTATCAAAAAGACCTAAGCAAGCGTTTTTGGTCAATGCCCCAGTTCCTATTAGGGCGATGGACTAATTGGGCAGTCTAATTGGGGCAACCTGGCTCACATTGGGCACCCTGCGCAATTAGGTGATCAAGTTCCTCATTCTTTACCTGTGAGGAAGAAGAGCAGGTGCAGGAAAAGAACGTGTGGATTCAAATTTAAAGGAAGAACATAGGCAGCATAAGGGACCTCCCACTAATGAATATTCATGACCTCTAGTAATAAAAATAACAGTTAACTAGTACTAAGCGTGGTTGCCATCTGGCAATCTGCCCGCCCAAGAACTTTTTTGGGTGTACTTCCTTCCTTTCTTTTCCTTTCTTTCTATTAAATCTTCTTTTCTACCTACTTCATTGGTGGTTGCAGTTTCATTTTGCGCCTAGGGACAGATCTCTAATTTTAGTAATCTGAACCCAAAGAACCAAGGACTTCATAACGCAACTCGCAACTTGACACTTCCCCATTCCTTAACAGACCCAGGTCCCATCACTTCCCTCCATCAGCCTGTCAGTGGCATCCCCTGACAGATCAAAATATAAAGGAGTCCATGAATCTAAGCTGGGTTGTGTAGGGCATAAAGTGAGAAAGTTAACCTTGAGCCAGCTCTGGTTATCCTTCATTTCATCCATTCCAGCCCTCCAATGGCTTGGCTGTGGCTTTCTGAGTCTGTTCTTACTCAGAAATTTCAAGTCTACTGCTCTTCCCAGAACTCTCTTCCCTGGTGGTTCTCAGGCTTTTGTTCTTCATTCTCATCTTCTTAACTACCCTACCTCAGGGGAAGCTCTTCTAGCCTCATTTAAATAGCCCTTCCCATGGCTACCACCCTTTATCCTTTTACTCTGCCCTGGTGATTCACAGAACTTAAAACTACCTGAACATTATAGGATCTGCTTACTCCTGTTTCCTCCACTAGAATAGAAACTCCATGAAGTCAGTGGTATTTTTTTGTTCATTATTGCCTAGAAGAGGGACTGGCACAGTATTTATTTTATATTTATTGAATGAACGGATCGTTCTATGTTATCCTCACTAGAAATGTTGACCTATTCTCAACCTCAGTTAGCAGAAGAGGAAGCTGAAGTTCACAAAGGGTTAAATTACTTGCAGTTCAACATGAAACAGGGCCAAAGAACAAATTTAGAGCCTCTCAAGATCTAAAGTCTATTCATTCTCTCATGGTTCTTTTTATGTATACACTTTGAGATAAGTCTGGATAAATAGTTTGGACATTTATTCAACAAATATTTACTGAAGAATAGATTTTAATGGATTTGAGAAAGAAATATCTCTATTAAATGTCATTTTATCCTTTAAAACCTAAAGCAAAGAAATGATTGCTAAGAATTATCGGCATCTTTTGTGAAATTTCTTTAAGGCATGGAATTGGGCCTGTGCCTCTGCACTCGGATTTTCTCCTCAACTGGACATCCCTCAGTCTGTGCTGGTCTTACCATTCATGACCCCATGCTCCTGCCTTAAACTGTCATCTTGCCTCAAAATTGGAAGTGGGTATTTTTAAGATAAAAACTGTACCTGGCAAATAAAGAAACATATTTGTTCTAAGTTTAATTAACTAAGTCTGGGCAGCCTTTTTGCAATATGGAGATTAACTGTCAAATTTATGTTAATATGATCTCAGAGAAGGAAACTGCTATAAAAAGTTTTTCCCCTCACCCCTCACTTCAGTTCCTCATGTTCCCTTGCCAAAGTTTCCTTAAATTGGGTATTTCCTATTAAAATATCACCAGGTCAGTTAAGTAAGAGAAGGCAGTTAAAAACATCTAAAATATTCCAAATGTTAGTTAGACATTACAACAAATAAGCTAAACCGTCACAATGGTTGAGCTTTCAGCATCTCCTTGGAATCATTCAATGCCAAACTCCTCTATCTGATTAGCACAGGATTATAAAGATCTTCTGAACACTCTCAGGATAATACAAAGAGCCTTTCATTTCTCTGAATATCGCCCCTTCTTTTTTGCGTATGAAAAAGATGTACCACCCAATTTTTTTTTTTTTTTGTGATTAAAAAAAAAATGCTAACAATTTGAATCATGAGTCCTGTTGTGGGGACTGAGTTAATTAAAAACCTGATGTATACATACAGCTGATCCTACTCACCCTAATGAAGAACATTAATTCTAGAACATGTGTGGCTGTAGTCACATTGCTACAAATTACTGGACTCTTTCCTTTATCTGTTTCCAAGAAAGTCTCCCCCTGTTAGTTAGGAAAAAAAGAAAAATATGACGCCTTAGTTCTAGGCAGCATAAATTACACGCATCAATCAGAGGAAGCTTAAATTAAAATACACATTTGGCAAACAAATATGAATATGTTGATCTCATCTGTGAATCAAAATGATTTAGTGCCTGGGTTGACCCCCCACTGTTCAACATGAAGGTCACCAGGAGCAGCTTCTTTCTCATTGAGAAATGTTTTCATGTCTTTTAAGGATGCATTTTATATATGCCCTACTGTTCAATCTAACTAGTGATTCCTATGTAGAGAGACTGATTTATTTTATAAAGAAAATACAGGCTCATTTTTATTTATGTAATCTGAAACAGATAGCTAAATTAAAATGTGGGAAAAAAATATACCAGTGGTTTATGGTTCCTGGACTGAGGATTCTCCAATGTGTTTATGATATTTTCTAATCTAGCAGAATACTATTTGTGAAATGGAATGTTACACCTTTCTGATATTGAAAGATCATAAATCAGTCTATTCTTATCACCTACTGCAAGCATTCTTTGGATAGGGATAATACTCAAGGGTACCCATTACATGGGAAACCTTAAGTAAAGACGAAGTGGGGTCTCAGGTTGCTATTCCTCAAAAATATCTTTAGGCAAAACAGGCAGATTGAGTAAGGCAGTGATCTCCCTGGACCAAAGCATGCTTTACATTGTGACTTTTATTTTGAATATTCATGTTGTATTTTCTTAGGAAGATTTAATTCTCATAAACAAACCAGTATAATAATCCTATCTATGTTAAAGGGTATGCAATGCATGCCTTTCATAATTAGGTTGAAACTCAACCCTGAGCATCCTCACAGCTAAATGGAAGAAGACAAATGACAAAACTAAGATCAAGTTGTACACAACATACACAGTTTAGTATTTTAAAAAATGAGCCAAAGAACTTGTTAAATTATAAATTCCCAGACTTTCTTTCCCCTAAAAATTTTGTCCATTTATTTGTTTTATAAGAGAAAAACAATCAGCCCTAACAGGGTCATCATGCTGCAGTCCCATGGTCCCTCTCTAGCCTTGGCCAGCCAGGATCATGGATGCACATGTACACTCTTGATGTGAAGAGAGAGACCTCAGGATGTGAACCAAGGGCTAGACCTTCCCATGTGGCTTCAGCATGGTGCAGTGCTCTGTTACTTTTGCATCACCGTAGCTAACCTCATCCCCCCGCCCCATTTTAATTCAGTAGACCTAGAATGAGACATGGATCTGCATTTCTCATGAGTTCTCCAGACATTTCTTATTAAATTTTACTGAGAACAAACTTTGGGAAAGATTGATGAGAAGATGAATGAATGGGGAAAAAAAAGACAAAATGGTATACAACTTGTTGGTTTGTAGAAGTTTGACAAAAGATTATATCAAAAGATTGAATCATTTGTATACAAATCATTACTTTAGATAGCAGAAGGCAGGGTTCCAAAGAGATACACGGTGACAGTTGTTTTACATTGAGTTCTAAGTGGGGGAGTGTTGGAGAGAGAGCCAGGGGAAGTAGGGGTTAAAAAGAATGAAGCGGGCCAGCACTTGGCTTGTTGGTTAGGGTCACTACTGATTGGCTGGATTCCACATTGCTTAACCTTCCAGACCCAGTGGGTTGAAAAACATGTCATACATGTGTGTACCTTCCCAAAACACCAAAATGGAGGAGAAATGGAAGAGAAGGGATTGCAGCATAACCACACCCCATGAGGAGTGCTTTCCCACTTTCTCTTTCTTTTTCTGTCTGTCTCTGGCAAGTGCACACATCCTCTGGCAAGTTAAAAAAAAAAAAGAGAGAGAGAGAAAGAGGAAGAAAGAAAAAATGAAGCTGCCCAGAATAAGGCATCTTTTAGCTACAGCAACCCAACATCCCGAATTTTTAAGCAAATTCCAATTTAAAATTTAGTCTCACAATTCCCATGTCAGATGTACTGATTTTTGATCCAGGAAATACAATCACTATTTTTTTTTTTTTGATGAATGCTTAGACCATGAGTCTTTACATTTTAGGGAACCACTAAAGAAACATGGACACTTTTAGAAGGAAGAAATCCATCAAGGTAGGGTAAAAGAATGATCATTGTGTTTTGATATTTTGGAAGGGAGAAGGGAAGTAACAATTTTGTCTATTGTGTATTCAAGGAAATTGTAAAATATCAAAGTCTTTAAAAAATAAAAATGATGTGACCAAAAGCACCTGTTAGGCATATTGTATCTTAGGAAGGAAAAAGAGAACAACTCGATTTTGTAGAGATCTGTGTTGATTAGTAAGACAAATGAGATGGGACCATCCAGGGCATTGTGATTAATGTGTCTGGATCACACACAGCTCATAGGATTGAGTCCCAGAGCCAGTGGCTTGAGAAATGCACCAGGCATCTGTGCATGCATGCCCAAAATCCTGAAAGGACAAACAGAGGAGAAGGGATTGTGGCATGGCTATCTTCCCTGAGGGGTACTTTTTCACTTTCCCCCTCTGTTTCTTTCTCTCTCTCTGTCACTCTCAGGCAAGAATACGTGCACTATAGCAAATAATAATAACGATAAAAAAAAAAAGATGGCCAAGATGAATGGATTGGTTGAGCCGCAGTCTGTTCATTTGGCTCAGTTAGGCACTGCCAAGAGTAACGTGGGTATAATTTTGCTCTGTGCTAATTAGAGTTGGTCAAATGATCCTCTGATGAATTTCCTCCCCTAGATAGGATTTGAGAGAATATATAACAACAAAGTAATTATCAGGAGTGCCAATTATCTATAGGGGCATCTATACCAAATCCAGGCATGTAGAACCTAGTTTCAACTCCTTAGAAATTTCCCTCCCCAACGAATGCAACCCATTAAAAGTCCTCTTTTAGCGGGCACACAACCAATAGTACATATGCTGATAGCATTTTCACATACAAATCTGATAGTTAGGCACGCCATTACCCAATTTACACATGCAAATGCAGGAATTGTGTGTACTGGGTGTTCAGGGAAACCTGGCAGACACCCAAAATGGAGGTCTTTTCAAAGCATGTCCAATCTACCAAATTCCTCTTCCACAGCAACCCATGGTGCTGCCTTACCTCTGTCTCTTTTATCCACAACTCTGTGGGATTCTGGGAGGAAGGATATATGCTTTGTGAGCCTCCCTGAATGACAAACTTTTTAATCTCTATTTCATTTGTATATGGTTTAAGTTCTCTTTCTTTTTCTTCAGTTAATTGACAATAAGACTTTCTCTCCTTTGTAGTAATTTACCATTTCATTTCTCTGCTTTAAAAAAGAAAAATCAACCCTAATTAGAAAGTACAAATTCTCTCATTATGACTTATTCTCATCCAGAACTGGAAATGAGAATGATTATGAATTATTGTAAAAGTAATTTGCGCTTTTAAAGAATGAAGATTACTGTTTACAGCTATGTGCACATGAGTTTACCCAAGATGCATTTGATTATTCTAATTTACTGAGCTACTGCAGAAGCAGCCATTAACTATTTCTTGTTTCTTTGTTTACGTATTTTGAATATTCTGGAGCCACTTGATTACTCAGCTAATAAAATGCAGGCAAAATAAATTGAGAAATATGAATAAGATTAGTATATGTACTTTGCCAGTATTTCTCAGAGGGAAAAATCTGATAGTCTGATATTGTGAAAAGATTTTTAGATTAACTGATGGTAGCAGAAAATTGCAATAGAGGAAACTATTAAAAGTAGAGAAAAGAGGGATACTTTCACCAAAAAAAGTAATATAGTCGTTATCTATTCATTTAGAAAATACTTATCGGTGGGCTTACTATCTTCCATATACTATCTTAGGTATTTTTAATATCGTTGTTCTCATCTCATCTCACTGAACATTATATTTTATCTTTGTCATCCCCTCAACTCATGGGATTCTCCATAATTCTGGATTTTATCAACCTTCTACTCATGTTACAATGTTTTTATGAAAAGCTTCACCTTCATTTCTGACCTCCATATCTTTCTCCAGATTACATTTTAAACTTCAAACCCGTATTTCCAGAAGCCTCTTACCACTCCACACATACAGCAATCCAAATTAGTCCAAATTGGGGTGTGTTATCCTTCTCTTTGAATATTCATCTCCTCTAGAACTTCCTCACACTTCCCTATACTTCATGCTAGGGTCATCTTTGAATTCTCTTGGTGTCTTCAATGGTATATCTTATTAGTCATTAAGTTCAAAAAGTTCAATAACACTACAATTAAAAAATGTTTCATTTTGAATGTGTCCACTCAGTTCTCTTCCCACTGCCTGTCTGAGTTTAAGCCACAATGATTTCTCTCCTGGACACTTCGAATCATTTGTAATTGTCATCAATCTCCTTCCTAAGCTACTCTACTCCTTACTTTCTCATAAGTGTATATTCCAAAAGTGTATTCTGATTGCATGCTGACTTACTTAAATGTCTTAATGGCTTCTTGTCTTCTACATGTTAGAGTTCAAATTCCATTATTTCCTGTTTGAGACCCAATTGCACCTGACTGGCATCACACAAAACCTATCAGTTTCCATACTGCAATGCCACTGTATATACCATTAACTTCTATTGATTTGTTTCTTTCTCTTTATTAGTGCTTTTCTTTATCCTTTTACTTTTCTCTTCATCCTTCAAAATCCACCTCAAAGGACCAGTAGTTAGCGTAATGGCTATGTCGCTGGACTCCCACATAGTCGACCACGGTTCGGGTCCCAGACCCAGTGGCTTAAACTCATGCTGGGCATGTGTGCATACATGCCCAGGATCCTGAGAGGAGAATGGAGGAGAAGAGATTGTGGCATGGCCATCCCCAATGGGGGGTTATTTCTCACTTTCTGACTCTCTGTCTCTCTCTGTCCTTCTGGTGAGCACATGTGCCCTATAGCAAAAACCTCTCCAAAAAAAAAAAAAAATTCACTTCAAATGTGTTCTCATTTAAGAAACTATCATAGGTTCTTCTTCAGCAACAGAACAAACTTTATAGTGAGTGACATCTCTTTTTAACATTTCAATATCCTATTATTTTATATAATAAATGTTGATGAACAGTTATTTGTTCCAGCTAATGTGATGTTGCATTAATAAAAAATAAATACACTGTACTTCTAATTCCTGGTATAGAGTTCCTAAAATCCTTGAATTTTCAGAGTGATAGGGGTGCTAGGTTTATTTTTTTCTTCAACATGTGGTCTTTGACTCCAATTATTGACACAGAGCTCCTAATCCCTTGGAATGTCCTGGTTGAAAGGAGCATCTTTTCTTCTAATGAGGTGACTTTTGATGTGAACCTGGATAGTCTGGTTACCAGAAAGAGAAAGCTATGATGTGTAGTACACAGAATGGAGAAATATTTAGCTCCTGAAGAACACATGGATGTTGGCATGCCTGGAAAGAACATGGGAGCTCATGCCCCTTCCCACATACCTTGCCTCATTAATATTTTCCATCTGGCTATTCTTCTATATCTTTGGTAATGTTCTTTATAATAAACTAGCAGACATAGGTAAAATATTTTCCTGAGTTCTGTCATTCTAGAAAATTATAGAAACTGAAGAAGGGTTTGTGGGAACCTCGATTGATCTCATTAGTCAGAAGAACAGATCACAATCTAGGGCTTGTGACTGGTCCTGACTTAGTCTATTTTATGTTGCTATAACAGATTACAATAGGCCAGGTAATTTATAATGAACAGAAATTTCTCATAGGTCTGGAGACTGGGAAGTCTAAGGAGCTGGCATCTGGTAAAGGCCTTTATGTTACACTGTCTCATGGCGAAAAGCAGAAGGGCAGAGAGGGAGAAAGACAAAAGGTGGCTAAAAAAAAAAAAAAAAATTCACTTCAAATGTGTTCTCATTTAAGAAACTATCATAGGTTCTTCTTCAGCAACAGAACAAACTTTATAGTGAGTGACATCTCTTTTTAACATTTCAATATCCTATTATTTTATATAATAAATGTTGATGAACAGTTATTTGTTCCAGCTAATGTGATGTTGCATTAATAAAAAATAAATACACTGTACTTCTAATTCCTGGTATAGAGTTCCTAAAATCCTTGAATTTTCAGAGTGATAGGGGTGCTAGATTAATTTTTTCTTCAACATTTGGTCTTTGACTCCAATTATTGACACAGAGCTGTTTATTTTTTTCTTCAACATGTGGTCTTTGACTCCAATTATTGACACAGAGCTCCTAATCCCTTGGAATGTCCTGGTTGAAAGGAGCATCTTTTCTTCTAATGAGGTGACTTTTGATGTGAACCTGGATAGTCTGGTTACCAGAAAGAGAAAGCTATGATGTGTAGTACACAGAATGGAGAAATATTTAGCTCCTGAAGAACACATGGATGTTGGCATGCCTGGAAAGAACATGGGAGCTCATGCCCCTTCCCACATACCTTGCCTCATTAATATTTTCCATCTGGCTATTCTTCTATATCTTTGGTAATGTTCTTTATAATAAACTAGCAGACATAGGTAAAATATTTTCCTGAGTTCTGTCATTCTAGAAAATTATAGAAACTGAAGAAGGGTTTGTGGGAACCTCGATTGATCTCATTAGTCAGAAGAACAGATCACAATCTAGGGCTTGTGACTGGTCCTGACTTAGTCTATTTTATGTTGCTATAACAGATTACAATAGGCCAGGTAATTTATAATGAACAGAAATTTCTCATAGGTCTGGAGACTGGGAAGTCTAAGGAGCTGGCATCTGGTAAAGGCCTTTATGTTACACTGTCTCATGGCGAAAAGCAGAAGGGCAGAGAGGGAGAAAGACAAAAGGTGGCTGAACTTGTCCTATATAAAGAACCTACTCTGAATATAATGGCTTTAATCCATTGTTGAGGGCGGAGTCTTCATGGCCTATCACATCTCATTAGACCTCATCTCCTAACATTACCACATTAAGGATCAAATTTTCAGTATATGAACTTAGGGGAATACATTCAAATCATAGCAGTATCTCAAGTGGCGCAGCCTTGTAGGACTGAGACCTTGACTTATGGGACTTGGCACTAACTTCGGGTATAGAGTGTTTGAACTGAGTTAAACTACAGGACACCCAGCTGGTGTTGAACAATTGTTTGTTGTGGGACAATTCCATACATTTGGTCACAGATGTTTTCTGTGTTGAATGTGAACTAGAAGAAATCAGTTAGATTTTTCCTATTATACAATCAATCTTATACTTCCTAAATTAGAAACTGAAATACTTGCAGAAAGCTTTCCAAACCTAGAGAAATATTCAGACATCCAGACACAGGAAATACAAAGGACACCAAATAAAAACAACACAACAATTTCCTCTCTCTGACATATTATAGCCAGATTGGTAAAAATCAAAGACAAAGACACAGTTTATAAAATAACAAGAAACATCAAGTTACTTACAAGATTATTCTACTAAGCTAACATCAGACGTCTTAAGTGAAACAATACAAACATGGAAGGAATGGGCAGACATATTCAAAATACTAATAGAAAGACAATTTCAACCAATAATACAAGACCCAGCAACATTATCCTTCAAACACAAAGAAAAAGCAAAATCGCTCTCAGATAAATAAAACTTGAATTTACCAATACTAGACTAGGTCTTTAAGAAGTACTAAAACAAATACTGTATTAGGAAAAATAAACAGAGACAAACAAACAAACAAAACCCCACAAAATAACTGAGAAAATATTATTAAATAATAGGGATAAATTGGCAAATATCAGTAACCCACAAAATAACTGAGAAAATGGCTTATAAAATAATAGGGATAAATTGGCAAATATCAGTAATAATGCTGAATGTTAGTGGATTAAATTCTCCAATTAAAAGACACAGACTGGCCAAATGTATAAAAAAAGGGGGAGGTCTCTAAATTCTGTTTGTAGGGAATACACATCACTGATAAAGACATATATAAAGACATATATAAACTGAAAGTGAAGGACTAGAAAAAGATATTCCAAACAAATGGAAATCAAAAGAAGGCTGGAGTTTCAGTACTGATATCAGACAAAAGAGTCTTTAAGACAAAACATGTAAGAAGAGACAAAGAAGGACACTATCTAACACTAAAAAGGCTAACCTTTTCTAATCCACCAAGAAGATATACCACTTATAAATATCTATGCACTCAACACTGGAGTACCCAAATACATGAAAGAGACTACTTAATCTAAAGGGAGAGATAGATTGCAACATAATAATCATTAGAGATCTCAACACCTCACTGTCTCCTCTGGACAAATCAGCAAGACAAAAATTAAGCAAAGAGACAAAAGATCTAAATGAGATCATAAATCAAATGGACTTGACAGACTTCTATGAATTTTTCACCCAATAACCACAAAATACACATTTTTCTTTGGAAGATCAGCTACATGATAGGGCACAAATGAGCCTTTACAAATTCAGAGGTATAGAAACTATATCCAGCATCTTCTCCAACCACAGTGAAATTAAACTTGAAATTAATTGCAGAAAAAACTCTTGAAAATACACAAACACATGAAAACTAAAGAACTTACTCCTAAATGACTTTGCAACCACTGAAGAAATTAAGACTGAAGTCAAAAGATTCATTCAGGGGCCAGCAGTTAGCGTAATGGCTATGTTGCTGGACTCCCACGTAGTCGACTGCGGTTCATGTTCCGGACCCGGTGGCTTGAAACTCACGCCGGGCGCATGGGCATGCATGCCCAAGATCCTGAGAGGAGAATGGAGGAGAAGGGATTGCAGCGTGGCCATCCCCCCTGGGCGGTGATTTCTCGTTTTCTGTCTCTCTGTCTCTCTCCATCTGTCTGGTGAGCACATGCGCCCTATAGCAAAAACCTCTCCAAAAAAAAAAAAAGATTAATCAAAACTAATGATAATGAGAACATAAGATTTCATAACCCATGGGACACAGCAAAAACTGTTGTAAGAGGGAAGTTCATAGCCATGCCACAATCCCTTCTCCTATATTCTCCTCTCAGGATTTTGGACACATACACACACATACACTCACTAGGAGTTTTAAGCCATGGATCAGAGACTTGAACCACAGTCAACTATGTGGGAGTCCAGTGACGTAACCATTACATCATGTACTGGTCCCTTGGTTAATTTTTAATTTCCCAAGAGAAGAGAAATAAAGAGAGATAGCCACAGAAAATATTGGTTGTCAGAAAAAGTTATGATGTATTTTATCATAGAAAAAGACTTCATGAATTTTCCAACAACTTAATAAATGAGGAGGAGTCAAACTATGGTGCAGTGGTAATTCAACTGGACCACATGGAAAGGTCCCGCATTCTCTTCCCAGGTCCACCTTATACATATTGGGTATATATGCATGTGCCCATCTGGACTTGCCAAAACTAAGGATGGATTACAGCATGAAGATGCTGTTGAGTTGGGTTGCCCATCTCCCCTTCTTTCTCCCCTCATAGAAAAAGTAAATAAACTTATTTAAAAAGAAAATAACAAAGGAAAAGAAATGTAAAAGGAGTCAACTTCATAAAAATATGAAATTATTGCTGTAAAAACGTAATTATATGACATGATTATTTATGTAGAAAATCCAAACAAATCAGCACAAATATATATATATATCCAGAAGCTATTAGATCATTGGGAAAGTCATGACATATTTTTTTAGGCAAAAATATATCATGACTTTCTCCATGACCCAATAGTTAAAGATTATAGCAAGGTTACAGGATAGAAGGGTAATATACAAAAGTAATTATGCTTCCTGTGAAATAAGAGAATAAAGTTTAGATTAAGAAAAACAGTCTGACATAAACACAAAGACACAGTGGGGAGTGCGACAATTTTATCGACCTCTACAATCATTAAGCCAGTGTTTGTTAACTCTCAAAATAAAAGCAAACACCAAACAACAACATAGTACAGAAGATATGTTTCCTCTGTTGAATGAAGTAATTCCTCTTAGACAAATAAGACAATGTTCTCATGAGAGTTTCTTTGCTTCCTGTTCTAAACTAATCTTAATTTAATAATCTTTGGTGCGGATGTGTCAGAAACTCCTCCAAAGTGACCACAGAAATTCCAAATTATTCCTGGTGCTATTCTCCTTAGAGAAAATGCATAATAATTGGTACTACTTTGAGAAAACACGGAGAAAGCAGTGTGTAAATTGGACATGACAGAATTTTAGATTGAGAAGCCCACACCAGTGGATTTTGTCGTATTGACTTGCGTCTTTAGAATTGGCCAAAGGTCAATTTTCACCAACCAGGGTTTGAACAAAACCTCTAGATCCTAGGCACATGGCACTATTAAAGCAGTTCTCAAGACAAGAATGAAGAATAAAACTCAAAGTATGTTAAAAAGCTGAAATGCTGGGACCAGCAGTTAGCGTAATGGCTGTCACTGGAGACCCATGTAGTCGACTGCAGTTCTCATCCCGGACCCAGTGGCTTAAAATTCACGCCAGGCTCGTGTGCGTGAGTGCCCAAGATCCCGAGAGGAGAATGGAGGAGAAGGGATTGTGGCGTGGCCATCCCCCCTGGGGCATGATTTCTCGCTTTCTGTCTCTCTGTCTCTCTTTCTGTCTGTCTGGCGAGCGCACGTGCCCTATAGCAAAAACCTCTCAAAATAAATAAATAAATAAATAAATAAATAAAGCTAAAATGCTCTGGTAAGGGTCTAATTTCTGGTTCATAGGTAAAGCCTCTCTCTGTGTCCTCATATAATGGTAAAAACAAGGAGTCTCTCTCAGATCTCCTTTATAAGGATACCACTAATCCCATTTATGAAGGTTCCACCTCCATGACCTAATCATCTCCTGGAAGTCCCACCTCCTAATGCCATGCTGGGTTTCAACATTTGAATTTTGGTGGAACACAAATTTCAGACAGTGGCATCATGGGACATTCTTTTTCTCTTCCTGTAAACCTGACCAAGTTTCTCTTTGTGAATTATATAAACTGTAAGTTTAACTGTGCCTTCTTTCACAATTCGATTTCAGAAAGTTCAACCAAATCTTTTCCCTTGATTCACACCTACTTTTCTAATTTATATTCCCTCTCTTCATTTTACCATTTATGTTACTATTTTATTGAATGTTTTCCTTCAAATGTTATATGAAATGAAGTCCCTATAAAAAGCAACCAACCAATTGATACTTTTGTAAAAATTGCGTCATCTTTACATATGTAAGGTATTAAGTAGTGTAAAGGTAACAGATAATATGGGCATAGTGAGTAAAGATGTAACCATTTAAAACATTTTTAAGTTTATTTACTTATTTTTTCCATGAGAAATAGAGACAAAGAGACAGAGACAGGCACCCCCTCAGGATCCTCAGGTTACAGTCTACCCCTGTCTCAGCCAGCTTGGATTAGGGGCACACATGTGTAAGCATGGCATGCTCAGGAAGGTCCTGGGATCAAACCTAGGAGCTTTACCATGTACATCTGTTACCAAAACCTGCTCTGATCGCTTGGTGCTCAAAAAATGAAGTCCAAACAAGTGATGTTTTCATGGAGAAAGGTTTCCAAGAGAGTCTTGGCAGAGCTCAAGACTCTCTAGGAACTGCCTCTTCTAACTGCAGGGGCTTCAAGTTTTTTCTGGGGAGGCAGGAAGGTGGGTATGTAAAGATGGAAAGAGCTGGTGTCTCTAATCCATTAAACCAGTGCCTGGCAGTCTCGGGGCTGGGCAGAATAGTTTCCAGAATAATCTTTCAAACAAACACTTAAGTCGATCCGGTTTTGGCAAAGCTCAGCTATGTATTTACTTATGACTGTGCTTGGGATAGGTCAAGGGTTAATGATTACTTGATTAACTATGAATGTGTACACATTATGTCAAGGAAAATGTGCTTAAGAAAGTTAAAAGTACTAAGAAGGTAAGGAATAGATTTTTATCTTAAGGAAGCAGACTTTTATGAGGGAAAGCTATAAATCTATGCCTTAACATGGGCTGCGGGTAATTGCAGGTAATAGTTCTCATTTTCAGGTCCAGTTGCATTATCACTGCACCACCAACTGACCCAGTTATACCCATTTAAATGTGGGATTGGGGACCAGCAGATGGCATAATGGTTAAATGGCTGGGCTCCCACGTAGTTGACTGCAGTTCGAGTCTGGATCCTATAGTTTAAAACTCATGCTGGTCGCTTGTGCGTGTGTGGTCAAAATCCAGAGAGGAGAATGGAGGAGAAAGGCTTGCAGCATGGCCCTCCCAGATGGGGGTGCAATTTCTAACTTTCTGTTTCTCCCTGTGTCTCTGACAAGTGCACGTGTCCTATGGTAAAAATTTCTCTCTAAAAAAAATAAAAGAAAATGTGGGTTTGGACTCCAATGACTGGAAAACTCTCTTCAGCCCACTAAACTCTGAATTCAACCTGAAATCATCAGGAAAATTCTTAGAAAGAAGCTTGAAGAAAATGCCAGTCACATATGAAATGCACACCAGTGTGTGTAAGTACTGTAGTTGGCATCGGAGATACGGTTTCAAAAATAGGAGATAGAGGGAACCAGCAGTTAGCATAATGGCTATGTCGCTGGACTCCCATGTAGTCGACCGCGGTTCACGTCCCAGACCCGGTGGCTTAAAACTCACGCCGGGCACATGTGCGTGCATGCCCAAGATCCCAAGAGGAGAGTGGAGGAGAAGGGATTGCAGCGTGACCATCCCCCCTGGGGGTGATTTCTCGCTTTCTGTCTCTATGTTTCTGTCTGTCTGTCTGGCGAGCACACGCGCCCTATAGCAAAAACCTCTCCAAAAAAAAAAAAAATAGGAGATAGAAATCCCTCCCTCAGTAAGTTTGCAATCGAAGTGGGAAAACACTCATGCCATATTAAGTTCTATCATGATTGCTACTTGAAGTCAATTTTCTTTTGGGTGAACTGTGTTACAAATTAGCATAACTTTGCTCCTTATGAATAAGCACGGGCCTTTATCAGCAGTTAATGGGATAGTTAATGGGATATCTTATGCATAGTGGGTGGTCATCAAATAGCTATGGGTTTTATTTGGGAAGACATTTATTGAACAGATAGCTAAACTTCTGGAATACCTAAGTTATGTTCTTCTCTGTTTACATGTATTTTCCAGGAATTATTTGCATCTTGCAAGACAATTTCAAGGCTTTCTTCTCTGTCTACCCCTGAGAAATGCTAACTGAAAGTTAATTAAGTAAATAGAATATTGTCAGTCAGACAAGTTCTGTGAAGACACAGAGAAAGATTATTTTGTTCATTGAGCTCTAGCCTGGGGGGCAGCAACACTCTCACACCTTCTTATCACTAGCAATAAGTTGGAAGCCTCAGCCCACCATCATTCTCTTGGGTAGGGGCTGTTACACATTTAGCAGGTGAATGTTAAGTTTCTTCCATGGGAAGTGTAACTAGAGAACTAAGCTGTTGTATCAGGCTTAAAATGCAGTTTCTCTTCAGAGATTTCAACGGGTTAATTTTTATTTTGATTAGTACATCAGGGAAAATTGGGGCTAATTGAAAAAAATGAATTTTTATTTTAAAAACTTGACTACAATGGGGCTTATACTAATGGTGTAGCTGCTCAGAGCTGGTCGAATGAGATTAGCAGTATTGTTTTTCTGTCTTGAGACTGAGACATGATGTGACTTCCACGCATACTCGGTAGGGTAAAGAGAGTGAATGAGGTTCACGAGAATAAAATGGATTTGATAGCTAGCTGTGAAAGTCCTATTAACCGGCCAAAGAAAGTGCCCAAGGGATAAAGCAAACTCAGCTGTGATTCTAGTAGCACTGCAGTTCGTAGAAGTAGTTAACAAGATCATAGCAACAAGGCAGTGTGGCTCAGAGATGAGAGTCAGTAGGAGGCAGTCACCATCCAGTTTCAGCTATAGAGTAGCCAGCTCTAGGTGCTCAATGTGTGTTGAGGACAAGGACTGAACTGTTCAAAGATGAGCCATATTAGCAGGAACCAAAGCTATAAATCTCCCCATTGGGTAGCTGTCGGTAGGAAAAGTTGAGACTGATAAGGCAGTGAGAAACCACTGCTCTGCACTGAGCTACCTTGATTTGATGTCTACTTAGCACCCCTCCATGAGAAGTCAAGGTTATTGAAATATATTCATCTCGGCATGACAAGACTGCCTCTGGGAAGTGGACGTAGCTGCCCATTCTAATGGTGAGACTGAGGCTTGGGAAATGAGGTAGGGACTAACATAATGTCCTTCTAGATAGAATTCTCTCCATCTATTTTCTTAAAAAATATTTCATATTCTGCTCATCCGACCCCCCACATTCACTCATGTAGCATCACCATTTTTATAGGTGAATAAAAAGAGAAACAGAATTATGCCACTAAATGTTTGATACATTCAGAACTTTAAAGCATAATTTTATGGCAAACATCTCCCTCAAAACATGCATCCTAAAGGAATAGAGGTTGATTTTATATTTCTAGAGTATTAATTTTTTGTTCTTAAAATATGAGGAATTTTCAAGAGGTTTATAGGAAATACAAATTATGAAAAAACTGCATGGATTGCAATTTGTTCCTTCAAAGTAAGTTCATACTTTAATTCCATTTTCCACAAACTTTTTGAAGTCCCCTCTCTAAAAAAGATCAAATCCATTATAGATAAGGTTATTTGCACTGTAGAGCCAATTGGTCTCAAGAGTCAAGACATCAGGTTTGAAATTCAGCTTTTCTCTTAATTTTGTGATGTTGAGCAAGTTACCCAATATCCAAATAGGCCAAGTCACTAAGGTTAGTGAAAAACTAAATATTAGACTTAAGCATTCCATGTAGCTATAATATGGTGGGTACATTTTGTCCTAACCACTAGCTAAGAAGCTTCTGTTTAATTGACCAAATCTATGAATTCTCAAACTAGGTATCCTATAGGTAGTTAACCTCTTTTTTTTGTTTGTTTCCAGTTTGCCAGAGGGAACACACACTCACCAGAGAGACAAAGAGAGGGAGAGGTATAAAGAACCTCCCCATGGGCATGGTTACTCCATAATCCCTTCTACTCCATATCTTCCTCTGCTTGGAGTTTTAAACAAACATGCACACATGTACAATGTATTTCTTTTTCTTTTTTTTTTTTTTTTGGAGAGATTTTTCACTGTAGGGCGCGTGCGCTCGCCAGACAGACAGAGAGAGACATAGAGACAGAAAGCGAGAAATCACCCCCCAGGGGGGATGGTCACGCCGCAATCCCTTCTCCTCCATTCTCCTCTCGGGATCTTGGGCACGCATGCACACGCGCCCGGCGTGAGTTTTAAGCCACCGGGTCCGGGACACGAACCGCGGTCGACTACGTGGGAGTCCAGCGACATAGCCATTACGCTAACTGCTGGTTCCCTACAATGTATTTCTTAAGATTCTAGGTCTGGGACTTGAACTGCAGAGTCAGCCTTATGGGATTCAGTTGCCTTAACCAACAGGGCATTGATTGACCCTGATAGTTTACTTCTTAATGCCTTTATTTTTCACTACTAATGAGCTACAATATCAATCATAAGAGATGTTCCTTCATCTCCTATCAATCCACGATTCCTCATAAGGACATGATGTTGAATGGAAGCAACTCAGATTTTGGTTTCAGGTAGATACAGATTTGACATTATTTCTGTCTCTTCTTCACTGTGCAAATCTGGACGAGAAATTGGATCTCTCTACACTTCAGATATTTTTTCCTATTAAAAGCAGATTAAAATAGCTATCTCACATAGTTGTTATAAAAATTAGAAACCATACCTGTGAAATGCTCATCATACATGGAAGGTGCTTAGTAAATGTAATTCCTATTTTCAGGGACAGAAAATAGCATTAAAGAGTAGAAGAAAATGGGATAAAGCCCTAGGATAAATCTTGTCTTGGGTTCTCAGTAGTTTAGAGCATTTAAGCTCATTGAAACTCAAGAGGGCTCAGGTGGCATGATGCTAAGGTGTTGGACTCCCACATAGCTGACTATAGCTAACGTCCTGGACCTAATGGCTTGAAAATCATACCAGGTGCATGTATGTACATGCCCAAAATCCCAAGAGAAGAATTGAGGAGAAACCATTCTCTCTAAAGGATGTTTGCTCACTTTCCCTCTGTCCCTCTCCAACTGGCATACATGCCCTATGCAAAAACCTAAAAAAAAAATAAAAAAAAAAAATAAAGACCTGCCTAGGGACATTTTTTGTTATTACTGTTTAAATAATGCACATGGCCCAATTTGTACCACTTAATAGTGGCTAAATAATGATCATTATCATTAGCTTTATTACTATATGAGGGGCTTCATAAAGATCATAGAAAAATGTAATTAAAGTAAAAGTATATTTAGGAGCAAAACATTTTCAAAATCCATGCATAATTTTTTCTCTATTTCTATTAACTTTTTGAAGACCCGCTTCAACTTTTCAACGGGAACCCAGGTGGGACACACAATGACTTGCTGTTTAAAAGCTAATTTTATTGTATTTTGCTGGACTTATTTTACTTTATTTTTCTATTTTGTTTCCTCATTTTATCCTTATTCTTATAGCTCAAATAAATTCTGAATGCTGAACTAGAAATTATATATAAAAAATAATCTTGGATTTAAATTGCGGACATCTAGTCCATAAATTGGGTTAAGTAGATATTATTTCTCCTTATTTCATCTTTAAAAAAAAATAGGTTATGTTTTGGCTTCAGAAAGCGAGATCCTGCAATTGAGAAAAAATAGAGATAGCCTTTAAAAGCTAAATGAAATGAATAGTCTTGCAAAGAATAAAAAGAAATTTTCCACGAGCCCCTAGAAACCAGCAAAAGAGTATCAGAACTGTTGTTTTCAGTAATAACCATGATTACTTGGTTAAAATACCCTGTACGAGATGTTTTCTATGCTTTTGGTGTCTCTATAAGGAAAATTAAAATAGAGCACATAGCACTGAGGCCAATTTGTTTCCAAGGAAGTCAATTATTAATACAGTATTTAGTATTTAATGAACAAAGTCTATGTATGTGGAGCACTGCAGAGATCTCCATACCAGCTGAAAACAGGTGTTGGTATAAGCTTCGCCCGTATGTTTACCAGCTGACTAGTACCCATAACAATGATAATAATCTAATAAAAATTACTTTATATCCAGTGAAAGTGGAAACTCTCTTGTGCATTGGGAAATTATTTTGTTCCTCTCCTGTTTAGTAGAGATAGAATTAAAGGAGATAGAATCCACTCCCAAGGAACTCCAAATCTTCTGAATTTCTATACCAAACTTTTCTGTTTAATCTTTCCTTTCTCCTGAAGTCTGTCTTAGGCAATCGAGACAATGTGCTTCTTTTTATGACTTCAAGGGCAATACAAAAAATTATGCACTCACCAACATTTTTTTTTGGCAATAGAGGTAAAAGAAATCAGATTTTTAGTAAAGGATGCTTTGTCAGCTGTCAAGACTAGCGCAAATGTTGGGTGTCCTTAGAAACCATCCTGGGCCTCAATTGTCCCAGAGAGCCCTGAGGAATTGCTAAGGAAACTCCACTTTCACTGAACTGGCAGTAGCTTGGGAAATCTCTGTTTCAGGCTGACCATGGCCAACAGTGTGATTAATGTAAAGTCACATCGTCACCAGCTTCACAATTCTTACTGCTTCTCATGACACACTCTTCTCAACATTTTGTCTCAACTGAGCCTAGCAAACTATAATTTTGCTCTTCCACAAAAAACTGAGCTCAGGGAAAAAATGTTGTTAAGAATGATTCAATTGCATTTATTTATTTATTTATTTATTTATTTATTTATTTTAATTTGACCAGAGAGGGACAGAGTGATTGGAGAAAGCAAGCCACCAGGTCTAGGACTCAAACTGTGATTGGCCATGTGGGAGTCCAGCACCCTTAACCACTATGCCACCTGCCAGCCCCAAGCTCAGCTAGTTTTAAGAATTTGGTTATAAAATAGGGTTAAAAATGGAAAACTAGAGGCTATTTGTATTGTAGCCAGGATCAAATCCTTCTAGGTTAACCAATTAAAGATCCTCTGGGGAAAATTTAGGCACGTAGCCAAGTATAAGATGACATAGACTCCTGTGCACTCACTTCATTTTTTCATAAAGTTTCCCTATTTTCTTCTTCTTCTCCTCCTCCTCCTCCTCCTCCTTCTTCTTCTTCCTCTTGTTTTTTAGAGGTTTTTGCTATAGGGCGCATG
Source organism: Tupaia belangeri chinensis (assembly GCF_000334495.1). Taxonomy (NCBI): domain Eukaryota; kingdom Metazoa; phylum Chordata; class Mammalia; order Scandentia; family Tupaiidae; genus Tupaia; species Tupaia belangeri. The sequence continues at coordinate 1,044,459 of NW_006159773.1, forward strand.
CACTTGCCAGAAAGACAGAGAGATAGAAAGTGAGAAATCACCCACCAGGGAGGATGGCCACACCTCAATCAATCCCTTCTCCACCATTCTCCTCTCAGGATCTTGGGCATGCATGCACACATGCCTGGTGTATGTTTAAGTCATCAGGTCCAGGACTCAAACCACGGTCAACTACATGGGAGTCCAGCAACATAGCCATTATGCCATCTGCTGGTCCCTCCCTATTTTCTTCACAATGGACTGTACATCATTATCCTTCTGATTCTCCCCCCAAAATACTGATGGTAACCTAATAGAAAAAATGAATTTTGGATATAAAAGTATATGTTCTTATTAACTTATTTTACTAGTGACGGGGTCCAAATTGAGATTTGTGCTATAGAAAGGAAGCATGGGGGAAAGAACTGGAAGATTTCTGGAAATGAGAATTTTGTAAAAACTGAATGAGAAAAGAAGTACAATACTAATTCCAAAGTCTGTCCTTTATATATGGTCTCTGTAAATTGGGACTGTGCAATATTTTAATTTCTTTATACTTTTGATTAACATGAGGCCAGGATGCTTTAAAGATTGTTTCAGTAAGTGGAAATTTTCACATTTAAAATAAAAAGTCTATCAGGGACCATCAGTGAGCGTAATGGCTATGTCGCTGGACTCCCATGGAGTAGACCATAGTTCATGTCCTGGACCTGGTGGCTTAAAACTCAAGCCAGGCATGTGTGAGTGCGTGCCCAAGATCCCAAGAGGAGAATGGAGGAGAAGGGACTGCAGCATGGCCATCCCCCCTGGGTGGTGATTTCTCGCCTTCTGTCTCTCTGTCTCTCTCTGTCTGGCGAGTGCACGCACCCTATAGCAAAAATTTCTCCAAATAAATAAATTAATTAAATAAAAAGTCTATCTCTGACTGGCACAGAACAGCATTCTTTTTAAAGGAAGACTTGAGCAGTTCCTAGATAAAAACAAAGAAGGGAAAAGTCAGCAGAATTCCTATTGAACTATCCTCTGCTTTTCTGGTCTTTTACAGGAAACAGGCATGAAGGAAGAGAGCACAAGCTCACCTGGGGCTCCAGGAAATCATACAAGAACCTCTAGGGTTCAATTCTTTGTGCCTCAGAAAGACCTCACTGTGCATTGCTGCCCCACACTCTGCATGGACTTGGTGATACCACAGTTCTGGCATGCTGGCAGAGAAACGCTGCTGTTACTTCTGTGGAGAAAACTTTGAAACTGCATGGATTTTTTTGCCGTGAGTGGTATCTTCAGCATTCAGTGAAACCCTCTTGTTCCAGCCAGTGGACTTGAGCATTAGGAGCTTGGATTGGGTAACAAAAAGATATCAATCTTGAGACTAAATGGTGGCACTTTTGGAAAAGTACAGTTTAGAAAGTATGACTAGTGATCTTCTTTGTATTTGTATTTCTTCATCTTAAGTCCATAGTTGAGTGAACAGGCACCACATTAATAGTTCTCGGAATGAACTGGAAACTCTCGGTGGCCTCAGGATAGGAGAAACTGAAAAATAAAATTTGATTCTATATTTCAGCATGCAATCTTTATTCCTTCCTTGTTTCTTTTCTTTGTTTTCTCTCCTCTTCTTCCTTTCTGTTTCTTCTTTCCTTCCTTCCTCCCTGGATTGCTTTCTTCTTTCTTTTTCTCCTTCCTTCCTTCCTTCCTTCCTTCCCTCCTTCCTTCTTCCTTTTTTCTCTTTCTTTCTCTTTCTGTCTTATTTTCTTTCTTTCTCTCTTTCTTCTTTCTTTTCATTTTCTTTCTCTTTCTTCTTACTTTCTTTCCGTTTTCTTCCTTTCTTTTGTTCTTTCTTTCTTCTTTCTTCTTCTCTTCCTTTTTTCTTCCCTCTTTACTTTGTTGCATGAGGGTGCTGGTATTCTCCAAAGAGTGACAGAGAGAAAAAGTGGAATGGAGAAGCACTCTCCCAATAGGATGTGGTCATGTCACAATTTCTTCCCATTTCCCCTTTCTGTTGGGATTTTGGACATGCATGCACAAGTATTCAGCATATTTTTTCAAGCCACCAGGGCCAGAATTCAAACTGCAGTTAGCTGCATAGGATCTGGCTTCCTTAAACACCAAGATACAGAGATGAAGCCATCATGCCACCTTTCAAGTTTAAACTTTTATCTCTAATTTGTGATGTATTGGGCAAATTTATGGAAATAAGTCTCTAATGGGGTATGCCTATTCTTATTTGTCATCTGTCTGATATCTCTGGATAAAAATACAATTACAGTAGAATTTTCAGTGGGTAAAATGTCCCTAAATTCTCATTAAAGATAGAATGTGCTATCCTTTCTAGAAAAATTTGGAAACAATATGAGGATTTAGTATGTATAGACTGAATTCAGGGTTCCTAAAACATTTTGAGAAATTAAGTGTTTTTTGGGGTAACACATGAAAAAGAATAGGAGGGGGCTTTTTCCAAGTCCCTGGATATGCCAGCTGATAACTTCATTACTCATGAGAAGCCAAAGGAGGAGTAAGGAACAGTGAACACCCTTCCAAACTGTGGGAGCTCTCTAGTGGGTTCACATTCTTCCTCAGTGCACAGTATGAGACCTGGCCAGGTGGCTACAGATATTGTATAGGAAAGTTCACTATCTACTGCTGGCTCTTTATTCAAAGCCAACCCACCCATAGGCTCTACTACGGTTGGCTTAAAAGGGCATATATAATTATGTACCCCAGGAAATCAAATAGTTTCGCAAGACCAGCCCCCAACCCCTCCCGTCTGTCTCGGTCCCAATGTCTTCTCGTTTACTGCTGCCTTCCAGTAGCTAGATTGCTAATTCAGAGACCTGACTTATGCTGGCTTCCAGATCTCTAGGCCTTTTCATTGTATGGACACCACTTCTGGTTTCTTAGATCTTAATACTCCTGACCAGGAGTTGACTTCGGTGCTAATGTCCCTTGTAGTTTTAGGTAAGTTCGCCATACTCCAGCCTGTAGTCCTAGACATTACTAAAGGGGAGTTGTGTAGCTATGACATAGTTGTGCCTTTGTGACTTAACCACAAGGCTCGGGGCAGTTCTGACACAAGTATGTAATATGATGTTTATCATTAACTCCAAATGCCATACTTTCCATACTTGGGCTTCAAGAGGTATTAAGAGAGTCATTGAGTGTTCCAGGAAACAAAACTTACTGTAGAAGGTGAGACTTTAAGGAACAGCTTCTTTGGTCTTTCTTTTAAAGCCAACTGAAACAATTACCTGGATTGTCAGAGTGTCATGATAGTGAGTTCTTTCTGTCAGGAGGGTCAAGTTCCTGTCTGATTCAAGTTCAACTTAGAAGTCAGCTATTCCCTCAAGCTGAGGATATCCTCTTTGTAATAGGGTTTTGTAGCTCTGTGAAATCTCCATCATATTTGCAGATCACAAATCAACAGTGAGCAATGTGGAATTTCCTGGGGATCTTATCAGGGACATAGAAAAGGGGACATACATCAGACATCCAACAAGAATTGATTCAAAAATGCTGTAAAGAAAGACATTGTGAAGAGCTTGAGGAAATCTTTCTTTCTTTCTTTCTTTCTTTCTTTCTTTCTTTCTTTCTTTCTTTCTGTCTCCACCTAATGTATACCGACTGTCTGCACTCTATGGTGGAAACAGAAAGATTAGAGGATATAGAAGCATGGAAAATGGTTATGGAAACAGGATACAGCGTGGGAAGAAGGGGAGGAAAGGAGGAGAATGTAAGGAAAGATAATAAACAGAAAAATAGAGAGGCAAGACATTTATGGGACATAGAAATGGATTATTATCTGTTGATACCAAGTATAGTATCCTCAACTGGACAGGTCTGAAGTGTGTTAATATTGAGAGAATTAACTTTACAAGTTAAGTGATATTTAGTGATTAAATGGATAAAAAAATTAAAATAAAATAAAATATTAAAAATGCTTATTGGATATATTTGTTTGCCAAAATTTTGTCTTCCTTCTGGGCCCCACTGGAGTTTTTCTCATTGTCCCATTACATGGTGCCTAGGCTTCTCCTGCTGGTTTCCCATATTTCCCTTTATTATGCAGTCACCAAGACAAATCCCCATGAGAAGGCAATGGAAAGCAAAACAATTTATCCAACACCAGAATAAAATCCTTAGAAATCAGAGGTGACCATTTACATATTCATAATACTTCTCGATTATTCTTCTTTCCAACTCTGGGATGTGTGAGTTATTCTGCACAGCCAATAGATCAAAGCACTGAAGTCCAGAAAATGTTAAAGTTAGTTTGCACAGAGGTGAGAAACAGCCCCAAATCATATGAGTCCAAGTGAGGGCTATTTCTGTAAGCTCTCAAGGAGTCAGGTACCCTTGGATACTTATTATATAAGAGGAGGAAAGATATAGTTGGTTCTTCATTGTAATATTAATCACACACACACACTCACACACGTACACAAATAAAATTTTGACCAGAGTGAATTTAAAGACCTTGATTTGATCCAACTATCAGATCTAGTGGAAAGGGTGTGCTCTGAGTAAGGAAATAGCCAAGGCTAAGGAAATCAGAAACTCTTGGTTAAGAAAGAGAATAAAAGCCCTCACTCAAGCTGTTTTTCTACACTATTTTTATTTTGTTCCACTTATTTTGTCAGCAGGGGTTCTCTTTGACTATGAAACAGAGGAACAGAAACTCTTAACAATAACATGCACGTGCCTTGAAAGAGATGAAGCAGAAGATTAAGCAAGAAACCCAGCTATTTTATTGCCCTAAGGCATTACTCATTTTCTTGACACGTTATGTTTTTAATTAAAATTGCATGTGAGTTAATTAAAATGTTCGCTCAGGCACTTTTTCTTGCACGGGTTCCTTGTAACTCTTTTAGCTTTTCGATAAAGCTCAGTTTCATTTTTGCTCTACTGCCTTTATCAGTTACAACTTAAGCAAATAGTCTGTATACTAAACTAAGTTTGGAAAATTTAATTTTAAAAATTCATCTTTAAGTGACCAGAAAAAAGAAAAGTGGCCAAGGACAGAATCATTCTGGCTCCTACATTTTTCTCTAGTTATTCAATCCAAAACTTATGAAATCGGCATTCATAAAAAGTTTATTAAAATGTACCCGATGATGTTTCTTGCAATAGATGTGTTTATCCATTTACAGTCCTTTGTTCTGGACAAGATCATTGTTATGGCGGCTATGGTTATAAAACCTCTTCTTTTCATGACAATGTGGTTGATTAGTTATTGATAGACATCAGACCAAAACTTATCAATTAATAGGCCAATACCCTGAGAGACAAAATTCTCCGCCAGATGTTGATATAATGACACACAAAATTTGGTTATGGATCACGTTCATATTAGATCTGTGTGGACAGAGAGGTTAGAATTGGAGGCCATGTTGGCTCATTTGCAAACGGGAAGTTTGTTGAAAGGAAGACTACACAGGAAGATGCAGAGATAATCATTCCTATGGCCTATGAGAGTGTCTTCCTATCCCACTTTACATAAGGCCTGGCTACTGTAGCTTAGAATTGGCCTATTTTTTTTTTCTTTTACAATAAACTTCTTTTTCAGAATTAGCTCAAATTAAGTTTAGATCCTTATACACAGTTAGCACTAACTAAAATATCCATGTTTTCAAAATCCATATATGTCTAAGCAGCTTTGATAGAGAGAGTATTAAAAAACCAAATTAGGGTCAATCCCATAGCAGGGTGATTTAGCCCTGTGGATAGGGAGCCAGATCCCACAACACCAAATGTGATTCAAAGCCTAGCCCCAGGGCCTTAAGAAATATGACAGGCATGTGTGTGTGTGTATGTTCCAAACCCTGGCAGGTTAGAGAAATAGAAGAAAAATTATTGCATCCTGATCACACCCCATTGGGGAGTGCATTCTCTCATTCTTTCTCTCACTCTCTCTCTGCAAGTGTGCACACCCTCTTGTATTACAAATTAAAAGAAAATACAAATCATAAAATGAGGAGTAACAAACCCAGCTATTGCAATTCAAGAATATACAGACAGAATCTACAAGGGAAAAGTGAAATTCAGCATGAGTAGAGTTATTTTTTCTAAACACACTAGAACTCTACTGTGAAGAGCTTGGAAAAATCTTCTATCTATTGTTTTCCATTTTCAGTTATTTTTTAAGAATTATTTTATATAACTTTTAACTTTACTTATTTATTTATTTATTTATTTAAATTTGACCAGAGATAGAGTGAGAAAGAGAGAGAGAGAAAGTGAGAAAGCAAGCCATCAGGTCTGGTTAAGAAAGAAAATAAAAGCCCTCATACTGCGGTTGGCAGTGAACTCTCACATGGGAGTTCAGAGCCCTCAATCACCATCCACCTGCCAGTCCCATTTTCAGTGATATTTTAGTCATTCAGTGATGTGGTAGTTAACATGTATTAGAAATTGTCCCTCTGTGCCACTGCATGGCTGACTCATTTGTTCGTTTTCCCTGTTAACCTGCATAAAGGTTGCCACATCTTTCTACCCAGATGGATGTGGAGCCCATATAGGTTTGCCTTTGTGCCATGACTGGACATCTCCATTCCCAGGACCTGCAATTCATTAATTCTCCAAACACTTGAAATTCTTTTCCAGCTTAAATTCTGTGGTATGTCATTTAAAACTTTTATGGAAAAGCCATGCCCAGGGTTAAATCTATAGCTCATTCTAGTTCCTGCCTGCATTTGGACAGACTGTGACAGGAGAAAAACTTACAACCATCCTGACTGGTCTCCTAAACTTTAGATTATGAACTTGGGTACCACTGTAATGATATCTCACAATCATGCTATAGTCTTTACTTCATCCTTTCTCTCACTCTCCCAGACCTAAACTCCTTGATGAAATACACTGAATTAGTGCTTCCAATTCATTTGTTCTTATCCCCTCTTAAATCAACTCCAGTCAGACTTTGGTCCACATCCATTTCATCAAAACTCTTCTTACCAAGTGTCCAGTATCTTTTATGCTTCTAACCCCTGAACAAATGGTCAGTTCTTAATCTTCATATACTTGACTAATCAGCTATGGTTAACAGAGTTGAGCACTTCTTCTGGGAACACTTCCATCATTTGACTTCTAGGACATCATATTCTCTTGCTTTATTATTTTATTAGATCCTCCCCCTCAGAATCCTTTATGCTTACTTCTTCTTCTTCTCCCCGACTTCCTAATGTATGATTCCTCTGGTCTTTTCTCATGTTCTCATTGTTATCTACAGTCTCATCCTGGTAAAAATATTGAATCTCATGGATTTAAATATAATTTCTACGCAAATAACTCTCAAATTTATATCCTAAATGCATTTTCTGTGAAATCCAGACCCTATATTTATTTTCTTACTTGATATCTTTATTCAAATGTCTATCAAGAATTTAATATGTCAATCTAAAATTCAGCTCGTAATATTTCTCCCATTCCACTCTCTGCTTTATCTGTAGCTTTCTCTATCTACTTAGAGGGCAACCTTATTTTTCCAGTTTCTCATTTTTTTCTTTCTTTTTTTTTTTGTACACAACCTTTAATTTATAAGATTCTATAAACTTTACTTTGACAATATTTATGCAGACTAGGGCCACTTCTTGCTATTTTCATTGCTATCACACTTGTTCAGTATCATGATTACTGCCTTATGACCGATTTCCCTGGTTCTCTGTGCCTCTACTATCCATTTAAAACAGAGCAGCTGAGTGTTTCTTTATTTAAATAGTATTTATTATTTTTAAACATTCAGTCATTAATACATCATTTAGTTTGTAAAGAGATTTTACCCAACATGACATATGCCACACAAAAAAGTGCTTCTTCTTAAATGTAATACTGACAGAATCACTCGTCTGCTAAAACCTCTACAATGGCTCCCTGTATTACTGAGAGTAGGAGTCAATCTTCTTAGAATAGCTGGTCATGACATAGTTCACTCAGTTCTAGACACAGTGTTCTCTTTGTTGATCGTCCAAAACTCCAGGACACTGCTCTGTTTTATCAGCTTTTCTCTTAGATATCCACAAGGGTAATTCCCTCATCTTATTTAATTCATTGCTCAAAAATCATATTTTTAATGAATTCTACTTTGACTGGCTATTTACAATCACTAGCTCCCACATTCGGAGGCATCTTAACCTGATTTCCCTTGTTATCTACAGAGCTTATTATATTTTAACAACTGTGTAATTTACATTTTTACTATTTATTCTGCTTTCATTCTGTTATTTCTCACATATGCAAATACAACCTTCCTCCAAAATGCAGAGGTTTCTATGTCTTCTGCATGAATATTTCTAAGCATCTGGTAGAAAATGAATGGCATACAATGCTGTACAATTAATAGTTTCTGAAAGGATGAAAGAATGGTTCTAGGCTGAGGAGGCAACTGTAAGACTGTAAGGAAGAGATGACTTGAACTTGCATGGAAGAATATAAGAGAAAGAGTTCAGAAAGCTTGAATGAGGTATTCAAATCTTCTTCCAAATATCAAGCATTGACACATATTGTGTGTGTGTGTGTGTGTGTGTGTGTGTGTGTGTGCGCGCAGCTGAAAAAACAGCAAATACCAGAAAAAGAACAACTACTACAGAATTATATGCTACACACTACCCAAACCTGCTCGTAACTGTTCGGACCAAAGAGAGCAGAAAATGCCTTCTTGAATATCTGATGCACTCAGTAAAAACCAAACAATGGGATGCTTTAGGACTATAGCCAAACAAGCTCAAGATTAAAAGGTACTCTGGACTTGCTAAAACAAAGCTTGCAAATCAGCTTTAATATAACAAGCTAATCAATAGATTAATTAATACCTTGGTGGACAAAATTTAACACTCTTTAAAAGGAAAACAGTTCAGACAACAAAAGGAAGACAACGTTCTAGGCCTTTTGTGGTTCTATACAAATTTTATGATTTTTTCCTATTTCAACGAAAAACGCCATTGGGCTTTGATAGCAATTTTGTTGAATATGTATATCACTTTAGATGAGTAATATAAACATTTCAACAATATTAATTCCCCCAATCCATGAACATGAACTATCTTTCCAGTTACTGTGTCTTCATTTTTTTCAACAATATGTTATAGTTTTCATTATTCAGAACTTTCATTATCTTGTTAAAATGTATTCCCAATTATTTTAATATTTTTGATACAATTGTATATGAGATTATTTCCTTGATTTCTCTTTTGGATAGATACAATTAGTGTAAAGAAATGCAAGTGATTTTTGTATGTTGATTTTTTTTTTATAACCACACCTGCCTGGCTTGTTTTATTGGAGAAGGGATCATGGAGTTAACAATGTGAAGACAGCTGGGACCTGAGGTTGGGAAGAGCACCTAACCCACCCCATTCATACCCACTGCCCCAAATAAAAAATAACCAACTGTGGGGGAGACAGCAACTTTGGGGCAGGGGAAGGAGACAGGGAACTCCAAGGCAGCAGTGAAGAGACCATGTGTGTGCTGGGAGGGCTCAGAGGCAGCGGCTGTATGAATAACACAAGTCTAAATCTCTGTGTCTTCCATATGGGTATGTATAAATATATAGAGATAAGTTGTTCTCTTTCTCCTTCTCTCCCTTCTGCTCTGTGCTCCTCACTGCGGTCCCAGCTCCATTTTCCACATAAGGGTGAAGGGAAGGGGGATGAACAAGTCGTCACTAAATTGCAATCAGACCCACGTCCATCAGCTTCTGAATCTTCTGCCCATTACAAGTTTTTTTTAAGTGTTCGCTGAGTGCCTGGGAGTCCTTCTGCATCTGTTCCAGGATGAACCACATGGTTGAGTCACTCATAATCTGTTGCACCTCAGGATCGGCCATGGCCCGCCACTTCACATCTTCAGGGCTGTCCTTGTGGTCGTACTGGGCCATCATGCAGCGTTGGTAACCATCTGCTGCCTCCTTACAGTTGGAGTCTAGGTCTAGTGCCTTTTGGTACACATCCATGGGTTTCGGGTAGTCCTTCATTGCTTCGAGGGCTGCTGCTTTCCTTGTGTAACCCTTGAAGGTTGGCTCCAGCTGGATACATTCTTCACAGTCCTTAAGTGCTAGCTGAAACTCCAGGAGCTTGGCGTAGCAGGCAGCTCAGTTGCTGTACACTTAGGCACCCCGTGGGTTTCGTTTGATGGCTTCTGTATAATGCTTCATTGCCTGGGAATAGTCCCCTTTCTTTCTTTTTTTTATTTTTAAATTATTTTAATTAACAAAAATTTACTAATAGCTGTCTCGTTTATAGCTCTGAGGTCTTGGACTAGGCGATATTCTCCAGTGGGCCTTTTTTACTATTAAAATGGAAGAATTACAGAGTGACTCACAGGGGGTTATAACGCCAACCTGTAGGAGTCTAGTAATTATTAGTTGAAGCCCTTGAATGGCCTCAGGTTTAAGTGAGTATTGTTTTTAATGTGGGAAGGTATTAAGATCCTTAAGCCTAATTTTAACAGGGCTGTTTTTGCCCTTCCTGGTGTGCCCAAACTTCTGGATTGATTTTTTTGAATGAGATCATTTTGTTGACATACTTTAGAATCAGGGTTTAATAACAATCCCAAAAAGGCAGATGTGCTAAATTTCAGTGTTAATTGAGCACCCAGCTTACTGAGGATATCCCTTCCCATAAGGAGAGTAGGGCACTGAGGTTTAATTAGAAATTGATGGGAGAAAAGTATGTCCTTCCAAGTACAGCAAAGAGCTGGGGTTAGAGGGCAATGAGAAAGTTTACCTGATACCCCAACAATGGGACGAGAGTGAGAGGAGGGGGTTCCAGCATAAGCAGCAAGTGCTGAGTAGGCGGCTCCCTTATCAATAAGAAAAGTATGGGTCCTACTTGCCACATCCAAGGTCACCCTGGGCTCCGATCCCATGAAGTTGAAGACCGTTGTGGGAGCTGTCTGGAGCAGAAGGCATCCTCATTGGAGGGCCACTGTTGAGGCCTCTTCAGGGTCTCATTCAGGGGTCCCAGAACTCCTAGGGCAGTCCCTGGCCCAGTGGCCTGATCAGCCACATTTGGGGCAAGGCTTTTGTGGAGGGGATAGTCCCCTTTCTGAAAACACTCGTTGCCTTTGTTCTCCTCCAAAGCCAGGTCAGGGTTTATGCAGGCCAGTCAGTCTTGCTCCTTCAGGATTTTCTCTGCCTGCTGGCATTTCTTGAGCACATGTGGGGTTCAGTTCTCTGCTAGAGACTTGTAGAAATGTATGGCATCCCTGTACTTTTCTTCTTTGAAATAGGAGTTGCCAATTCGAGCATAAGCTTTGGCAATTTGTGGATAGTCCTCTCAGTTTTCTCTCCCCATTTCAATGGCCTTCTCACAAAGCTCTCAGCATTTATTGTAGTCACCTTTTTCAAAGAATACTGCTGCTTGGTTGGTGATGTAAGTCATGTTGGTGGGGTTCAGTTTCTTGGCTCAGTCATAATGCTTCAAGGCTGTGTCAAAATCTTTCTTCTTGTAGGCATCATTCCCCAGCTCTTTTTCTTTCAGTGCCTGCTTTTCGTTCTCTGGAAGATCTTCCATTGGCTCTGGTTTGGTCTCCTTTTTTGGGAGAAGGAGGTGGTGGTGGTGTTGCAACCTCTTCCTCCTCATCCATACTGCCCAAATCCACTCCAAGGAAGACACTGAGTGTGGTCATGATTCAGGGATCTTGTAGTTTCGTGCCCAAGTCAGAGGATTTGTTTCCTAGTTGCTCTATCATTTCCCAGTAGGTAGGACCACTGGGCAGTGTTCTTGTCCTGGGATCATGCTACAACTTCTGATACAGACTGGGCATGTTGAAAGCGTTTGTGAATTTCCTTTCTGCCAATCAGGCTTCCATATTATGGAAACCCTCTTTAAGTGGAGGGTTATTTGCTTCATGTTTTAAACCCTCTTCATAGGTTTGCTTGGCTTCTTCAAATCAGGTTAAGAACTCAAGAGCTGCTGCTTTTCTTGAATAACCCTTGCCACAGTCAGGCTTTAGGTCAATGGTTTATAGCCATCCTCATAAGTCCTCTGGTAGTCTCCGTTCTTGGCATAGTCTGCAGACCGATTGCTGTAGAGCACATGGTTCTGGAAGTCCAACTTAATTGCTTCTGAATAGCACTGTAAGGCATCATCGATGTTACCAGCACTCAGGGCCTCATTGCCCTGCTCTTTCAGCTCATTTACCTCCTCCATAGCCTGGCCCGGAATCCACCCACTTTGCGTTCCCAACCACATACCTGTATGTTGATTTTTGTATCAGCTACTTTACTGAGTTTGTGTTTTAGTTCTAATAATTTGGGGGCAGGGGTTTAGAATGTTCTTAATGTAGAATCATTTTATCAGCAAACAGGAGTAATTTTACATCTTCTATAATGATTTGGATTGTTTATTTCTTTTTCTAACCTGATTGCTTTTGGCAGAGGCATTGCTTGTCCTTATTCTAAAATACATTACAAACTTTTAGTAATATAAACACTTAGAGCATTATAGTACTGGAATAAAAATAGATACATAGACCAATGAAACAGAATCGAGAGCCTGGGAATATACCCATGCATGTATGATCAACTAATTTTTGACAAGGGCACCAAGAAGGCACAATAGGAAAAATAGTCTCTTCAATAAATAGCATGGTAAAGAACAAATTTCCACATGCAAAAGAAGAAATTGAGCCCTTGTTTTACGCCACACACAAAAATCAAGTCAAATGAATTAAAGAAGTAAATGTAAGACTTCAATTCATAAAATTCCCAGAAGAAAACATACAGGAAATACTCTTGATATTGGTTTTGGCAATGATGTTTAGATATCACACCAAAAGCTCAGGAAATAAAAGGAAAATAAACAAACGGGACTGCATCAAACTGAAAATCTTCTGTACAGCAGAGAAAATAAACAATATAATGACAAGACAGCTTATAGATAGGGAGAATTTTTACAAATCATATAGCTGATAAGTGTTTTAGTTAATTGAATGTTGCTATAACAGAACGCATGAAGCTGGGTAATTTATTTTTAAAAAAGAGAGATAAATTTATTTAGTTCACATGCTGGAGTCTAGGAAGTCCAAGAACATGGTACTATCATCTTCTCAGCTTCTGTTGAGAGCCATGTGCTATATCACAACATAATTGAAAAGAAGAAAAGCAAGTGGACATGTGCAGAAAGACCAAGATGGGACTTTGCCTTACAGCAACTCTTTCTCAGGAGAACTAACTCGCTCCTGCGAGACCTAACTCACTCTCAAGAGAACTGTATAAATTCACACGCAAAGGCAGAGCCCCCATGATCCACATCTCCTATAGACCTCATGTCTCAAAGGTTCCACCTCCCAATATTGCCATACTGGGATAACCCTCAGTATGAGTTTTGGTGGGACAAACCACAGTCAAACCGTACACAGGTTAATATTTAAAATATATAAGAAACGCTCAAAATTCATAGAAATAAGGCAAATAACCTAATTAAAAATGAGCAAAGGTGAAAGAAAATCAAAATCAAAGTCAAAATCTTGGGCCAGAGATCTCCAGCTTCATTCACATTCTTATGATAGAAGACACAAGCATCAATCAAGCAGTAGTCTTCTTATGGCTCTAGAAGAAAACAAAGTAGTTGAAGGGGTTGAGGGAAATCCTATAGAGTTCAGAGGTCTAGATCAAAAAGCAGAACAAAAAAGGTCCAGGTTGAGACCTCATCTGTGTTCCCATAGTCAAAGCAGTGTGAGATCAAGTCACAGGAGAACCTGTAGTCGCTCTCAGGATCGAGAACGATATAAAGGCAGAGACAAAGAGGAAAGAGAAAAGGAGAAGGATAAAGGCAAGGACAAGGAAATATAAAACATTAAACATGGGAAGTCACGAAATATCAAAGCTGGATTAGAACATCTGCTCAGAGGATGTTCTCCTTCTCTATCCCCTTCTGTCACCTAGCTCTAAGCTTCTGAAATAAGAATGAAGAGCAATTAAAGAGTTATGAACTAGCTTAAATTAGTGAATTATCATTTCAAAAGGCAAAGAGAGATTTAAGGATTTTTGTCATCTCTTAGCTGTTGATAGGCTCATCTATCTACTAGTTGAAGAGAATCTTAACCTTTTTCCTGGCTTTAAATCTTAAGCAAATATCTCTTAACATTTTTTCTATTTTGATTTATTAAAGCTAAAACTGAAGACCAGCAGGTGGCGTGGTTGTTAAAGGCACTGGATTTCCACATGTTAGACCATAGTTTGAGTCTTGCACCTGGTGGCTTACTTTCTCACTCTCTCTCTGTCTCTGCCTGGTCAAATTAAATAATAATAATAATAAATGGAATTAAAAATATTTTTAAAAAAGCTAAAATTTGTTTTGAAATTTAAAAATATATTAAAAAGTACTTATTTAATGACCACAGTAAGCTATATAGTCTCAGCTAAGTGCTACCTTATAGTATGTTCATTCTACTTACTGAATTTTATGACTAAAGTCAGACATGTGTTCATAGATATGTATATATCAGCTGAACTTGTATTGAAAGTATATAGATTAAGTACGATATTTTGTGAATCAATAAAATGTGGGGAAATTAAGAGGATTAGAAAGCAACTGTAGCTACTGGAGACAGTGTGGAAGGAGGGTGGGAAATGGCAGAGAGTGAGAAGTAGGAAATCAAGGGGAAAGAAAAAAAAAAGGAAGAAAAGTAAAAATATATAAGAAACAAAAATATGGAAAATTATTTGTTGATGATAATGTGTATGGTAATATCCTTGATTAAACCAATATACAATATATTCTGGATACAAAATTGCATTTTGTATGCTGTGATAATGTACAGTGAATGAATGTGAATAAATAAATTTATAATTTTAAAAAATGGGCAAAGGACATGAATAGACATTTTTCCAAAGAAGACATGCAAATGGTTAACAAGCATATGAAAAACTGCTTAATATCACTAATCTTCAGGGAAATGTTAATCAAAACCACAGGGAGATATCATGTCACACCTGTTAGGGCAGCCATTGTCAAAAAGTCATGAGACAACAACTGCTGGTGAAGGATGAAGAGAAAAGATTCCTTGTACTCTGTTGGTGGAAATATAAATAGGTTACTCAAAAAATTACAAAGAGGGCAGTTGTGTGGTGTAGTAGAATGAGATATTCAAGAAAAGATGAATCCCACGTGACAACTATGTTTCTGATTCCCAACATAGTTAGCCTGGCACATGTTGGGCGTGCATGTGAGTGACCAGGATTCCATAGGCTAGATGACTAGAGGAAGGGAACTGTGGGGTGGTCGGACCCTGTGAAGGGCTCTCATCTACCCCCTTTCCTATGTGCATATGCACTCTATCATAAGCAAAGAAAAAAAATTTAATGAAGAATAGAAATACCATATGACCCAGAAATCTCACTGCTCGGTATATACCCAAAGGAAATTGAATCAGCACCTTCTGGGGGTACTTGTTCTCCCATGCTCATTGAAGCATTATTCACAATTTCGAGATATGAAAGCAATCTAAATGTCTATTGATGAAGGAATAAGGAAATTGTTAGATTCCACATGTCCACATACATAAACATGCACACACACACACACACACACACACACACACACATAGTAATATTATTCATTTTTAAAAAGTAAGGATATCGCCATTTGTGACAACAAAGGTGAACAAGGAGGACATTATGCAATGTGAAATAAGCAAAGAAAGAAAAATGCTACATGATCTGACTTACATGTAGAATTTTTTAAAAAGTCAAATATATAGAGCGCAGAATGGTGGATACCCTAGGAAGAAGAGGAAATAGAGAGAAGTAGGTCAAAGGTACAAACTTGTAATTATATTGGATTAATAAGTCTAAAGACCTAATGCATAGCATAAAGACAATAGTTAATAATATCATATGGTAAAAATTTTAAAGGAGAGTAGATTTTATGTGCTCTTACCACAAATAAAAAGAAAAAATAAAAAAGAAAATGTAACTATTGAAGGGGATGGATAGAATAATTTGCTTATTTACAGTAATAATTTCACCATGTGTATGTATATCAAAACATCATGTTGTACACTTTAAATATATACAATTTAAAAAGAGAGACAAAAATTCAAACATTGAATATTATAACATTTATAGTTTTTTTTTTTCTTTTTCAACAGTACTTTATTTTTTAAAGCAGGTGATTAGTCCTCTGTGTTCCACATCTTGATTCACTTCCTGCAGGTGTTCTCTAGCTTCTTGAGAGAGAATTCATAAGCGCAGGAAGGCCTTTGCCAGAAAACACCTTTAATAAATAAAGAGAACTCTGGTCCTGGGGAGATTTGAGAAAGTTTCTGGCATCTTCCGAACTTTTGCATAATTGATAAATCCTCTGAGAAACAGGAGAAAACCTAAAACCAAGAACACCCACTAGAGCCAGTATTGACCATCAAAGTATCCAGGGAAATAGGTACGATAATGCCGCCCATGGCAAGGAGAAAATCAGCTAGTTCAAAGCAAAATAGGTAAAACAGAAAAAAAAAAATGTCTTTGATGCTTTCTCTCTACACACTCACTGGAATCCTGTATCTCTAAATCTTCCCAGTTTAACCCAACCTTGGCATCATAGCGCTCAGAGCTCCATACAGTTGTGATCTTTCGACTTTTTCTTCCTCTGTACTCTACTAAACTCACTCAGTCTGTCTGTATATTATTTTCTTTTACTTAGGTTCTTCCTCTTGTATGGATCAAATCTGGCACTAGCTAATCTGACCATACAATGTATAGTAATGAGGACAGTCTAGAGCTACCAAGATTTCCCATCCTTATACTATGTAAGACCCCTCTTTACGATTCCGTAGTATTGCCACCTTCATCTAAAATGGAGGAACTTTATTTCAGAAGGGCAAGAGATAACTGAGTGGGAATCATTCTGCATGTTGAAAACTCACAGAACCACTTATCGAGATGGTAAAGTCAGAAACCTTTTCTGATTTTCATGCCAGGGGGCCACACCAGTCCTGATCATTGTTCCTGGAGCACAAGATCAGGGATGGATAAGGTGCCGTGGCAACGAGATACCAAAGCCCAGAGCCATATTTCCTTAATTTTCTCTTGCCTTAGGTTGAGCTTGTGGTACCTGAGACTGGCAGGGAATGAAGCTAAGCAAGTAAATATCAAGTGGCCCCAGATAGGGGGTGTTGGTGAAGTGGCGAGAGGTTTGAAGAGTTAGAGCTTGACAAGAAAGGATCAGTATTACCAAGGAAAAAGTAGAAACCTCCAGTGAACAATGGAGGTTTATTTTAAAACTCTGCTTATTCTAAAACTTCCTGAATATTTGTACAGGGAGATTCAGCCTCTATAGCTCAACCTTTTGACTTTGGAATGATCATCTGATTTGGAAATATTGATTGTGGTAACTAAGCATTTATTAAAATGTTTAGTTTAACCTAAACTATGTTAATGTATTTCTTTCACGTTATCAGATAACTATCTAATTTTGCAGAAACATTACTAATGTTTCTTCATTTTTAAAAAATGATTTACACTCAGCAGGCATCTCACCTCAGAAATAGAAAGGCATTATTTAATTTTAAAAGTGTTTTAGTGTGACATTTAAGCATTTTGAAAAGTGCATAAAAGATAAGGTTACCTGACAGTAGAGCTGTTTCACAACATCATTACACTGATAACTACCGGAGCCATTTCATTTGCATGAAACCATTTGATTATGGCATTAGGAGTCAAGTGATATTGTGTTTAGAACCATTTGGGTGTGCTATTTATTTTAGCATAATACATATTTATTGGTACTTTACTCACCATATAAGTCACATGTTAATAACAGTTTAACAGACTTTAAAGTCTTGCCTTTTTACATGTTCAATATCAAGTTCATGAGTAATTCCACAAGGTGCATATATCCATAAAGGGCTCTTAATCATGTATGCAAAACAGTGTTTCTTCCACTTGAGCAATACTTGAATGATATAGTTTCTTTTGTAGGGTTGTCAGATTTAGCAAATTAAAACAGTATGCTGGGATCAGAAGATGGCATAATGGTCACATGGCGGGACTCCCACATAGTTGACTGTGGCTCGAGTTCCAGACCCAGTGGCTTAAACTCACACAGGGTTCGTGTGCATGCATGCCCAAGATCCCAAGAGAAGAATGGAGGAGAAGGGATTGTGGCATGTCCATCCTCCCTTGGGACAGATTTCTCACTTTCTGTCTCTCTGTCTTTCTGGCAAGCGCATGTACCCTATAGCAAAAATGTCTCTTAAAAAACAAACAAACAAAATACCACAATATGCTAAATTAAATTTTAATTCAAATAAACAATGAATACATTTTTAGTACATAGATTAGAAAAAAATAAGACTGACTAGAAACATCTAGCACAATTCCGTTCCACAAAGAAAGTCAAAAAGCAGCAACAAAATGAACTTGACTGCTCTTCCAGCAGAGGAGTAAGGAGAATTTATCAGAATACAGGAAGAAGATGGAAAGTAATCTCTGAGGCACTATAACCTGTCACAGCAGCATCACAAGTGCAAGCGAGAGGCCCAGTGCAAGACTCATAAATTTTTGAACCCAGGGTAGCTCCCCACTGTAGGAAAAAAGTAAGCAAGAAACCTCTGGAATTTCCCGACTCCCCATTTCCACTTTGGACACCTGTACCTCCAACTACATCAAAGCCAGAAAGTAAGTATAGACACGAACCAAGCTAGCAAGAGTTTATCAAGTGGGGATGGGGTGAAGTGAGTAAGAGATTTGAGCTAGAGCTTGCCAGAAAAAGATCAGTACTGCTGAAGAAAGAAAGTAGAAAACTTGAACAATGGTTATTATGTTCATTTTAAAACCTCCAGAGATCTATTTTTTACAGAGATCCAGTCTTTGGAAATCAACCTTTTGACTTTGGAATGATCATTCATTTGATTTGAAAATATCCAAAGTTCCCAGAGCCTATGACCCAGAAAAAAGCATTGGAGTCTACATACCCCCCAAGATCCAACAGCATGATGCCTTCTTGTAAGCTGAGTCAGAGATAAATTGAATCTTGCTTAAGTGATAGATAGACCCACTTGCACCTTCCCTTCCCTGAACCACTGCTGTTACCCCACTGTGCCCACATGAAGGGCAGCAGAACCACACCAACAGCTGAGCCAAATGTTTGAGCAGTGACTCAACACCAAGTACCCATACTACACTGCACTTGGGGGAACAGATGGGGCACTGCAGTGGGAAGGCCACTCCTGAGATCTGAGGAATCAGGCCCCTCAGTGACTACAGATCCCTGATCCCCTCCCAGAGAGACCAAAGAATCCCTTCTTCCTTCCCTTAGACACAAGTTCTAGACCCACTTTCTGTGGCAACAGTGACACCCCTGCCCTGGGAAGTGACAGCTGCTCTGACCCAAGCACATGGACGTAAAGGCAGGGAAAAGACAGCTGCTGGCAGAAGGGCAGACACTGATGAAGAGGTAGGCTTTTGTCAGAGAGGCTGACATTCAGCACTGGGTGCTCACAGAGCAGCAGATGCTCCTGGAGCAGCAGGTGTTTGTGGAGTGATTAGCCCAGTCTAGGGTCAGGTATGAAGGAGAGGGGCATGCAGGCAGAATTTCTGAGTCTCCAGTGTAGAGAATGGGCAGATGGCACCATAGCTGTGGGAGTCTTATAGTCATGCCCGACCTCCCAGAGCTACCTTCAAGTGTTTCTCAGACTTCAAAGCTCATAAACCAAGTGATCACACTTCTGAGTCCCATATAAGCCCCTCCTCCTGATGTACTACACCCTGCATGACCCACTTAAGTCAGAGGACACTGCCTGTTCATAGCAGCTACCACTATGTAGTTACCTTTTTTTTTTTTTAAGAGGGTTTTGCTATAGGGCGCATGCGCTTGCCAGACAGAGAGAGACAGAGAGACAGAAAGCGAGAAATCACCCTCCGGGGGGATGGTCACGCCGCAATCCCTTCTCCTCCATTCTCCTCTTGGGATCTTGGGCACGGATGGACACGCGCCCAGTGTGAGTTTTAAGCCACCGGGTCCAGGACACGAACCGCGGTTGACTACGTGGAGTTCAGCGACCTAGCCATTACACTAACTGCTAGTCCCTCACTATCTAGTTATCTTGACCACAGGAAGCTCCCTATGCCCTACATAGGGTCTGAGAATCTCAGAAGTCATCCCATATGGAAGCTGTCACCATAGTGACAAGATATTCTATTCCTCTATTGGAGGGATCCTGGAACAACAACCCAGTATCATTCAGGATTTGAAAACACTTGCTGGATGATTCAGCTACCACCACTGGTAACTGGGAGCCCTGGGTCAGCGGGTCCCCTAAACACTGAGTACACATCAGACAGGGCCTGAGAACAGTAGTGTGAGTGCTACGGTTACCATTGGCAGCAAACTTACCCCTTCAACTGACAGGACTGCAATACTCTCATGTAGCTCGCTCATAACCTGAGGTCACTAGCATCTCAACAGTTGACACCTGCTATAATGACTACTCCTGGGATTGCCTCCTTGACCAGAGGGGCTCCCAAACACTGTTACTCCATTTAAAAATTTAAAAATAAATAGAGGGACTCAATTCACAGCCCTCATGGTCTCCACACACAAAGCCTCACAGACACTGCTGACAAAGAATTCAATAAGAGGAAATATTTAGAGACTACACTACCAAATTCAACTAGATCCAAAGTCAAAACACACTATCCAGCTAACAGTAAAGAACACACCTACAGAGAGAAAAATCATTCTCTATAATGACTACTCCATAGGGTCAGCAGGTGATGTGGTGGTTAAGGTGCTGGACTACCACATGGCCAACTTTATTTGGAGTCTTGGATTTGGTGGTTTGCTTTCTCATTTTCTTCCTCTCTGTCTCTCTCTGGTGAACATATGTGTACTGTAACAAAATTTTAATAAATAAAGAAATAATGTAGGGAACCAGCAGTTAGTGTAATGGCTATGTCGCTGGACTCCCACGCAGTCAACCGCGGTTCGCGTCCTGGACCCGGTGGCTTAAAACTCACACCAGGCGCGTGTGCGTGCGTGCCCAAGATCCCGAGAGGAGAATGGAGGAGAAGGGATTGCGGTGTGACCATCCCCCCTGGGGGTGATTTCTCGCTTTCTGTCTCTCTGTTTCTCTCTATCTGTCTGGCGAGCGCACGCGCCCTATAGTGAAAACCTCTCCAAAAAAAAGAAATAATGTAAAGAAAAACTGCTCCATAAAACAAAGAGACGTGTGTGCTCTACCAGCTCCTAGACATCAATGCAAGGGCACTAGAAACATAAAAAAAAACTAGCAAGTCTCCTTCCTCCAAGGAAATACAATTATTCTCTAGTAATAGGA
The DNA here is from genome assembly GCF_000334495.1 of Tupaia belangeri chinensis. NCBI lineage: Eukaryota > Metazoa > Chordata > Mammalia > Scandentia > Tupaiidae > Tupaia > Tupaia belangeri. The sequence goes on from NW_006159773.1 coordinate 1,065,706, forward strand.
AACAAAGAACAGGAAACTGAAGAAATGACAAATATAAAATTCAGAATATTGATCTTAAGGAAACTCAATGAGATGCAAGAGAATTCAGACAAATAATTCCATTAGATGGAAAAAGCAATCCATGACATGAATGAGAAATTTAATAAAGAGACACCTTGAAAAAGGACCAATCAGCAATAGTGCAGATAAGGAATTCAATAAAGGAAATTTTAAAAATAAGTTGAGAGAACAGCAAGCTAGATTAAGCAGAAGAGAAAAACTAAGAACTTAAAAAGAGAACTTTTGAAATACTTCAGTCAGATAAAACCAAAGAAAGAAAAAAATCTTAAAAGGGAAGAAACTATTTGTGAGCTATTGGACACCATCCAATGATCAAATATTTACATAATGGAAATTTCAGAAGAGACAGAGATAAACAGAAAACCTACTTCATGAAATATTAGCTGGAAACGCCCCATGTCTAGGGGAAGATACACACATACAGACTCAGTAAATTCAAAGGGTGGCAAATAGATTCAACATAAAAGTACCTTACCAAGGCACATTAAAGTCCAAATATGAGAAGTCAAAGACAAAAATAAAAATGGCAACAGGAAAGTGTCAAGTCACATAGAAAGCAACAGCCTCCATCAGACTAACAGCTTACTTCTCAGAAGAAACCTTTGAGGCCAGGAGAGAATGAGATGACATTCAAAATGCTGAAAAAAAAACACATTTAGTTAAGAATACCATGCCTTGGGGAACCAGCAGTTAGCGTAAGGGCTATGTCGCTGGACTCCCACATAGTCGACCGCGGTTCGCGTCTCGGACCCGGTGGCTTAAATCTCACGCCGGGCGCGTGTGCGTGCGTGCCCAAGATCCCGAGAGGAGAATGGAGGAGAAGGGATTGCGGCGTGACCATCCCCCCTGGGGGGTGATTTCTCGCTTTCTGTCTCTATGTCTCTCTCTGTCTGTCTGGCGAGCGCACGCGCCCTATAGCGAAAACCTCTAAAAAAAAAAAAAAAGAATACCATGCCTAAGAAAGCTATCCTTCAAAATAGGAGAAGAAATAAAATATTTCCCTCATAAACAAAAACTGGAAGAATCCGATTCTAGACAAGCTCTTTAAGAAATATCTGAGAATACAACATCTGGAAATAAAAATTCAGTATCATCATGAAAACATGTTACCAGTAGAGCAATCACGCAAATGAGAAGGGGAAAAGTTTCACACTTAACCACCATGGAAAACTACCAGACAGCCAAGATGAACAGCAGGAAAAGGAAACACCAAACAACCAGGATGCAACCGACCAAATGATAGCCATAAGTCTATACTATCAATAATAACCTTGAATCTAAATGGATCAAATTCCCCAGTCAAAAGATATAAGTTAGCTGAATGAATACAAAAGCAGAAACCCATTATATGCTGCCTACAAGAAAAACTTACCTCATTGTTAAAACATACACAGACTCAGAGTGAAGAGATAAAAAAAGATATTCTATGTGAATGGAAGTCAGAAAGAGATAGGAGTGTTACTCCAATAGCAGATAAAATTGACTTCAGGCAAAACGTTGTAAAAAGAGACAAAGAAGCTCATTAAATAGTATCAAAAAATTGAGTACCAAGAGGATGTAATAATTGTTTAAGTATTCATATGCATACAATACTGTAATACTCATATATATAAACAAATACTGCTGAAAGTAGGGGAAGATATAGACTCTCCATACTAATTGAGGAATTTTAACACCTCATGCTCAGCTTTGGACAGATCATTTAGACAAAAAATAAACAATGAAATACTGAAGTTAAATAACCATAGGTAAAATAGAACTTACAGATACTTATAGAATGTCTTACCAGCAACTGCAGAACACACACTTTTCTCAGTAGCACATGGAACATTCCTTAGGATTGATAGCATAATAGGGAACAAAACAAGGCTCAGTACAATTTTAAAAATACAGGGTATGGATACTGAATTTGAGCTGTGAAATATTGTTTTCCCTGACTAAAAAATGAAGATTTTCTGCTGAAACTTCTCCCTCCAGATTAATTTCTAATGGGTAGGACTACCTCTTTCTCCTTCTCTCCATTTTTCTCTGCCTCTCTCTGTCTCTCTGTCTCCTTGTGTCTTTTAATTAAAAAAAAAATTTTTTTTAAGACAAAGTGTTATCTAGGCTCTCAAGCCTCTTCTTTATTGTAATAACTTGTACTTTTCCCCATTCCATTTAGGAAAGGCACAAATCCAAGTCCATCGTGAGATAGATACCGAACTTGGGCTGTGAAATACTGCTCTCGCACTGTGTGCATGCACATCACACAGTCTTCATTTTTTACTTTTTAAAATAAAAATATAAAGTTTTAATTATCTTTTTTCTCTTTCTTCTTTACTTTATTTTTTCTTTCTCTTTCCTCTTCTCTAACTCTTTTCCTTTTTTCTTTATCTTTATTCTTTTGTTGCTCAGCCTCTACACACTAAGCATCTAGACATGTCTACATGAACAGGATCCAAATATCTGAATACAATTAGGATCAGAATATTCCTCTAGTCCCACTGAATCTGATGCACAAAGAGTGAAAATGAAACAGAAGTGAGACTGTAGATGACCTCCTCCTGTAGAAATCACCACAGGGTCACAAGAAAGCAAGAAAATACCTCTCCTCCAAGGGAAAAGAATAACTCCTTTTCATCTTCAGACAGTACAATGAAATTCATGGAAATGTCAGATAAAGAATTTAGAATATTCATAGTGAGAAAGCTAACAGAGATGGAAGAGAAGAGTTAAGACAATGAACTGCTGAAGAGGCAGGAATAAAGAGATGATGAGTTCCAGGAGGTGAAGAAATTCTTGCAAGATCTAAAAGAGGAAATACACACTAGTCAAACGGACCTGTTAGAGATGAAGGCTGTAATACAAAAAGTCAAAACCTCCCTTGAAAATACTAAAAGCAGATAAATCATCCAAAAATTTAATCTCAGACGTAGAAGATACAATCACTGGCCTAGAAACTTCTGCCATGAAGACTGAGAAAATTGCCCCCAAAAATGAGAATAATAGAGACCAGCAGTTGGCGTAATGCCTATGTAACTGGACTCCCACATAGTTGATCGCGGTTCGAGTCTCAGACCCGGTGGCTTAAACTCACGCTGGGTGCATGTGTGTGTGTGTGTGCCCAAGATCCCAAGGGGAGAATGGAGAAGAGATGGCAGCATGGCTATCTCCCGTGTGTGTGTGGGGGGGGTGATTTCTTGCTTTCTGTCTCTGTCTCTCTCTGTCTTTCTGGCAAGCGCACGTACTCTACAGCAAAAA
>NW_006159773.1:1070107-1103063 GCF_000334495.1 Tupaia belangeri chinensis
TATATATATAGTATATATATGAAACTAGAAATAGAAAATTATTGACAATAACATGTATGATTAAGTCACTATGTAGTATATTCTGGATGGGAAAAAAATTTAAATTTTTTTTAAAATAGAAATTTTATCACATATCTTTTCAAATCACAATAGAATTAAACTTAAAATCAACAAGAACACTTTAGAAAATACACAAATACATAGAAACTAAACAACATTCTTGTGAACGACTTCAAGATCAAAAAAGAAATTAAAGGTAAAGAACATGTATGACAATTCAAAATGTATTTATAAATAACCAGTAAAGCAAATTCCAAATGTTAACAACAGAAAGTAACAATAAATGTTGAAAATGGTATGTATGTTTATGTCCTTGAGTTGATTATCACACATTATATACTGACTTTGAAAAACCACACTATACCCCTGCAAAGATGTAAAATGATTACATGTAAATCAGAAATTAAAATAAAATTTTAAAAATTGGGTGTATGTCTCATGCAATATTTGGGACATATTTATACTAAAATGTTATTCATAATTATCTGAACTTTTAAATCTAACTAGGCATTCTGTATTTTATTTGGCAACTCTACCTCTAGGAAACTGAAGTTTTTGTTAGCTTTTGAAAATTAACTACAGGCCAAGTGCCTATGATACAGATGGTAGCATACCGATCTGCAATAGTGGAAGTACATGACCAACCACAGGTTTGGATTCTCAGCTCTGTCAGCCTGAAACACACCAGGCATGGATGTGAGTCCAATATTCTAACAAGCTGGAGGGCTAGGGGAAAGTGATCCTAGACTATGTTGAGGTTACCTCTTTCTCCCTCTCTGTCTCATGAATGTGCACATGCTCACCATCATCAATAAGATAAAGTTTAAGAAATAAAAAAACAACCATAGCTATCCCAAGGTATGAGCCATATAAAAATTCATTTCAGTAACAACAATCAGAGGTTCCTTGAGCTATCAATCATCTCCAACAATCCACTACCATTTGGGCCCAGGAAGCTGTCAGAGACAGCTGGGTAGCATAAATTATATGTACAAAATTATATTGTATGTGGAGTCTAATAGAAGTAAGAGAATTTACTCCCAATCATTAGCCCCATGGGAAGTTTAGTTTTATACACATACAGGCACACATACACAAACACACACAGACAAGGGGACTACAAAAAGTTTGTAGAAAATTGCGATTAAAGTGCAAATTTATGGGAACCAGCAGTTAGCGTAATGGCTATGTCGCTGGACTCCCATGTAGTCAACCGCAGTTCACGTCCCAGACCCGGTGGCTTAAAAAACTCACATCAGGCGTGTGTGCATGCGTGCCTAAGATCCCAAGAGGAGAATGGTGGAGAAGGGATTGCGGTGTAGCCATCCCACCGGGGGGTGATTTCTCACTTTCTGTCTCTATGTCTCTGTCTGTCTGGCGAGTGCACGCACCCTATAGTGAAAACCTCTCCAAAAAATAAAAAATAAAGTACAAATTTATTTTGATGCAAAAAAAGTGAAATCCATGCATAGTTTTTTTCATAATTTATATTTTTCATGAACTTTTTGAAAACTGTATCTGTAGATATAAAATGACTAGCTAGTGTAGCCCTGCTCATTAGATTGGATTGTAGATATACAACTGTGTTGGGACCAGCAGTCAGCATAATGGCTATGTCGCTGGACTTTCATGTAGTCGATCGCAGTTCGAGTCCCGGACCCAGTGGCTTAAACTCATACTGAGTACGTGTGCATGCATGCCCAAGATCCCAAGAGGAAAATGGAGGAGAAGGGACTGTGGCATGACCATCCCCTCTGGGGGTGGGGGGGTGATTTCTCACTTTCTGTCTCTCTGTCTCTCTTTTTTTGGCAAGCGCACACTCCCTATAGCAAAAACTTCTCCAAAAAAAAAAAAGAAAGAAAGAAAGAAAAAAGAAAGAAAGAAGAAAAGAAATACAACTGTGTTCCTAACAGGAAGCTCACCTCACCATCAATGTTGATGAAACCTGGTCTATTAGTTTATCCTTACCAATAGACAACAGAGTCAAGCTGCAATAAGGAGATGGATGCAGGTTCTGGGTTACCTTGACACATGCTGCCCTGGACTTTGTGAATCCTCAGGATCTTCACTGGAGGCAGCATGGGACATATTTAGAATAGCTCATTGCTGGGGTTTCAGTTCAGTGCTCAGTGACATGGACTGCCACTGGGAGCCAAATGATGTTGCTAATGACGATTGATTCAAAACTTATAGGTAAACTGATGGGTGGCTAGATCAGACTTTCTGCCTTTTCAGTTATGACCAACATTGTACCCCAGTAAGCAACCGCACTTCATATTTTCATTGAGAGTATTTAGGAGGAGGTTATGGATAAAGAAGACAACTGCATGACTTCTGCATTGTGTGGTAACCTAGTAATATAGAAGCTAATGCTGATTCAGAGGTCATGCCAATAGATGAACAAGTCCCCTGTGTCCAAAACCTGTCAACAGCATCCACCTCTGTGTGTGATTCATGCACTCCTTGCCAACAGAGTTCAAAAGTTAAAGATTAATGAGAGGAAGATGCAACTCACTGGGGGCAAAGCATTAACCAAGCAGGAAAGTCTTTTGCCTTTTGGATCTGGAATAATCAGGAGGATTCGTCATTGTTTCAGTTGACTTTGGTGTCTTGCCAAGCCAGAGGCACTGACTGCAAGCACATTTGGCTCCGTCTTCTCCTCTGCCACCCCCAGTGCCCGGCAATCCTATCGCCCCTGCACAAGTTGTCAGACTGAAAACAGTAGTAGTTCTCCTTCTCCTTCTTTCTTCTTTGCTATTTTTAGACAAATTTGAATAACAACCTATTCCCCTCATTTATTATTCTTGATGAATAGTAAATTATTCTAATAGCATTGACTGTTCTATTCATTTATTATTTGAGGATGATTAGAAGTGAATAGCTATTATGAAGCCTCACCAGTTCCAAAAATTAGACCTTAGAATTTTGTTTCTAAGTAATTATAGCTATTGTGTCCTCTAATTCTGTCACACACACCTCTTTCTTCTTTTCTAGTCATGGTCTGTTTTGACTCCAGAATCAGAATGCTTGGTACTCAACATTTATCTTGAGAACTGATGAATGAATGAACCGGAAAATGATATGTCCCAAACATACACGATTTTAAAATTATATCTCATTTCAATAAAGTATTTTAATTCTCTCACAACTGTATTATTTTAAGTGTACAGAATACTAAAAAAAATGACTTGCACATAACAAAAGATGTACATGACATGATGAATCATAGTGATATTCATAGTCCATGAGGTTCTAATTTGAGGATAAAATAACATGAAGGTAAAAAAATATATTTTTGGATAATGAGACTTATGAAACACATCTAATCCGGGCATCTGAGACATTTACTTACCTTCTTAGCCTTATCTCCTTTACTGTTACCCAAATATTCACTACCCAAGTGGAAATAGGCTAATTGCTATTCCCCAAGTAAAATCAGCTTCTTACCATCTAAGTTTTATATTTTTTGGTCCTGGAATATCTTTTCAACTTCTTCAGACCACCACCCCATTTCTACTGGTGAAAAACAATTCTTCCATGAATTTAAATTCTCTCTTTAATTCTCTCATTTCAATTTTTTTTTCCTTCCATGACACATCATTACTCTCCTAAAAGATTTCCCTTAAAATTGTTCACTGTTGGGTATAAAGGGACATTCAGGCTTTATGTTTAGTAATTTGAGAGATCTTTCTCGCAGGTGGCGTGGTGGTTAAAGGTGCTGGACATTCCCACATGGCCGACCACAGTTCGAGTCCCGGACCTGGTGGCTTGCTTTCTCACTTTCCCTCTCTCTCTCTCTCTGGTGGTGTCTCCTTCTGGTCAAATTAAAAAAAAAAAATAAATGAGTGGATAAATAAATAAATAATTTTAAAAAAAGAATGTGAAATTACAAATACAAAATAGGAAGATTTAGGAGAGTGATATCAGTGGAAATGGTGGAATAAGAAATTCCAAAGCTTGCCTCTTCATAAAAGTTGCAAATAAGCAAACAAACATGCAAGAACAAAATAAACAAACTAGAAAAGATTGGCAGAATCAAGTGTTTTGAAACTGCATGTAGCAATCCAGGGAGTGATTATGCAATTAAATGGCTGACTCTTGGTAAGAACAACAAGTTTTGTGGCATTTTTCATACCCTAGTCTCATATGGAACTTCCCAGCTCAGTGGCAGTCTTCAAAATAACCGCCTATATTCCTAGTATTGTTACTAGAGAGAACTTGATTTGCAAAGAATTATTATTTGTTTTAAGTTATCTGGTTAAAAAGGCTTGTTTTTATGCAACCTAACTCAGAACATACCAGTGCTAAAGCTGGGATGAATGATTGGTAAGGATAGGAGCTGAGATTGGTGCGTTTATTGAAATCATTTACAGGCAATTGTTTTAGGTGCTACTGTAAGAAGCAACAAGTAACTATTGGAACAAACAATAGACTGACTAAAAAATCTTGAAAAGAAAGACTTGGGAATGAGCTGCTTTTGAAAGTAAGAGCTCTGAATAGCTCTGAAATACTCCTGTGATTCTAGAAAGCTACACACATGTCCAGGGCTACATGGATGCTCAGGAACCACCTGAAAGACCATAAGCTCTCACACCTCTGACTAACTGGAAGCTCTGTGCAAGAAAGTGAACATTAAGCAGAGTTGTAAAGTGCTTGGGGAAATGTTGAAGGAATACTCCAATCAACACACAAAAGACCCACTGAAAAGAGAAGCAGATATTTTTGCTTCCACGTATTTAAGAAAAATCCATGTACAGTTATTAGCTGACCACTCTGCAAGTCGAATGAACGTCAGTGGCCACATATTAGAGTATAATTTTATAAAATTAGTTCTTAAAAAGTCTCTAAACAAATAAGTTACAACAAAAAACAACAAACTTAAGGAGAGTAGAGAATCTCACTTCCAGAGTCAAATGATCATATTTAAAAGGTCCAGTTTTTATCAAAAACTATAAGGCATGCAAAGAAACAAGAAACTATAACCCATAGACAAGGGAGGAAAGTAACTGGTAGACTATTTACCTGAGAAACTGTTAATGTTGAATTTACTAAGCAGAAGCTCATTAAAATCATCTATTTTAATATATGCAAACAACTCAAGGAATTTATGTCTAAAAAGTGAGACTAATGTCTTGGCAAACAAAATATCAACAAAGACACAGAATTAATATAAAGGAACCAAATAATTCTAGAACTGAAAAGTGCAAAAATCAAAATATAAAATTTAATAAAACTCAACAGCAGAGTTAAATAGACAGAGGAAATCATCAAAAAAAAAAAGTATAATAGATCCATTGGGATGTATCTGTGAAATCTGGAAAATATCATGAGAGAATTCACTCATTACACATATGAATCTTTGAAAAGACTAAGAGCTGATTGCTCATTGGAAACCAGGGAAGTCAGAATCCAATAGATGACATATTCAAAGTGTTGAAAGAAAAAATAAGTTTCAATCATAAATTCTATATCTGGCAAAACTATTCTTCAAAAAATGAAAGAGAGAATAACTTTTTGAGATAAATAAACTAGTACTCCTACTCTAACAAAAACAAAAAGGCTACAGGAAATCCTGCAAATAATAGGATGCTAGACAGAAATTTAAATTTATATGAAGAAAATTGTTTAAAGAGCCAAGGTGAAGGTAATTTACAAGTAAATGTAAAAATCAGTATTATTATTTTTCTTTTCAATACCCTTTTTTCTATACAATCTGAAAAATAATTTAATAAAATAATAATTACTTATCTATCTTGATGTGGACCAATGTATACTGATGTAATTTGTGATATTGGCATGAAAAAGAGGAGGAAATGGAGTTTTATAGAACTAAAATTTTGTATGCTGCTGAAATAAATTTGGTTTTAATATACCTGAATTGTTATGAATTAAAATGTTAAGTATAATTCCAATGGCAACCAACTAAGAAGATAACTTTAAAATCCATAGAAAAAGAAATAACAAAGTTATTTAAATCAAGGGCTCCCAACTCCCTGGCCACAATGAGTGCTGGTCCATCATCTATTGACACCTACTCTCTCTACCCAATGTAGAGTGGGTAGTGGGCAAGCAAGCAAGACTTCATTTGTTGCCTGAACTCTGCCTGGTGTTGGATCAGTGGTGGTATTTCATTGCTCTGAGGGCACAAACTCTATCGTTGAGTGATTGTTTCATATTGTAGTGTGATAGTGAGGCCCATGGTGGTTGTGGTGTGCTTGGATCATTCACAGACTAGTATCCACGTTATATATCTCCCACCTCCCTGTTCATGGAGGAATTGTTTTCCATGAGGTTGATCCCCAGTGCTGTTTGAAGACTGCTGATTTAAATGGCATATAGGAAAATATTCATTAGACACTAAAGACAATGGAAATTAATTAATGGGACAAAAGTTTTAAGACATAAAATATAAATAACAAAATGGCAAACTTAATGGCCTTTTTTTAATTAGTAATTTCATTAAATATAAGTGGATTAGCTACCTCAACAAAAGGCAGAGATTGGCAGACTGGACTTTTAAAAAATGGTCTAACTATATATGCTGCCTACTAAACTCACAATTGAGATTTAAATATACAAATAGGTTGAAAGCAGAAGAATAGAAATAGATATTCAATGCAAAAAGAAATCAAAAGAAAGTTGGAATAACTATACAAATATCAGACAAAGTACATTAAGATAAAAATATTTGGACAAAGAAGTGTATTATATGATGTTGAGAGAGTCCACTAATCCACTAAGGAGATATAAAAACAATAATTATAAATATACCTAACAACTAATACCCAAAACACATGAAGCAAAAACTGATAAAATTGAAGGAAGAAATAGAATGTTCAATAATAACACTTGGAGACTTCTATATTCTACTTTCAGTAAAGCATAGAACAACTAAACAGAAGACAAGCAAGGAACTAGAAGATGGAAGCAACATTAAAATCAAGACCTAAAAGATGTCTATAGAGCACTCTATACAATAACAGTAAAATGTACATTTTCTCCAAAGCACATGGAACATTTTCCAAGATAGACCATATATTAAAGCCACAAAATGAGTCTTAAGTCAAAAAGTTAAAATAATACAAAATATGTTGTCTGGTCACAATGAAATAAAATTTAAAATGAACTTAGAGAGAAATTTTAAAATTATAAAATATTTTAAAATAGATTGGGATGCAGAGAAGCTCATCTTACCTTAGCCCCCATGCCCATCAGGACATCTGCCCCAGATGGCCTTGCTGTATGGTGAGTCATTTGTAGCTGGGAGGGGTGCTGCAGAGCATGGCTCATCCCTTCTTCCACACACCTTGAAATTCTCAGGTGTGTTCATTGGGACTTGGAGAAGCACATCTTGCCCCAATCCCCACACAATTGGGACATCTGACCCAGAGACAGGTCTGGCTGCACTGAGTAGTAGGGACACTGAGCTGCAGAGAGACTATGGCTCATCTCCTGCCACATTCCTCTGAATTCTCAGACTTCAGCATTTTCTGAAGCAAACCCTTTCCTCTCCCTCAATTGAAGAGCAGCACTTCAGCCCCAGAAACACCTGTTTTCCAGAAACTGGGAGGACCTTTAGTTATTCAGATCTAGAGACAATAGTGCAGGTTGCTGAGTGAGCATCAGGGAGATAGAGCAGCAGAGAGATTGCTGATCACCTCTTCCTGCTCACCTTTGAAAACTCACAACCTGAAGAATTTAGGAACAAAGTTATAATTCACCTGATGACTAGAAACTATCACGGAAGGGTAAGAAATCAGAGAAACCAAGAAAATATCTCCCCCAAGGGAAATCATAAATTTCTTATCACCTGCAGACAATACTATGGAACTCATGAAAATGTCAGATAAACAACTCAGAATAGTTACAGTGACAAAACTAAATGAGATACAGGAAAAAAAAAAAGACAATGAACTCCAGAAGATGAGAGAGTCCTTTCATGATTTGAAAGAAGTAATAGACACCAGAAAAAAAAAGAATAAATGGGATTGCTAGAGATGAAGACTGTAATACAGGAAATCAAAACTCTTCTCAAAAGTATTAAAATCAGATTAGATCATGCAGATCAAATCTCACATGCAGAAGACAAAATCTCTAATCTAGAAAAAAATTAACAAAATGACTGAGAAAATAACCAAGAAGAATGAGGACAATATACAAAAAATACTAGACACTATTAAGCGCCCAAACATCTGGGTAATTGGTACTCCAGAAGGTGAAGAAAATATAAAGGCATTGATAATCTATTTCATGAAATCTTGAAAGAAAACTTTCCAAACTTCGAGAGGCATTAAAAAATCCAGACCTGGGACCAGCAATTAGTGTAATGGCTATGTCGCTGGACTCTCATGTAGCCGACTGCAGTTTGAGTCCCAGACCCAGTGGCTTAAACTCACACCTGGGACATGTGCATGCGTGCCCAAGATCCCGAGAGGAGAATGGAGGAGAAGGGATTGCGGTGTGGCCATCCCCCCAGGAGGGTGACTTCTTGCTTTCTGTCTCTCTGTCTCTCTTTTTCTGGTGAGCACATGCACCCTATAGCAAAAAACAAACAAACAAACAAAAAAAACAAAAAAACACCTCCCCCCCTAAAAAAAATCCAGACCTAAGAATTACAAAGGACCCCAAATAGAATCAACCCAAGAAGATCTTCTCCAAAGTACTTCACAGCCGGTTTGGTTAAAACCACAAAGACAAGATACTAAAATTGGCAAGAGAGAAACAACAAGTTACTTAAAAGGTTATCCCATCAGGTTAACGTTGGACCTCATATTGGAAACAATGCAGGCAAGGAAAGAATGAGAAAATATATTCAAAGTGTTAAATAAAAATAATTTCAAGCAAGATTACTATACCCAGTAAGTTATCCTTTATATGGGAAGAATAGATAAAACATTCTCAGATAAACACCTGAAAGAATTTACCAACTGAAGACCAGCTCTTCAAGAACTTCTTCAGGAAAACTAAAGTCAGACAGACAGAAATGAGAGAACAACAACAAACAAAACAAAACAAACAAGAAAATGACTAACTCAATAATTCAATGATAGGACTGAGTCTGGAAAAATCGATAATAATGTTGAATATTAATGGATTAAATTCTCCAATAGAGAGACAAAGACTGGATAAATGGATTTAAAAAATAGAAACCTTCTATCTGTTGTCTACCAGAAATGGATAAAAACATACATCAACTAAAAGTGGAGGGCTAGAAAAAGGTATTCCAAAAAATGGAAATCAAAAAATGGCAGGAGTTATGATACTGATTTCAGACAACATAGTAGGCTTTAAAACAAAAACTGTAAGAAGAGACAGAGAAGGACATTGTATAGTAGTAAAACGGCTAATTCATCAAGAAGACATAATACTTACAAATATCTATGCACCCAACTCAGGAACACCCAAATACATGAAGGAAACACTGCTAGATCTAAAAGGAGATGTCAATTACAACACACTAATTGTAGGAGATTTCAACACTCTATTATCTCCTTTAGACAGATCTAGACAAAGAATAAGCAAAGAAATACAGGAACTAAATGATACCATAAATCAAATAGACTTGACAGACATCTATAGAACTTTCCACCCTAAAACCACAAAATATACATTTTTCTCACCCCTGCATGAAACCTTTTCAAAGACTGTTTATATGATAGGACACAAATCAAGCCTTTACAGATATGAAGCCATAGAAACTATATCCAGCATCTTTTCTGACCATGATGGAATTAAACTTGAAATTAATTTTAGGAAAAATACTAGAAAATACACAAACACATGGCAACTAAGCAACCTACTTCTGAGTAATTTCTCTACTACCAAAGAAATTAAGACTGAAATCAAAAGATTTATGGAAACAAATGATAATGAGTATATGAGTTTCCATAATCTATGCGACACTGCAAAAGCAGTCATAAGAGGGAAATTCATAGCAATTAGTGCCCAAAAAACATGAGAAGATGGTAAATAGACAATCTAACATTATGCCTCTGGGAATTGTAGAAAACAACAACAAAAATTCAAAAACTACTAGGAAAAAAATAATAAAGATTCAAGCAGAACTTTTAAAGATGATTTAACCCCCATTCTACTCAAACTATTTCTAAAGATCCCAAAGAAAGGAACCCTCTCAAACTCATTTTATGACGCCTCCATCATCCTCATCACATAAATGGATAAAGACATGACAAAAAAGGAAAACTACAGACCAATATCTTTGATTAATATAAATGCAAAAATTCTCAACTAGACACTTGCAAATCATATCCAACAACATATAAAAATGATTATTCATCATAACCAAGTAGGCTTTATTTCAGGGAAGCAAGAGTGCTTCAGCATATACAAAACCATAAATGTAATACACCACATTAACAGAAAGAATGATAAAAACCATATGATCATTTCAATGGATGCAGAAAAAGCATTTGATAAAATACAACATCGCTTCATGATTAAGACTCAGGAAAATCAACCTAGAAGGGTCATTTCTCAACACAATAAAAGCCATACACGAAAAACCTATAGCTAGCATTATACGGAATGGGGAAAAGCTGAAAGCTTTTCTGCTAAAAACTGGTACTAGACAAGGCTGCCCACTTTCTCCACTCCTTTTCAGTATAATACTGGAAATCTTAGCCAATGTAATCAGAAAAGAGAATAATACAAAGTGCATTCAAATAGACAAAGACTTGAAAACTCTTTATTTGCTGATCACATGATGGTATACTTAGAAAACCCAAAGGTATCTATAAAAAAAACTTCTCAAAATAATAAATGAATACAGTAAAGTGGCAGAATACAAAATCAACATACAAAACTTGATAGCATTTATATATATGAACAAGCTGTCTCTGAGGTAGAACTACAGAAAGAAATCCCTTTTACCATAGCCATAAAATATATAAGATATGTAAGGATAAACCTAACTAAGAAAATCAAAGACTTCTACAAGGAAAACTATGAAAATCTTTCTAAAAAGACATTGAAGGGAACCAGCAGTTAGCATAATGGCTATGTCACTGGACTGCCACGTAGTCGACCGCGGTTCGTGTCCCGGACCTGGTGGCTTAGAACTCACGCCAGGCACGTGTGCGTGCATGCCCAAGATCCCAAGAGGAGAATGGAAGAGAAGAGATTGTGGTGTGACCATCCCCCCTGGGGGGTGATTTCTCACTTTCTGTCTATATGTCTCTCTGTCTGTCTGGCGAGCGCACACGCCCTATAGCAAAAACCTCAATAAAAAAAATAATAAAGAAGACATTGAAAATGACACAAACAGTGGAAGGACATCCTACGTTCTTGAATTGGAAGAATTAATGTAATCAAAATAGTAATTCTACTCAAATTAATCTATATATTTAATGCAATTTTAATCAAATTACCAGAGACACTCTTCATAGATCTAGAAAAGACAATCATAGAATTTGTCTGGAATCATGAAAGACTCCATATTGCTAAAGCAATCCTACACAAGAAGAGTGAAGTGGGAGGCATCTCACTACCTGACCCCAAAATATATTATAAAGCTGTGATAAACAGACAGATGAACCAATGGAACAGAACAAAGACTCAGAAATAAATCCCAAAACATACAGCCAATTGATTTTTGACAAAGGTTATCAGTTAATCCAGTGAGAAAAAGAAGACCTCTTTAGCAAATCATGCTGGAAAAACTGGGTATCCACCGCAGAAAGATGAAAATGGACCTCTATCTTTCACCATTAACAAAAATCAACTCAAACTGGATCAAAGATCTAAACCCATGACCTCAAGGTATAAAACTACTGTTGAAAAACACTGGGGAAACTGGGAGGCATTGGGGCAGGCAAAGACTTTTAAAATAATACCCCCAAAGCACAGAAAATAATCCCAAAATAGACAAGTGGGATTACTTCAGATTTTAAAATTTCTGCACAGCAAAAGATACAGTTATTAATGATAATTGACAACTCCCATAATGGGAAAATATTTTTGTAAACTATGTCTTACATAAGGAACTGATGACCAGATTATACATGGAACTCAGAATTTTCAGTTAGAAAAGTGTTTGCACATCTATGTTATTGCAGCATTATTCACAATTCCTAAGACATGGATTCAACACAAATGTCCATGAACAAATGAATTGATTGAAAAAATGTGACACATATACTCAATGGAATACTATTCAACCATTAAAAAAAAAATAAAAAACCAGCAAAACCCTGGCATCTGATAGAAAGTGGATAAATATGGAAGACTTATTGCTGAGTGAAGCAAGAAGTCAATCTATGAAAGAGAGACAATGTATGTCTCCACTTAACATATACTGACTGTCCACACTATATGTTAGAGACTGAAATATTGGAGGGCATAGAAGAATTGAAAATAATTATAGACACTGGAGACAGTGTGGATGGAGGGTGGCAGAGGAAAAATAAAGAAGTAAGACATTTGTGGGACACAGAGTTTATTATCTGTAGATGATAAAATGTATAGTATTCTCAACAGGACTTATCTGAGGTGTATTTAATGTTGGGTAAATTCTCTCTACAAGTTAAATGATGTATAGTGATCAAATGTATAAAAAAGTAATTAAAAAAATCACTCTGGAGCATGTTTGCATGCATACCCAAGATCCTGAGAGGAGAACAGACTGTGGTACGGCCATCCTCCCTAGAAGGTGATTTCTTGCTTTCAGTCGTTTTGTCTCTCTCTGGCAATCACACGTATCCTATAGTAAAAATCTCTTTTAGAAAGGTGGCTTGTTTCTCACTTTCCTCTCTCTCTCTCACTCTGTCCCTCTCTGATAAAATAAAATAAATAAATAAAGCTAAATTAAATAATTTTTAAAGATTTCCAACTTCCAAAAAACTTTATTTAGAAAAATAAGTAAAATAAAGAGTGTTCAACCTTTATAGAGTTTCTGTTTGAGAGAATTTTAAAAAGTTCTGGAGGTGGATGGTGATGATGATTGCCCAACAGCCCAAATGTATGTAATGATATTGGTCTATACACTTAAAAGTGACTAAAATAGTACATTTTATGTTACACTTGTTAACATAATAGCCCAATGGTTTTTCACCTCTCTCATAGTAAAGCCCTGTTTTAAAAAATAATTAATTAATTAATGGAGACCAGACCTGGAAAATTTCCTGAGCAAACAAAACTGAAGGCCTTGAAAATAGCCTTAATCTTGCTTAGACTGCAAACATAAACTAAAGTTTACTCAGGTCTACTTAATCTGGGTCAAGCAGTATCATGCAGAATTAAAGTGTTAACGCCAACCAATCGGAAGCAGACACCTAGTATATGATTATGTGGCAAGGGATTTTTCAACACGTTCTTTTAAAAATGCAATTTTATAATTTCAAACCAAGAAAACAATTTCTTTTTGTTCCCTCATGTTTTTTCAATAAACACTTGCCTCTGATGTTTTGGCATTGGCACACTAGACTTTTTAATCTGATGGTCCCCAATTCCTATGTGGCTTCTTACTCAAATAAACTCTTGAACATTTAAAAATACACATTTTTTAAAAAAAATAAACAAAAATAAAACATACCAAAACTCACAGAATGCAGTTAAACTGTACTCAGAGGGAAATCCATTAGTATATATAAAAGAAGAAAGATCTCAAATCAAAAATCTAAACTTCCAATTTAAGAAACAATTTTGAAAAGGCAAACTAAACTCAAAGATTAAAGCAGAGACAAATACAATACACAATAGAAAACTCCAAAGTTGGCTTTTTAAAAAGCATCAGTTAAATTGACATATCTTTAGACTGAAGAATGTGAAAAGCCTCAAATTACTAAAACCAGGACTAATGCAGGACATCTCTACAGAATGTACAGAAATCAAAAGTAATACCAGAAAATGCTCTGCTCTTTTCTGCTGCTGATCTCAGTACAACAGTTTGACCCATCAACAGAAAGTTTGTTCTACTTCTATTAGTCAGAATCCTGTAAACTGAACCAGGTGAGAGTCTATGGTATTGACTATTGTGTCTGCTGCTAATCATCAGTCTTTCCTTAGGACATGAACAAAATTATTTTTGTTCCTACAAATTGATATGGATGATCTATGCTGTGGGAATGATATTCAAATCATTTTGTACTTTTATATACTTATTTTTTTAATTTACTGGAGGGCACCAGTGAAAGAGAGAGAGAAGAAAGTGAGAAAGTGCCCCCTATGGGGCATGGCCATGCTGTAATATCTTCTCAATTTCTCTTTGTGGGATTTTGGGCATGCATGCACACACACCTGGTATGGTTTCCAAGCTGCCAGGTCTGAGACTGGAACCCCATTGTCAGCCATGTACGATCTAGCTGCCTTAACCACCATGCCACCAGCTAGCCCCATTTAGTCCTTTTTAAAAAATGAGTTGTCTATTTATAAACTGCTTATTGGGAGAGAGGGACATATCTCTATAAACTTTTCATAAAGCATCAGTGATTTCATCATTCTTCCACCCCAAGCTTCACTGTAAATTTGATGCTTGTTCTTGATTCAATTTTAGCAGAACTCATGTTCTGTCTTTTTAAACTGACATCTTATCCTTCTTAGTGCCTCAAATTAGATCCCGTTAAGACATGTTAAGTTTATTTTGGTGCTAAATTTTTTTTAATTCATGCAGTTTTCTCATAATATGCATATTTCACGAAATTTTTGAAGATCCCTCATATAGCACCGATAACACAAGCAACAAGAGGAAAAAAATATATAAGTTGAGTTTCTTCAAAATTAAAAATACACTACTAAGCAGGTAATTACAGAATGAAAGAAAATATTTGCAAATAATGTATCTGAAAAATTCCAGTATCAAAAATATATAAAGAACTATTTCAAGTATGCAATTAGAAAGACTACCCAATTAAAAATTGCCAAAGATTTTGAATAGACCTAACTTTTCCAAAGAAAATATACACATGGCTAATAAGCAAAGGAAAAAAATGCTAGATCTCATAGTCATTAGGGAAATTCAAATACAAACCTCAATAAGATACTATCTCACACCCAGACATTGCTGGAAGAACTGTAAAATGTTTCAGTCACTATGGAACATCGTTTCAGGTTCTTAAAATTTAAACATAGAGTTACCATATGAGCAATTCCACTCCTAGGCATATACTCAAGACAATTGAAAACGTATGTTCAAACAAAACTTATAGTCACCAATGTTCATGAGTCACTAGTAATAATAACAAACCATGGAAACAACTTCCATTAGCTGAGGAATGAATAAACAAAATGCAGTGCGTGTATACAGTGGACTATTACTCAGTCAAAAATAAGAAATGACGTACTGATACACACTACAGTTGGATGAACTTGTAAGCATTATGCCAAGGGGAAAATGTCAGACACAGGAGACCCATGTTATGTGACTCCATATACATGTAGCATCCAGAACAGGCAAATGCATGGTGACAGAAATTAGATTAGTAGCTGCTAGGAGATTAAGGGGAAGAACTTGGAGGAAGGAGGTTTCCTTTTGAGATGATGGAAATGTATCAGAGTTAGACAGCTGTGATGGTTACACAGCATTGTATTTAAGCACTACTGTTTTGTACACTTTACATGGTTAAATAGCCAGTTCTATGTAAATCTTATCAGAAAAATTAAATATACTGTATACAATAATAGATTAATTAAAATAAATTAAGCATGTTAAGAATGAGAGAATAAGTTTAAATAAAATATAAGTAATTTCATTAGTACTGATTTTATTTTTGGCGGGGAGAGGTTTTTGCTATAGGGCGTGTGTGCTCGCCAGACAGACAGAGAGAAACAAGAAAGGGAGAAATCACTCCCCAGGGGGGGATGGCCGCTCTGCAGTCCCTTCTCCTCCACTCTTCTCTCGGGATCTAGGGCACGCATGCACACGCACCTAGCATGAGTTTAAGCCACCAAGTCTGGGATTCGAACCTCGGTTGACTACATGGGAGTCTAGCAACATAGCCAACTTCTGGTTCCAGTAATAATATTTTTTAAAGCTTCTGGATACTTCTGGAAACTCCACTACATCTAGAAAAATAACTAAAGTATTACCCTGCTAATATGCTTTATTTCCATCATATTATAATATTTATTGATATATTATTTACATATTAGACTATATGACTTTATACTGTTCGTATTATATATACTTATATTATTTACTCATAAAATGTATAATATTTATTATTAGATTACATATCTTAACTGTCTAATATACTTTCATGACAGCATTTTTCCTCCATTTTCAGTTTTAAGACTGCCTTTTTATACAGCAGCAATTTTATAATATTAATACTACTTTCTACTGAGAGAACGGAAATAATGTGGTCTTTCTAGCATGATTGATCAAAATGTGCTCACTATTGATATTTACAGTGAATCAAACATACAACTTTGCACACAACATACCACTTGGAGTACTCTACAGACCTTTTGCCCTACAAACCTAGAATTTCTGGCAATGTCCACTTTGAATGATTCTCATAAAAAACGTAAAGAACATATGCCATGTTTGTAATTGTATTCACTGCATTTTGAGTGTATTTCTTTTAGTAGAAAAAACTATTTTGCTTATGGACAAGTGAGAACCAAATACTCATACAATTTTGTGTGTCTGGTCTTCAGAAAAGTTTTGCACACACTTGCTTCTTGCTCCATTTATTTCAAGTCATATTCATCTGCCACTATCCACATCTGTCCTGTGCCCAGTTCTCATTTTCATGATGGGCTGGCAGATTCTCATCTCAACACCAGATGATTCATCACAGTGGGTTGTAGGAATGTTCTGGGAAGTTCTTTCAATACCTAGATAGGTAAGAATAATTTAAACTTACCTATTAACACAGTGCCTTCCTCCCCACACCCCCCCAAAAAAAACCCTATAAATATATCCTACTAAACCAAACTTAAATGCCTTCTCAATTCAACTTCTCTTAGCTGGATCCCAGAAATTTCTGTGACTTTTCAGTGCCACACAATGGAAGGGAAAACATTGGAAGGGAATTTACAGTATGAGGGACATTAGTCTAAACATTGTAATCAGTGTGATTGCTTTTACGCAGTTTTACAGAAGTATTTCACATGATCTCATGAGCACATTTCTGGGGAACCCCTAACTAGCCTAGAAAGGAATTTGTTTAAGAGAGCCCTGGCATTCATGCTGTACTAACTCATCCCTAAATCTCCACTCAGCATGCTTGTTTTCTCTGTTGTACACTTCCCATGTTCACTAGTAATAAATCTTGCACACTCACTGTTCAGCTGATATGACATGTAGGTGTATGTACCCTCTCTCCCAACAGTGCTGTATGCTTTTACTTGAGAGTTGCCTACTGCATGAAAGACTATGGTATTCCCAAGAGAAGAAAGTACATTTTGGCGCAGCCTCAGTTGTACAGGCAGTGTGCCATGCTACAGTGCCATAAACCATATGGCCAGCCACAGGTTAGGATCCCACCCCTCTATGTGTGTGGGTGCTCAGGATCCCGAGTACCTGGAGGTCTGGGGGAAGGGGACTGCATAATCATCCCCTGTTGAAGCTGCCTCTCCTTTGCCTCCCTCTTATCAAAGAAGAAAAATAAATAATCTATTTTTTAGAAAGGGTCCATTTGGTCATGACTACAAGACTATTATCAATTCCCTGCTATAAAACTCTACGCAGCATCTATAAAGATTCACTCTGATTGTACCAATCCTGGCTCAGTCACTAGTTACTTGTATGAGATTGACCAAATTACTTTAACTTTAATATTATCTTTTCTTCTAGAAAATAAACACTTACATCCTTACTATGGCATTGTTATGAGTGCATATAAAATAAATTATGGTAAGCAACAAGCATAATGCCCTGGGCCAGACAGTAGGGAAATGACATTTTGTGAGGCAATTCCACATGAGAATGTTCATGGTTCAAGCTTGGAGATCTCCTTAAGTGTATAGTCCACAGGTTGACCCATGACCCAGGGCTGGCTGAACCCTGGGAGTGGATCACAGTGTCAAGACTCTGTTGGAAATGCTCTCTCTCTCTCTTTTTCTCTTGCTCATGGAAGAAATGCATTAATCAACTTTAAAAATCCATTAATACCCTCTTCACAGTGGATTCTCAGTAAATGGCAGCTATTCCTTTTATCCTATGGTTACTTTTTACTTGCCAGAGCTTCCCAATTGATTCATTCAAAAACTTGGATTGTGAGCTCTGTGAAAGTAGAATCTATCAAATGATTCATTCTTTGTATGCTTAGCACATCGTCCCTAGTAGAGTAGGCGCTTAGTAAATATTATGGAATTGAGTTGAGAGAATTTAGACACAACTCTCATCTGTACAGCTATTAGTTTAAGAAAAGAGCACTGCCTTGCTCTTCCAACAACTGCTATGTGTAAAACCTATCTTCTCAGTGGGTCACTTTCTGGAGTGAATAGCTATGTAATGGATATCACCTATTCCTGACTGCAAATCCCAGTTCTGCCATTTGCTGGCTGTGTAGCTTTGAACAAGATTTTACATCCCTATGCTTCCATTTTCTTTATTTTTTAAATTTTTGCTATAGGTTGCTTGTGCTCCATAGAAATGGACAGAGACACAGAGAAAGAAATAGGGAAAGTGAAAAAGCACTCCTTAGAGGAGAGGACCATACCACAGTTCCTTCTCCATGCACCTCTTGGGGTTTGGGCACACATGTACATGTGCTTGGTGTGTTTTTCAAACCACCAGGTCCAGGACTCAAACCTCACAGTCGGTCATGTGGAATCCAGCCACCTTAATCTCCATGCCTCCATGTTTTTATCTGTAAAGTGGAGATAATATGTTTCTACGTAATGGGGTTATCAAATGGATGACATTACTTAATGTACTCTATTTAAGTGCACAGTCTTTTCTACAAGCAAAGCTAGACAGAGATAATGTTTTTATTCATCACCACCAAAAATATCCCCAAACTGCACTAAACTTTGGGTTTTCAAAGCTCAGTAAAATGCTATCAATCCTCATTCTTTAGTGGATTTTTCATTTGATTTTCTTATTGCTCATACTTCTCATGGTTCATCCTCTATGCACTGTTTTTCTCCTCCAACCTCTACATAGAAAACACGAACCTTCTAGTTGGTTCTTATGTTTTAGTGCCAGCTCATAAGGCTATTTACTCTCTTGAAAATCTTCTCTCTCAACACCTGTACAAACTATAGATTTGGTAGGATAAGCTGGGTAGGAATCCATCCAAGAAATTTAACGAGAGGACTTAACAAAAGCTAACAGACCACTTCAAACTAATGCTCACCATATGTAAATGTGTGTCTTTCCTCTAGTGACTGAAAATAGAAACATGATTAAGATAAAAATTTGAATATCTGTGCAGATGATGTCTGCAATGTAGATTTAACTTAAATCAGCATTTTAGTATTTTACTACCATTTTAATGAACCGAAAATGTTTCTAAGAAAGAGCAGGGTATTACATTCATTTACAAAGTGGTTATTTCTGTATTCTGTAATGCCAAGTATTATGTCCAAGCAATATGTGAATCTTTCTTCTTTCAACTCTTTTTCCCTTTTCTTGAGCTGGTCATTGATCCACATAAAGTTCTAAACTCTATCCCCACAAACCTGTTTCATGATCTGTTTAGGATCTTTATTAACTGCTAGTTCTTTTCAATTTTTATATTCGTTTCTACTAAATTTCAATGGAAGGCCAGCTACAGTGGCACAGGCAGTAGGGTTTTGCTGCCTAATGTTGGAATTATACAGAAAGCCTGAGTTTGGATGCCAGGTCTATATGAACACACCAGGCCCATCTATGCATGCCCATGGTTCTGGAAGGCTAGGAGGCTGAATGGGGTTTGTGGTATGGCAAAACACTGTTAAAGGTGTCTCTCTCGCTCGCTTGCTCTCAAAATTTATTTATTTTAAATAAATTAAAAAATAGAAACTTAAAAATTTCAGTAAAAATAGTTAAAACCAATCTCTTATTTTCCATGAATATAATTGTTTTTCTATTTTATTTTATGTTTACCTCTCATTCTTAAAACTATTTCATGTATTTGTTTTTAGTTTAGTTTAATTGCCAGAGGACAGATGCACTTGCCAGAGAGAGAAGGAAAAGGAGAAAACAATTCCCAATGGGACATGATCGCACTATAGTCCCTTCTCCATTTCTTCATTCTGTTGAGATTTGGCATGCATGCCTCTGTGTTCTATGTGTGTTTTTCAAACTACTGGAGCCAGTATTAGAACCATAGTTGGTCATGTGTATTTCACTACCTTAACCACTCCCTTAACCACTAGGCTATGGAACTAGCCCCATCCATTTATTGAATTCATCTCTGTATATGTTTTATTTAGGTACTGAAATTTCATCATGCCAAAGTGTGTTTTCTCAACCAGTTCTACTGAGAAATTAGTGGAAAGCATGGCCGTTACCTGGCAGGTGCAGTGATCTCTGAGTAGAGTGTTTTCATGACTGACTTTTTGGGGCATCATGGTAATCTAAGGCATGTACAGATATGATGTTCCAATACAGCTATGCCCCCGAATTCATTTATTGGCCTACCCTGGGTAGATCGCCTGCATTTGTACACTCTGGCATCATTTATTAGGAAGATAGATGAGAGCAATTAAGCTTTAAAGCCATAAATGCTGAAACTTTTTGAAGTTTGTGTCTATTAAAATGACTGAGTGCCTGGCTCTTCCAAGATATGTCATGCTCTCTCAGTTTCCTCTCTGCTTCTTGGGGTGACCTCTCCTGGCCCTTTTAGCCATGCACATTTTCCATAAGGCTAAATATATCCCTCAGAATGTGGTATGGGTGCATGGCCAGTTAATTTTATCAGTCAGCTTTGGATAGATCATTTAATATAAAACTAGACAGATGATAAGCATTAGCTTTCATTAATGCTTGATAATCTATTTATTTGGATAACCAGACTAGATGCTGACCAATGGTCACTTTAAGAAAACTAGTAATGATGAGTTTTTTCACAAAGTAGGTTGTGGTTTGTGTGACTTTTTTTTTTTCCTTGAAAATAAAACCTGTTTAAAATTTAATTATTTAAGTCCACTGAAATATAATTATTAAGATCATGTTTGTTAATTCTATAAGTCTCTTAACTTTCTGAAGAGAGAGATGATCTCTAACAAAAGCCATAGTTTATTTTGCTTTCTAAATTTACTCTATTTCTGTGTACTTTTTCAGTGTGAAAATGTTGTATATCACAGAATTACCTTGGATTTGTAAATGACCATGATTTGCTCGTTTTTACTGTTTGAATCCCTTCAATGTAACAGATGACTCTGTTGAGTGCAATGTCCTAGCCAGAGCTCTCCCATTCTACTGGGTGGTTGGAAAAGTCATGATTTTTTTATTTTAAGTTTTTCTATGGAAAAATATATCATGACTTTTCTGGTGACCCAATAAATTGCACAGGTTTTATTTCTCATTCCAAGTCTTTCTTGTTATGAAACCTTTACTTTGGTGTACACAAAACAGTTTCCTTCCAGTGAGGTGAAAAAAATTTTTACAACGTGATTTTTGTTTTTTAAAACATGAATAGTTTGGGAACCAGCAGTTAGTGCAATGGCTATGTCGCTGGACTCCCACATAGCCGACCGCAGTTCACGTCCCGGACCCGGTGGCTTAAAACTCACTCTGGGCGCATGTGGATGCATGCTCAAGATCCTGAGAGGAGGATGGAGGAGAAGGGATTGTGGCGTGACCATCCCCCCGGGGGGTGATTTCTCGCTTTCTGTCTCTATGTCTCTCTGTCCTTCTGGTGAGCGCACGCGCCCTATAGCGAAAACCTCTCCAAAAAAAAACATGAATGGTTTGAATATATGAAGAACATAACCAATGAGACATGACTATATATTTTCATGTTGAATGAAAATAATGCAGAAAGGGAGCAGATGGTTGTGCAGTGGCAATGCAATATTCTGTGTGGCTGGATCCACATGAGTAGGTCCCAACTTCATGCCCTGAGACTTCCCTGTCCCCACCAGTTGTGCACACACATGCTCATGATCCAGTCCCACTGAGGCTGGGATAGATCGTGGCATGAGGACTCTGTTGAGGAATACTTATCTCTCTCTCTCTCTCTCTCTCTTTTCTCTCTCAAGAAAGATATAAATTGACTTTTAAAAAGTTTGTAGAACTTTAGCAAAGCAGAAGACCACACTAAAGAAACACCATTATTCTCAAATAGGACATCCTGATAATAACCTTGATTATTTTATCTTATAAAAAGATAATATTAGTAGCAGTCAGACGCATTCTCTTAGGGTTTAACATTTTGTAGATTTAACCAATAATGTGGTTAAAAATTAAGAACTTAAGCTGTAAAGACTATGTTAAATTAATCAACTTGAAAAAATACTATGAACAGTGTTCTGATAAACCATTTAAATACAACTGATTGCTCTCTCACTTGTTTTTCTTTTTCTAATTCATTACCTTTCCAGATTTTTTTTGTCAATCCTCTGCTATCCATAGCCACACACAAATATGTGTTTTTAAAAATGTTCTCATCTGATTGACCAGATATTTAAGAAGGGAAATACATATTTTTACATTATTTAAAATATTTAGGGTCAGCCTATGACCTGGTGCGTAAGGTGGCTGTATCACACATGGCCAACCACATGGTTCAAGTCCCAGACCCAGCAGTTTGAAAAATATGTGGAGTATATATGTGTACATGCTCAAAATCCTGAAAGAAGAGAGGATGGAAGGAAAAGAGATTGCAGCATGACCATACCCCCTGGGTGAGTGCTTTCTTACTTTCCCTCCCTCTCTTAGCCTTTCTCCAGGGAATGTGTGTGCACCATCTGGAAATTTTTTTAAAAAATTTATCTTTAGGCAAATTAAATTATTGAAAAATAAATTATTTTAGAGAATTTGCACATTGTATCACTCAACCGGCGTATCAAAAACAAGGTTTTTGTGTCTTTTTTTCCTTCATTATAAAAATAGCATTCAGGCTGGAAGATAAATTTAATTGGAGTAGGAATTCTTGTCTATTGCCTGCTATAAATTCTAGTACCATGATATATATCAAGTAGATGATTAGTAAACATTTATTGAATGAATGAATGCATTCAGACAATGTTGTAATATTTTTATCTATATTTTGCATATAATAGTCAATTTGTAGTTTATATTTTAGATTCATATATACAAATTAAACATGGAAGCTAGTTGGTTTAATTATATTAAACAGATTGTCTCATACAGTTTATTCCTTCTGACATTGCCCTAAAATGTTTGTTCCAAAGTTTAAGTAGAAAAAAGAGAAGGGAAGAATTTAAATTCAGACTTAGGACTACCTTTAACAACCTCAATACCAACTTTGAGAGTTTTACATTTTGTTACTAAAAAAGCTACCCAGTCACCCACCACTCACTGCCCTGAAAATTTATGAGAATTAAGTTTGTAAGTCTCTCATTACTCTCTTGTCTGATTTCACAGCCAAGTCTGGGAAAGTCTGATTTTGTGTTACTTTGTCCCCATTGTACACATTATGAACTGAAAAATATTTATATATTTTATATAGAGTTTAGATCCCTACATAATTGTGTTCTTTTATTCTAATTACAAAAAAAAAAAAAACAAGCAAGAAAGAAGGAGAGAAGAAAGAACGGAAAGAATATAAGTCTCAAGGGAAAAAATAGGATAGAAAAAATCCACATGGAAAGGTATTGGAGAATGTGCAGCAATCCATCCACCTAGTGCTGTCTGTGGGATGTGCTCCACCCACCCACTGGGAAATTTGGGTCTGGTCTTGGCAGGCAGCACCCTCACCTCCCAGGGCTGTCTTTGGAACTTGTGGTGCTCCATCTACTTGATGCTGACTGTGGCCTGGTCTCCACTCACCCACTGGGAGACTTGGGCCTGGTCATGGAGGTTTCTTCTCATGAGTGCACCCCCACCTCCTGGGCTTCTCTTTGCAACTCACAGCTTCGGGCTGTGCACTTTAAGTTATATATCCTAAGATTGTCGCCATCTCAACAAGAGCTCAAAGTCTGGTAAACCTGAAGATACCTGTATAAGTTTTATCTGTTCTGATCTGGGAAACAAAGCCCTCTAATACAAACACACCTGGGACCTAAGGGTAATATTTCCTCCTTTAATAACATAGAATCTACTCCAATAAATAGGAGGAAGTTACTACTGCACCAGATGACCAAAAGCCAGTGCAGAGAGTGAAGAAACATGAGAAACAAGGAGGTAACTTCCCTCCAGCTGAACCCAGCACCCCCTCACCAATAATGGATAGAACAAAAGATTCATAGAAATGCCAAAAAAAAAAAAAAAGAATTCTGAACATTTATAGTGACAGAACTCAATGAGATGCAAACAGAAAACAGACTCTCAATTCCAGGAAATGAGAAAATCATTCCAGGACTTGAAAGAGGAATTCCATAAAGAGATAGACAACCCAAAAAAGAATCAAACCAAACTTCTGGAAATCAAGAATGCAATCCAAGAAATTAAAGTCTCCCCAGGAAGCATAAACATCAGAATAGACCATGCCCTGTGGCAAAAACTATTAAAAAAAAATAAAAATAAAAGAGAGAGAGCGAGAGAAAAGTAATTTTTTCAGAGAAAAAAATATATCCTAAAACAATCTACACCTTCCTCTCTAACTGTAGGATTATGAAGTAATGTTTACATTTGTATTTTGATCTCCTGAGTGTACCCAATTATTCAGGAGACCTAAATTTGTGGTATTTATCATCTAAGTTGGTATCTCATTGTAAACTATACTTTCTAGTATATAATTTATTTTCTCTTGATTTTGGTCGGCAAGAATCTACTTCCTATACCCTGACAAACTGGTAAATGTAAGTTTTTAATCGTGTAAAGCTTAGAACCAGATCTGGTCTGGTGGTGACCTGTGCTAACTATGCCGATCTGTACAGACAGTTTCCAGTATGCAAATGTCTAATGACCCCCTGCCCGAATTCCCTGCCTATTGGTTTTGGACACATCCTTTCTGTAATTGATTATGTTATGTCCTAAGGGGCAATGAAACATCATCCTTTCTGAAAATGACCTTCCCAGACCTGAACCTTACAAATATTTCATTTCACTAAAGTCAAGGAGGAGGAACCTTATGAATGGTCTAGGGCTTGTTGGCAGTCACCTGGGAACAGACCCTGTTTGGACCTTGTAGCTAAGTTCAGGAATGTATTTACCATGGCCTCCATTAGACTTGAAGGCTGAGTGCTATGGATGACATAACGCTCTTTCCTAGAAGTACAGACCTTGTACTATGTAATTTCCCATCCTTGCACAAACTCAAATTGACAAATGGTTTCAGAGAAAGATGATGTAGTCCCTGGCCTATACGCAGACTAGACTATGTGCAGAATGATACGAACCTGGAGTTGAGAAAGGACATGTTCAGCTGCCAAAAGACCACTTGAACTCCAGGCTTGCTTTCTTCTATTATTTGAGTGCTTCCAGAAACCATCTCATTCTTTATGGATTCTGTCCCCAAAATGCCACTTAAATTCACCAGCCTCTACTCACTCTCAGACCATTGATTTACATGGAAACCTCATAAACATAAAGTAACAAGAGATCATGAAATTTAGTATCAAAAGAGCTGTGCTCAAATACCAGCTCCATCTCTTTACTCTCTCTGCGACTTGAATGAACCATATAACCATGTTGATTCTCAGTTTCCTTATCTGCAAGTAATGGTAATTATGCTCACCTCAGAGGATGCTTTTGGGTAAAGAGGTAAAAGCAAGTACCATATACCCAGTGCTTTATTTAGTCTTTACTATAATCTGTCTATCTGTCTATCTATCTATCTATCTATCTATATATGTATATGTTCCGTAGATACATATATATAGTCTATATGTATATTCCATATATATTTCATAAATATATTCTCTATATTCCATGTATATATTCCATATATTTCCATGTATATCTATATTTTCTATATTCCATATATATATAGTTTCTATATTCCATATATTTATATTCTCTATATTCCATATATATACTTTCTATATTATGTATGTGTGTGTATATGTATATATTCCATATATATTCTCTATATTCCATATATATATATATATATGTATACACACACACATATATATATATATGTCAGAAAACTCATGACTTCTTTTTGCATAAAAGTAATAGAAAAAATACTTCATGACTTTTCTGATGTCCCAATAATTTTTATCACTTTATAGATAAGGAAATTGTGACATAGCAAAGTTAAGTAACTTGCAAAAGACCAGCCACCTAGAAAAATGGAGGAGTCAGATTTTGAATTTAGGCAGTCTGGCTACAGAACCTGTACTATCAGTCTCTGCATATGTTAAGCAGCAAGCATAATTTCTAATACAAATAATATGTTAAATATAAGGGGTCATCAAAAAGTTCATTGAACATTCTTATTATGAAAAAATATACATAGATTTCAAAAAGGTTTTGCACCAGAAGTAACTCATATAATATATCTGAACAAGACCTAGTTTGAGGCACTAAGAAGGATAAGACCTTAGTTTGAAAAGATCTTATAAAAGAACAAAATGAATTCTGCTCAAACTGAAGCAAGAACAAGCATCAAATTTAGTGAATCTTGGGTGGGAAAGTGGTGAAATCACTTCTGTTTTATGAAGTTTATGGTGGCAATGCCCTTACCAAACCAGCACTTTCCCAAAGGATAACTTACTTTAAGAAGTGCAAGATGGGGTCAGAAGGTAGCATAGTGTTTAAGGTGCTGGTCTCACACGTGGCTGATCATGTTTTGAGTCCTGGACACTGGCTAGAAATTCATGCTGGACATGTGTACATGTGTGCTCAAAATCCCAAGAGGAGAATGGGGGAATGTGTGCATGTGTGCTCAAAATCCCAAGAGGAGAATGGGGGAGAAGAAATTGCAGTGTGGTCATCCCCCCCGGAAGGTGATTTCTCACTTTCTCTCTGACTCTTTCTCTGAATCTCCAGAAAGTACATGTACCCTATAACAAAAATCTCTCTAAATATTAATAATAATAATAATAAAAGAAGGACAAGATTATATTGAAGATGAATTCCACAGAAGTAGACTGCCCATATCACCTTGCAAGGAAAAAATTAATCTAGTTTACGCCCTAATTGAAGAAGATAGATAATTAATAGCAGATACAAAAAGGGTCAGCCAGTGGCATAGTGGTTAAGACACTGGACTTCCACATTATTGATAGTGGTTTGAGTCTCAGACCTGGCAGTGTGAAAATCATGCCAGGTGTGTGTGTGTGTGTGCATGCCCAAAATCCCAGGAAGAGAGTAGAGGAGAAAGGATTGTGGTGTGGCTGGCTTCCTGGGGGGGGGGGGGGAGGTGATTTCTCACTTTCCTTTTCACTGTTTCTCTCTGGTGAGTGTACACACCCTATGCAAAAATCTCAAAAATAATAATAATAGCTGACACCAAAGATACCTCAATTGTTTAGTTTATATGTTTCTAAATGAAAGATTAAAGTTGAGGAAATTTTTTCTTCAATGAGTGCCCAAACTGTTGTACCCAGATCAGCTGCAGACTAAAACAGAGCTTTCAGTGGAAATTTTAAACAAGTGGGATTGAAATCCCGAAGGATATCTTCAAAGATTGTAACAGGAGCTGACACATGGTGGTTTTATTGGTATTATTCTAAAGACAAAGTACAATCAAAGCGATGGCTATGAAGAGGCGAAAGTGGTCCAGTTGAAGCAAAAGTGGACTGGTCAAGAACAGAGGTCATGGCATCGATTTTTAAGAGTTGCTCAAAATATTATGCTTGTTGACTTTCTGGAAGGCCAAAGAACTATAAAGTAGATGTTAATCTACTTAATATGGGAGTATTTTAAGAAAGTGAATCTAAGCTTTAGTGAAAAAACTCCCAGGAAAACTTCACCCAAATCCTTATCCACCATGACAATGCTCGTGTTCAATCTTCTCACCAAGCAAAGGCAATTTTGCAAGAGTTTTAATCAGAAATTTTTAGGTATCTATCTAATTGTCCTGATTTGGCTCCTTTTTCACTTCTTTTTGTTTTCTAATATTGAAAACAAATCTTTAAAGGGTATTCATTTTTCTTGTATTAATAATGTAAAAATGACTGCACTGGCATGATTAAATTCTCAGTAGTTGTTTTTTGTGGGTTTTTTTAAAAGAGATTTTTGCTATAGGGCACCTGCCTTCACTGGAGAGACAGAGAGCCTCAGCTTCTTCTCCTCCAGTCTCCTCTTAGGATTTTTGAGCAGGTACACACACATACCTGGCATGAGTTTCAAGTTGCCAGGCCCAGGACTCAAACTGCAGTCAGCCAAGTGGGAGTCCAGTGCCTTAAATACTTTGCCACCTGCTGGCCCTGAACCCTCAGTTTTCTTGGGATGGACTAAATGGTTGGTATCATCCCTTACAAAAGTGTCTTGAGCTTAATGATTCTTATGTTGAGAGATTAAGTTGACATTTTTTTAAATTTCATTTTCTGTGAACTTTTAAAAGTTCCCTAATATTCTCAGTGACCTACTAATTAAATTATGGTTTGTTTTGGTTTACTTCTTTAGAAAAGCACAAGAAAATTCTCATTCTGTGTTGGGAAAAATTAGAGTAGAAAGATAGAGGTTGTTGTAGTTCATTAAAAAATGATATAAAAAAAGATATAAAAAGATTATAAAGTTGTAGTTCATTAAAAAAAGATATAAAAGTATTTCTCCATCCTTCCTACTTCAAGGAGAGTAAACAGCCTTTTTATGTTTTCATGTATTTTTAATGACTGTAGGCTTCCTGAAAGAAAACCAAGCTCTTTGTAGAAGAAAGTTGCTGAATAATCCCTTTGTGTTTGGGGGATGATAAAGAAAAGCAGGCAATCCCTGGGTGTCTGGGATTAGCAAGAGGGTCAGTGGTTATGAGCTCCTCAAATGACACACGTCTAAATTCACACTGGTGGAGCATGTTTTAATTGGCAAGACTTTGGAGAATAATATGAGTGCGAATGTCTTAAAGTTCCTAGCACAAAGAATGATGGATGCTAAGTGCCAAGCTGATTACAGGGATAGTCTCTCCACCAGGGCTCCCACGATCAAAGACTGGCAGCACTAGATTTATCAGAGGACACCTTAAAAAGCAGGAAGAAGCTGGTCTTCCTGAGTTTCACCAACTGGTGTAGGAAAGACTAAAGGAGGCAGCTGCTGATGGAGAGCAGCTAGGACATTTCCCACCAGTGTTTCTCTGCCACTCAGGTGTGCTTTCAGATTCTTTTCCTGTCCTGCTATTGCCTTCCCGAGTTCCACCCACTGTGCAGGAGAGACCAAGGGAGCTAACTGCTGATGTAGGGCCACTGGGAATTTTCCCACTGGTACTTTTTGACTGCTTAGGTGTACTTTCAGATGCCAAAGATTTCACAGATTCCACCATTTTTCAGTTACATAGTTCCAGCCCAGTCCCAAGTGCATCTCATACGGAGGTTGTTAGAGGAACCACGCACCTGAACCTGGCTAGATACACCCTACTCTGATTGGAAGATACAGCCCTCTAGCAAGAACACACCTGGAAAGAAGAGCTGTTCTTTTTCCCTGACATTACAGAATCTATTCAAAAAAGTAAGAAGCATATACTTCATCAGATGACTAAAAACTAGCACAGAGGCACAAGAAATATGGAAAAAAAAAGGAACTACTTCTCCATCAAGGGAACACAGCAACTCCCCCACAGATAGCACAATAGAATT
Source organism: Tupaia belangeri chinensis (assembly GCF_000334495.1). Taxonomy (NCBI): domain Eukaryota; kingdom Metazoa; phylum Chordata; class Mammalia; order Scandentia; family Tupaiidae; genus Tupaia; species Tupaia belangeri. Next base: position 1,099,865 of record NW_006159773.1, read on the forward strand.
TGCAGAAATGTCCCAAAAAATCAGAATATTCATAAAGACAAAATTAAACAAGATGCAAGAGAGAACAGACAACCAACTCTAGATGATTAAGTTCTTTCACAATATGAAAGAAGAACTCCATATAGAGACAGACACCATAAAAAAAATAATCAAATAGAACTTCTAAAGATGGAGACTATAATAAATATAATCAAAACTTCCCTCAAAAGTATTTATAGCAGTGTAGACCATGAAGAAGATACAATCTGTGATCTAGAAGACAAAGCCTCAAACTTAGACAAAACCACCAAACAGAATTTTTTAAGAATTGAGGACAACATACATGAAATCTAGATACAATTAAATGTCCCAATAACCAGATAATTAGTGTTCCAGAAGGTTAAGAATCTGATAAAGGTATAGAAAATTTATTCCACAAAATACCTGCAGAAAACTTCCCAAACCTAGAAAACCATTCAGACATCCAGACTTAGTAAATACAAAGAACTCCGAATAGAATTAACATAAGAAGATCCTCCCCTTGGCACATTATAGGCAGACTGGTAAAAATCAAAGACAAAAGTAAGATTCTAAAAATGCAAGAGAGAAACATAAGGTCACTTACAAAGGTTATCCCAGTAGGCTAACATCAGATCTCTCAGCTGAAACAATGCAAGCAAAGAAAGAATGGGAAGAGATAGCCAAAATACTAAAAGAAAACAATTTTAACCAAGAATGCTATACCTGAGAAGACTCTTCTTCATATGAGAAGAACAAATAAAATCATTCTGAGACAAACAGAAACTGAAAGAATTCATCATCACTAAACCAACTTTTTAAGAAATACTACATCAGGAAAAATTAAAAGAGAGACAAATAGAAATAATTCTTCAAAACAAAAACAACCATGAGGATGGGTAGCAAAAATGATGAAGATAAGTCTGCATATATAGATAATGACATGAATGTTAATGGATTAAATTATCCAATTAAAAGACACAGACTGGCTGAATTAAGAATAAAATAGGAACCCTCTATATGCTGTCTACAAGAAATACACCTCATGGATAAAAACATACATAAACTGAAAGTGAAGTGTGGAAAAAGATATTCAATACAGATGGAAATCTAAAAAAGGCTGGAGTCATGATACTGAAACCAGACAAAACAGGCTTTAAGACCAAAACTGTAAGAAGAGACAAACAAGAATACTACATGACACTAAAAGAGCTACTTCGCCAAGAAGATATAACACTTATAAATATCTATGCACTCAACACTGAGGCATCCAAATACATGAAATAGAAACTGCTAGATTTAAAGGGAGACATAAACTGCAGCACAATAATCACTAAGGATCTCAATACTCCACTGATTCCTCTGGACAGATTATCTAGACAAAAAATAAACAAAGAGGTACAAGCTTTAAATGATTTCATAGTTCAAATGTACTTGACAGACATTTATAGAACATTTCACCCACAAAAATACATCTTTTTCTTATCCCCACTTTGGAACATTTTCGAAGACTGACCACATGATAGGATAAATAACAAATCTTTACAAACTTAAATGTATAAAATCTATATCCAGTATCTTTTCTGTCCACAATGAAATTAAACATGAAATCAACTACAGAAAGAACCTTCAAAAATACACAAGTATATGGAAAATAGACAACAAAATCCAAATGACTTCACAACTACTGAAGAAATTAAGATTGATATCAAAAGGTTCATTGAATCCATTGACAATGATAATGACCACACGAGTTTCCATCACCTTGAATCCATTGATAATGATAATGACCACACGAGTTTCCATCACCTGTGGTACACATCAAAAGCAGTCATAAGAGGAAAGTTCATAGCATTTAATGCCCACCAAAAAAAAAGAAAAGAAAAAAACAGAAAAACAACAGAAAAATGGCAAACAGGCAACTTAGAAACATATCTCAAGGAACTGAATTAAAAAAATAATAATACCAGGAGAAAAGAAATAATAAAGATTAGAGCAGAAATAAATAAAATAGAAAGTTAAATAACTATACAGAAAATAAATAAAATCTAAAGCTGATTCTTGAGAATATAAACAGAATGAATACACCATTAGCTAGACCAATAAAGAGGAACAGAGAAAGGAACCAGATAAATGAAATAAGCAATGAAAAAGGCAATATTACAACAGACATAACAAAATACAAAAGATCATGAGAGAATAATATGAACAATTATATACCGACAAACAAGAAAACCTAAATGAGGTGGACAAATTATGGGGCACATATAATTTACCAAGACTGTAACAGGAAGAAATAGAAAGCCTGAATAGACCAATAACAAGAAATGAGAGATTGAATCAGTAATAAACAATCTCTCAACAAAAAGCCCAGGTCCCAATGGCTTCACTTCTGAATTCTGCAAAACTTTTAAAGAAGAGTTAATCCCTATCCTACTCAAGTTATTTCTAAAGATTTGTTCTATGAAGCCTCTGTTACCCCGATCTAAAAAGCAGACAAGGACATAACAAGAAAAGAAAACTACAGACCAATACCCTTGATAAATACAGATGTGAAAATTCTCAACAAAATACTAACAAATTGTATCCAACAACACAATAAAAAAGATTATACACCATGACAAGGTAGGCTTTATCCAGCAATGCAAGGGTGGTTCAACATACACAAAAAAATTAAATATATCACATTAACAGAAAGAAACAATAAAAATCATATGATTTTAACAATCGATGCAAAAAATCATTCTAAACAATACAACATCTCTTCGTGATTAAGGCTTTCGGCCAACTAGAAGGGACATTGCTCAACACAACAAAAGCTGTCTAGTATAAACCCACAGCTATCATCATACTGAATGGAGAAATGCTGAAAGCTTTTCCACTAAATACTGGAACAAGAGAAGGCTGCACACTTTCTCTATTGCTTTTCAACTTACTATTGGAAGTTCTAGCCAATATACTCAGACAAGAGAGTAAGATTAAAGATATTAAAATTTAAAAATAAGACAAATCACCTCCATTTGCAAATGATATGATTCTATACATAGAAAACAAAACAAAACACTCTCCAAAATACTCTTGTACAGTGGCAGGATAGAAAATCAGCATACAAAAATCTATAGCATTTTTATATAGCAATTATAAACTGAGATAGAACTGAAGAAAACAATCCCATGTACAATAGCCACCAAAAGAAAGAAAG
>NW_006159773.1:1103124-1125397 GCF_000334495.1 Tupaia belangeri chinensis
CTATGAAAAACTGAAAAAAGATTGAAAAAGATACAAAAAGTGGAAAGACAGCCCACATTCCTAGATTGGAAGAATTAATATAACCAAAATGTCAATCCTACCCACATTAATTTACAAATTCAGTGCAATTATGATTAAATTGCCAGAGATATTCTTCTCAGAAGTAAAAAAATAAGATCATGAAATTTGTTTAGAATCATAAAAAGCTTATATTGCCAAAGTAATTCTGTACAAGAACAATAAAGTAAAAGGGCTCTCCCTTCTTAACTTCAAAATATATTAGAAAATGGTGATAATCAAAACAGCATGGTACTGGCAAACAAACAGGCATGTGAATCAATGGAATAGAATAGAGAGGCCAGAAGTAAACCCCAAAACATTCAGCCAACTGATTTTTGACAAACGCACAAGACAATCCAGCGGGAAAAAGAAAATCTCTTCAACAAATGGTGCCAACAAGACAGGATGTCCAACTGCAAAAAAACGAAACTGGACCCGTATTTGTCACCATTAACAAAAATCAACTCAAAATGAATCAAAGATCTAAATGTAAAATCTCAGATTATAAAATTACTGGTGGAAAACACAGGGGGAAACTCCTGGAGATATCCAAGTGGGCAAAGAAATAAGGATCCCAAAGCACAGGCAACTATCCCGAAACTAGACAGGTGAGACTATATCAGGCTGAAAACCTTCTGCACAGCAAAAGAAACAATAATTAGAGTACAGAGACCACCCTAAAAATGGGAGAATATATTTGCAAACTGCTGCATACAAGGGACTGATAACCAGAAACTATAGGGATCTCAAGCAAAAAAATAGTCCAGTTAAAAGACGGGGCAAATGTGCTGAACAGACAACTCTCCAAGGAAGACATACAAACAGCTAGAAAGCACATTAAAAAATGTTCAGCATTTGGTATCATAGGGGAAATTCAAATAAAAAACACAATGAAATGCCACTTAACCAAAGTAAGAATGGCTAAGATAAAAAAATAAAGAATGGGGACCAGTAGATAGTGAAATAGTTGTATCACTGGGCTCACACATAGTAGACCATGGTTTGAGTCCTGGAAACAGTGGCTTAAAACTCACACTGGGCATGTGTGCACACATGCCCAAAATCCCAATAGGAGAATAGAGGAGAAGGGATTGTGGCATGGCCATTTCCCCCGTGGGGTAATTTCTCTCTTTCTGTCTCTTTCTCTCGCCAGTAAGTACATGCATCCTATAGCAAAAATATCTTTCTAAAAATAAAATAAAAATGATAAGTGCTCATGAGGCTGTGGTGAAAAAAAGAACTCTCCTATACTGTTGGTGGGAATGTGAACTAGGACAGCCACTGTGGAGAAAACTAAGGAAGTTCACCAGAAACCTACATATAGAAGTACTATATAATCCAGCAATTCTACTTGTTGATATCCACCCAGAAAAGATGAAAACCCTCAGTCAGAAAAAACACTTCCACATTCATGTTTATTGCAGTATTATTTTCAATTGCTAAGACATGGCATCAACCCAAAAATCCAAGAACTGATGAATGGATTGAAAAAATGTGGCATATAAACTTTATGGAATACTACTCTGCCATAAAAAACAATGAGCTCTTAACATTTGATGCAAAGTGGACAAATGGAAGATTTAATGCTAAGCAAAGCAAGCCAGATTATGAAAAAGAGGTATTGTAAGTCCCTGCTCAGTATATACCAAATGTCTGCACTCTATGGCAGAAACTGGGGGATTAGGTGTAATAGCAGGGAGGGCAACTGTAGATACTAGAGATAGCACAGAAGAGGGTGGGAAATGAGAGGGGTAGGAAAGCAAAAACATTTAATAGATATAAAAATTAAAAGTTATTTGTTGATGATAATGTATGTGATAGTATCTTTGACTTGACTGGTATGTACTGCATTTGTGCTGGGAAAAGCCATTTTTGTGCGTTGTAAAGATGTACTATGATTAAATGCAATGAAAAAAAGAAGAAGCAGTGAGAAGCTAAGGTGACTATGGCAATATTAAACTTTCCCACTTGAGTGTGGCTGACTCGATACCCCATTTTTGGCCTGTATCAGGCCTGTATTTCTTTTTTAATCTAGGTGAACCCCAAGATTTTTTGCCAATATGGCATCAGAAGTTTTCATTTAGTCTTACTCAATTTGTAAAAGAAAAAACATTATACAACCCATATTATAAAATGTAAAATAGTGAGATTAGCAGATGGCATAATGGTTACATCTCTGGACTCTCATGTAGTTAACCATGGTTTGAATCCCAGACCTACAGGCTTTAAACTCATGCTGGGCATGTGTGCATACATACCCAAAATCCTGAGAGAAGACTGGAGGAGAAGGGATTGCAGCATGACCATCCCCTTGGGGGATAATTTCTTGCTTTCTGTCTCTCTGTCTCTCCTGCAAGTGTACACACTCTATAGCAAAAACCTCTCTAAAATAAAAAGTAAAATAGTTCAATCCCTTATTTTGTACATTTTGGCATTGAGGATTATGTGTTCATTTCTGAAGTATTAATCCAAATGTCTCCTGAATACATCCACACTGTTCTGTTTTCATCCACCAGAGTAGTCCAAGGTACCACCACTGGACTATTGCAACAACCTCGAGGCTCCTGCTTTTGCTCTTACACCCCCCGCCCACACACACACCCATTCTCAAAACATAAGCACTTGTTTTAAACAAAATTTTAATCACACTACCCCTTTGCTTAAAATTCCTTATGACTTCTCATTGGTCTTTGAATAAAGACAGAAATTCATAGTTCTCAGACCAATCCAGCCCCGGCTTGCCACTCAGGCTTATCTTGTATCACACCTGTTCTCTAGGTTTCAGTCACACTCTTCCCTCAGTTCTCCCTGGACACCTCCCAGACTCTTCTCCACCGTAGGAATCATGCAACTATTTCTCTCGGCAGTGTACCCACCTGGGATGAAATTTAATCCTATTTATCCTTAGATCTCACCTCAAATGTCAGGGATATTTTCCAAGAATACTCTACCACCTCCACACACTCATACTCATGCATACTAGGGCATACTCCACATTGCTCACTCTCACATCCTTTTTTTTTTTATCATAAGCACTTTTTACAGTTTTTAAAGATAGACTGATTTTTTCTTTTTAAAATAGATTTATTGATTTCTTCTGTGAGATAGAGACACCCATGACAATGTCCCCATACCACAATCTACCCCTAGCCTTGGCCCACTCTAATCGTGAGCATGCTCACATGCACCGATATGTACAGGGAGGCCCCAGAATATGAACTGGGACCATCCCATGCGGATGTAGCTGTGTTACCTCTGCACCACCATCCAGCCCTGTGATGTTTTTTTCAATTCTTTTTCTCTTGCAAATGAACATTACACATTATGAGATCAAGGGTCTTTCTCTTTCTCTCTCCCTCCCTCTTTCACTCTCTCACGAAGTAAATAAACTTAAAAAGAGAAAAAACTAAGATGTGGAAGCTGGTACTTACTGACATGGGATCAGGGAGGTAGACGATAGGTGCAGTGATCTGTGGTTTTAAGACATGAAATTCAGGAGACAGAGTGTGGATCCCCAAAGCCTCCTGAGGCAGGAGACAACTCCTGGGTCATAAAATTAGACCAGGTGCAAGGGTGAGATAACTGTGCATATAACTGTTAATTAAGTGATAATAAACTAAAATGACCACTTGGGTTAGACCACCGATGAAGATCCAAATAGTTCCCTTTCAAAAGTGCCTATCAGTGGAAATTAATATTACTGGACGCAGAATTACTAATCATACTCATTTAAAATACAAAAAAATATTTACACTGTCTTTATTTCATGTAACATTTTTATTGTTTTGGTTTCAGAAATGATTATTCATCTCATTATTTGTGAGAACTTTCTTATATATTCTCCTAACCAGTCCAACCACCCTTCTTTTCTAATCAGCTGGGGATTCTCTTCCCCCTATTCTCAGGAATAAAATGCTGGCAGGAGTGTGTGTGTCCAATACAGCAGCCTCAGTCCATGGCCTGTCAATATCCTTCCGGCTTTACTGATGTAGGTGTACTGGCCAACTGCCAACTGTCGCTTCTGTGCCTCTCTGCCTGAGGGCATTCTCTAAGCTCAAGCTGCCTTGCCAGGAGGGTAAGAGTACCAGACAGTTAACTCCCCCTTCTTGCCCCCAGCAGCTCTAACCTAAGACTGGTAGGAGGTGGTGTGTAAAAAGACCAACTTCTGTGCTCTGCAGTTGGTATAACTCTGAGGCTCATGTTCTACATTGGTTCCCAGTTGCACAGTAGGAATAAGTCCCAATTATTCACAACAGAACTTTGCTTGATAATTCACCCATTATTAGTAGCTTTTGCTTTCCCTGTCTCACTTTCCCTCTCTCCTGCTGTTTCACTTCCTGGGTAAGCTATTCACATTTGCTTCTCTGTCTCAGAGTGTGCTCTTGGGGGAATCCAAGCTAGGACAGTTAAAAAATGTCATGGACACTCCTGCAGCACTAACTCATATCATCGTAGTTCGCCCTCAACTTAAATGACTTGTGGAAAGAGGTCTCTTCCTCTTCCTCATCCTCAGGTGGGACCACCACCAAGATGCAGATTTTTGTAAAAACCCTCACAGGGAAGACCATCACCCTCGAGGTTGAACCTTCGGATACAATAGAAAATGTAAAAGCCAAAATCCAGGGTAAGAAAGGAATTCCTCCTGATCAGCAAAGACTGATTTTTGCTGGCAAGCAGTTGGAAGATGGGCATACTCTGTCTGACTACAACATCCAAAAGGAGTCCACGCTTCATCTTGTGTTGAGGCTTCGTGGTGGTGCTAAGAAAAGAAAGAAGTCTTACACCACTCCCAAGAAGAATATGCAGAAGAGAAAGAAGGTTGAGCTGGCTGTCCTGAAATACTTATAAGGCGGATGAAAATGGCAAAAATCAGCTGCCTTCGTCGGGTGTGCCCTTCAGATGAATGTGGTGCTGGGGTTTTTATGGCCGGCCATTGTGACAGACATTATTGTGGCAAATGTTGTCTGACTGACTGTTTCAACAACCCAGAAGACAAGTCATTGTTTATGAGTTAATAAAAGAAATGAACTAAAAAAGAAAAAAATTGCTTGTGGAAAGAGACCATTCACATCTTTAACACTCACCTCCAGCCTCCAGGATCACCTGTGTACCACACTGCTTCATGAAATTATAAAACAATAATGGTGTTAATAAGGTACATGCATAATGGTTCCTGGACAGCATTCTAAGAACTTTTGTATATTAAGTCATTCGTTTCTTATAGAACCATATGAAAAGTGCACCAAGATATTACCACATACATGTCTTACCCCAATTTACCCAAGCTTTATGAAGAAACAGTGAGAGAGACAAGAGGCAAATGTCGGTGATGCACCCTCAGAATCTAGAAAACCCTGAACTCCAGGATGGAACTCCCATTTTCTGTATTCACATGCATATAGGTTTTGAGTAACAGATAACACCATGTCGTACAAAGAAGTACAAAGAAGCCCATGGAAACAACTAATTTTCAGGGCATCCTCATTTCTAGAGAACTCCTTAACCCCATAGCTGGAAAGTCCATATAAGTGACCAGTTTCCTTTTTCCAGTGGAGCTCTGGGTCATAAACCTATAATCTACAGGTCAATTTATAACAAGCAATCTATGCAGACCAGGCAAACTCTTCTAAAAGTCTTCTTAGATTAAAAAATTAGAAGATTAGAAGAGAGTAGGATACTAGCGCTTCCTGTTGTATTCCAACGACAAAACCCATTCCTTTGTATGTTGTATGGTCAAGTAAGAGTTGTCTTGAACGTCTCTCAAGGAACAAGCAACTGAATTACACACATGCTGTTATTTTGTTCTCTGATGGGTGATTATGGTTTTTATCACTTGTATTTTATGAAGAAACTGAGGTTCAAAAAGGTGAAAGGACTTACCAAGATCATGCAACTTGTGCATTGCAGGTTTGATGCCACGGCTGTGGGATTCAGAACACAGACTCTCAACTACTTCAAGGACAGCTACTAGGCAGCAGTGTGGCCGAGATCTATCACTGCCCATGGTTTTATCTTAGTTGATTCAATCTGCTTTTCGAATTTTCTTTTCCCAGATAAAACCAGGCAGAAGAAAACTTTCTATTCACTGCTAAAATACAGTGGTGTTCCAGCTTTTGTTAGAGGGGGGAAAACAGCATAGAGCTACAGTGTTGTGTAAATAAAGAGGCCTTTAAGTAGAATGACCCACTGCAGAGGCCATTTGCAGAGTACATTGAAGGGAAGGGACTCTAAATCACTATCATCACACAAATCTGCCCTACACTTCACCAAGACTCTGCATTTAGAGTCAGAAATTTGGACCAATGCACACAGAGGCTGCAAACTTTCTCAAGTTAATAATAGAGACTTTGTTCCACGGAGGTGACTACTTCATCACAAATGGAACAGACTATCTATGGTATGAATAAGAAAAGTGGTGGAGAGCCTCTTAGTGATTTTTTTTTTTAGCAGAAAGGTTTCTGTTAGCTATACCTTGGCAGAGTTTTCATGATCATTTAGCTGTAAGATAGCTAATATGAGCGTTATATTTGTATAAGTTTCTGTTTGGTATACTTGATGTGCAAGTATCACATGGAAATTAATTATATAAATTATATGTAGTTCTTACTTAAAAATAGTGATTTGTTCTTTTAACTATCTTTTGTTTCTTTGAATTTCAGTGTCAATATGTTCATGTGTTTATTGGTTTTGATTAATATCTAGGTTCCAAATTGCAAGTACAGTAAACACTCTGGTATCCCAAATAATTAAAGAATATAAAGAGTGCTCTTATTCTTTTTAAGCAAATCTTATTCTACCTAGACTGGATCCGGTCATGTTACTGGATGTCATTTCCATAGGGAGCACTCAATGGATTTTTCTCAAAAAGAAAATTGTTTTACTAATATCTTTTAAGGTTTATCCTACCAAATATCCTGCCCCAGAAAAACACATGATTTTACGAAGGATGATCCTGATAGAAATTGAAACAGTCACAGATGTCTCAATTATAGTTGTATGCCTTTCACACAACAAACCTGCTGAAAAAAACAGCATTTTTATTCCTTCACTAAGAAACTAAGGGCTGAAAATTTACATTTGCCATTTCACCTCTGTGTCACCTTCCTGAGCTTTGATGTAATGCAACAGAATGATGGTTCCTATTTAATTAAACAGAAATCTGGATTAACTCCAGCTGTGGGCCATGCAATCAGTCCTGTGTGAGCAAAAAGGGGTGTAATCCCTGGCCCATAGATCATTCCTGTATGGAAATCTGCTCTCACTCAAAGCCATCCACAGGCCACTGAACATGATTTTTTTTTTTTCTGTATGAATAACAGAATGTGCAGCTGCCCCCAGAACCCTACCTTCTGAAAAGAACCAGAAAGGCTAAACAAGCTTGATTTGTCCTCTTGCTGTAAGTACTGTTTAATCAAAAGAGGCCCTGCCCTGCCTGTTGATACATCCAGTGTTTTCTTTGTTTGCTGCAAGAAGCATTGTAGATGTGCTTTGCTGTTTAATGCAGGTTTTTAGTTTTTTTTTTTTCCCCACATGCATCTCTCCAGATGGGTGTAATTTGATTCTTTGATACATATTGAACAGACTTTTTAGAAACAGCTTTTTTAGAAGCAGATTTTTGTTGCAATATGACTTCATCTTTCTTCCAAAAGGAGGTATCTTGATCTTTCGGAGTTGTGAATGGGTTTACTCACAAAACCCATCCTTTTGATACAGAAGGCTGGAAGAGCCTGTCTGTTTACAGATTGGGGCCAAATATAGTCAATGAAGAGTAGGGATATGTCTGTTTTACTGAGGTTGATGAGATGGACAGAGACTGTGCCAATAGGATGAGTAAATAAAGCCTTTGGAGCAACACAGAGTAAGGAGTGTGTAGCTATGTACACACAGGGTGGCTTAATTATTATGGATAGTTTAGAGGAGAATGAACTGAACTCACAGATGTCCTCATTGTTTCTACTGAGGGTGAGTTTCCCTGCCAGAAAGAGGGAGGGAGAAAGGGAAGAAAAGGATCCAATGCTATCTTGGATTTGTACAGTTATTCTTGATGGTGTCTTTAAAAAAAAAAATTAAAATATCAGGCTTTCTTCGTGTTTCTGGTCTATAAAATTCTGAAAGCTGAGTCAAAATTCTTGTACATGGAAGATTTTGCAACTCTGTGTTTCACTATTCTATGCACTAAAAGTGCAGATGGGGTTGGTTTTCTAAAAACAACTAAATATATGAAAAGTGCATTTATTTTGCATTGTTCTCTGATTGCTGAAACTCACCTGCCAAAGCAAACTGACATCTCAAAGCCCAGCTCATTAATTAATGAGGGATCAGCTTGAAGGTAAAACTCACTTAGGAAATACTGCCTGGTGCCTGCTGCTTAAAATGGTAGTGAGAAGAGAGGGGACTTAAAGTTCTCTTGAATCAGGGGTGTTCAGCCCTGAGTGCACATGCAGAAGCTTTCATAAGGCAAGAAGTGCCAGCCTCACACATCAGAGGAGAGAGCCAGGGAGGCAGGAGTCATTAATAGGTCTCCAATCCAATTCTAGCACGCAACTAGGTTAAGATCCACTGCCACTGAGACACTTTTAAAATATTTGACTCTAGGTTTCTAGATTAATTTTCCATGATCAAAACAGACCTTGACTGTTCCAGCTAGAAATTTTACGTAACAGCAAACTTAACTCAGACGAAAAACAAAACAAAACAACCCTAAAGTCTAGTTCATAGTGAGAAGTAATTATCCTCATTCAAGGTTGGGAAAACAGAAAAGTTAAGTTAATCTCTGAAGTTAGCAGATCCTGGGCCTTGTGCAATTCAGTTTAAGACAGCGATACTAAAGACCACCGTATAGCAGAGCGCCCACTAGAAAAATATACCTTACATTTTGTCTTCTCAAAGACATCATTTAGGTGAATACTTTCTTAAAAGTTGAAATATCCAGTGGCTTCATTTTCATGAGGTGAAGGACACAAATTGATGCCCTCGATAGAATCCTGAAGGTTGTCATTCACCTGACCTAGTAGGATATAGGTCTCTTAATGGACTGGACCAATCAGAGGGTACTTTAGGCCTCTGAAAATAGTTGTGTCTTAGAAATATTCCCATGTCATCAAATCCTATGTTCTTATCTACTACAACTGTAATTTCAGAGATGTTTGTTTCAGAGATGTTGCTTCATAATCGCAAGAATATTAGTTTGAAAATCATTAGGCTAAATTCTTGTCTTAGAAGAATTCCACACTCAGGACCAGCAGTTAGCGTAATGGCTATGTCGCTAGACTCCTACATAGTCGACCGCGGTTCGCGTCCTAAACCTGGTGGCTTAAAACTCACACCTGGCACGTGTGCATGCGTGCCCAAGATCCCGAGAGGAGAGTGGAGGAGAAGGGATTGCGGCATAGCCATCCCCCGTGGGGGATGATTTCTCGCTTTCTGTCTCTCTGTCTCTCTCTGTCTGGCAACCGCACGTGCCCTATGGCGAAAACCTCTAAAAAAAAAATAATAATTCCACACTAGTTGTATAGTGCCAAGGAAATTGAATAACAACAATAAAAAATAGTGACGGTAGTGGGTATTTAGTGAGCACAGACTAAAGTAGATATGTCCTAAGGGCTTTATGTACTGGTGTTATTTAACTGTTACACAAATACCATCATTAGCCAACATTTAATATGTTTAGAGTTGTTAGGTAAATTTTCTAAGGTCACCCAGCTCTTAATTAGCAAAACTGGGGTTGAAACCCATGTCTGCCTGACTCCCAAGCTAGTGCTTCTATTATATGATGCTTAACACGTTCTTAGTCTATTCTAGTTTTTAAAAAGTGTGGTATTTCTAAGCTATCTTCAGCTGACAGTACAATCTAATACTATTTTAAATTTCACAGGAGAAGGGATTGCGGCATAGCCATCCCCCGTGGGGGATGATTTCTCGCTTTCTGTCTCTCTGTCTCTCTCTGTCTGGCAACCGCACGTGCCCTATGGCGAAAACCTCTAAAAAAAAAATAATTCCACACTAGTTGTATAGTGCCAAGGAAATTGAATAACAACAATAAAAAATAGTGACGGTAGCGGGTATTTAGTGAGCACAGACTAAAGTAGATATGTCCTAAGGGCTTTATGTACTGGTGTTATTTAACTGTTACACAAATACCATCATTAGCCAACATTTAATATGTTTAGAGTTGTTAGGTAAATTTTCTAAGGTCACCCAGCTCTTAATTAGCAAAACTGGGGTTGAAACCCATGTCTGCCTGACTCCCAAGCTAGTGCTTCTATTATATGATGCTTAACACGTTCTTAGTCTATTCTAGTTTTTAAAAAGTGTGGTATTTCTAAGCTATCTTCAGCTGACAGTACAATCTAATACTATTTTAAATTTCACTATAAGATAACGCATCCAACCCTAAACAGAATTTTCTAGTTAATTAATGCAATACAAATACTTAACAGAAGTGTTTAGATATTTCATATATTTTTTCAAAAGTGTTCGCTGAATGTCTAATCTAAGCAAGGGATTAGGTGATACAAATAAAAAATGAACAAGATGGCCCCTACATCTCAAGAACCATTTACTTGTAGGAGAAATAATTACAGGAAGCTATGTATTTATATTGTAACTAGTGCTGTAAAAGAGGCAATGTTTTATAAAGCCTGGGAAATTTTTACAGCAAAAAGAATTATGCCTTAGCAAATTTTAAGATTTTGTGGTTTGTTTTTTTTTTTTAATCAGGTGCTCTAGTCAACAATCCAAGCAAGTTTTTTCGAGTATTTCAGATATTTGCACTTAAATTGTGTATTTAATTATGCTCTCTAGTTTCCCATTTGACTCATATATTTGGAAATTTGTCTCTTGCAGAAGGGTGTTGGCAGAGCACGGGGCCTGTGCCAGCAGCATTGGTGTCGGCCTCTTTGATAGGAGCTGGAGGGAACCCAAACTCTTACCAGTGGACTCACAGCTCTGAGTTAAGGCTTTGATAACGTATCAGTGTGATGTATCAAATGGCATAAATCAAATAACCCATCAAGGCCATTTGAGTACATGCTTAGAGGACCATTTGTCCAGAAAAAGTCAGGATCTCTAAGAGAATTCAAGAAAAATAAAATAGAAGCATGTCTACAAGGTATGAAAAAACTGGACTAAGAACAGAGATGGGAGATGACTGAAGACAGAAAGATCAAGGGAGTAAAATTCAAGTTGGTCATGGAATGGAGGTTGAACTTGATGATAGATGCTTACAAAGAGAATATAAAAGGTGATAGGACACTCAAGAGACACATCCTGTCTTAGTTGACAGGTTTTTCAAAAGCCTGAGATAGTTGTCTTTGCACATAGTTCACTTGAATTTGATCCTCGAAAGTGGCAGTAAGGTAGCAAGACAGTGAGAGAGGAAATGACAAAAAGCCAGGACCTAATGATCTGCACAGGGCACGGGAGCTCAGTACCTATAGGGGCACTGTGAGGAAGTGGAGCGGGTGCCTCAAATTTGTCTCACCTAAGAACAAGAAGACTGGAGCATTTCTCTACCCACTGCCATCCTTCACTCTTTGAAATCGCCCCCCAAAGTATTAACTTCACTTTAGAATTCATTAGTAATTGGGCTTTGGAGAGTGCTCTAAGGATGAGAAACTGAGAAACCAAAATGTCATGCTTGACATGCGACACCTACATTAAATAATCTGTCACCCTTGTGCTGAAATGAGGGGGCCCAGGGAAATGAAGCATGGTGTTCCCCAAGAGCATACTGAAACTACTCACTGGATGATCTCCATTTTAAACTCATACTAATAACAAAAAATAGTATGATTTTAATAGACTCTGGTAAAAATGGATTTGAATACCATCTCTGATCTCTTCCCTGTCTATAAAAATTAAATGGAACATTATATTTTTGAAAAACCATTCATTAAAAACCAGACAGATAGCATTCTTCCAACAGAAGGTAATTTCCTTATGAACAGTATAGATAGTTTTCCCCACACTCTCTCTTCTTCTACTCCAAAGATATCAATAATTAAGGCCATATTCTTCCTGCTCAGAGCTACTGAAGACTCAATTCACAACAGTTTTTGCTTATGAATAGTGTAGATCATGCAAAGACGTGATCTACCAAGTTTACATGAAGGTGTATGGAAACTTTTTTTTTTTTTGAGAGAACACGTGCAATCACTAGAGAGACAAAGAGATAGAAAATGAGAAATCACCTTCCAGAGGGGATGGCCACGCCACAATCCCTTCTCCTTTAGTCTCCTCCTCTCGGGATTTTGGGTAAAACTGCACACATGCCTGGCGTGAGTTTTAAGCCACCTGGTCCAGGACTCAAACCATGGTCAACTACATGGGAGTCCAGCAACATAACCATTACACCATCTGCTGGTCCTTACGGTTGCGCTTTCTAACACTACCTTAGTAATTATACCAAAAAACCATTTGAAAACTCGTCTCTGGCTCAACAGAACATGGTAGTTAGCACTGGCTGATCCATGGGAGTAAAAACCAGTTTTACCACATAAAACATTGCTACTGTTCCTATTCTATTCTATTCAACAGTTTATTCCATTAGACAAATATGTATATATATATATATATATATATATGCATTATTTCTACTTAGAGATGGTTTCAAAAGGTGGGATTAGGTTTTAGGAAAAAAATAAAATGTCTTTAACACAAAATGAGTGCAGTTAAAATTGTATCAATATTCCTGTTATAAACTGATAAACCCTGAGCTCAGTGCGGTCAAGTTTTACATGCCTGAGATGACATGCCAATCTGCCAGCAGTCATATGGTTCTCATATGGCGACACTCCACAGATGCCAGAAAAATGTGAGAAGTTTCTGGCTCATTTCCTTCCATTTTCTTGAGTGCCATGTTGCCTATACACAGGCATGCTTACATGCATGTGCATGCATGCTCACATGCACAACACAGATTGTGTTAAAACTGAAATGGCACTTCTGTAATCCTCTCAATCCTAGCAGGTTTATTAAAGTTAACTTATACCTGCCTCTGTCAAGGTTCTTAATGGTTCATCAATGAACAATAATTATTTTCAACATTTTAAAGTGAATGACCTTTTAGTTTCAAACTGAAGACAAATTTTTTTGTGAATCTGCATAAGGGCTCTTTTTTCACTCATTACTAAGTGTTTTGTTTCTCCAAAATAGATTTTGTAGCACATGTTTCCTGTTGACAACTAATATTTCTTTGTGTAACTGAAAACATACAACTCAAGAAATTAAACAATTTTGTTCCCATTTCAGAACTGCTGTATGCCATTGCGTTGACAGAAAATATTGCTCTATTTATTGTGTTACATCATTACATAACTTCACATAATAAAAATTTTAATTTGTTAAATGTTTAGAAAATGAATTAAATGTGTGTTTCCTCATTAACTCTATTGCCTCATTGACTCTACATTATGCATATTGCAGGAGGGCACTTTTAAATCAACTCAACTTATATAGAAATTCTTTACTATTACTTTGCTAGTGGTACTGAGCAAAGTAATGGAAAATGAAATCAAAGTGACACATTCGCATAGTTATGACAAATCCAACTATATACACAAATGAACCACTCTTCTAGCCAAACTTTATCTTCAACCCCCAGCTTTGAACAAGAGAGGCATGTCTGTTTTTAATTCTGTATTTCTTTTATTCAGACCTTAATGGCACATAAATATTTGTAATTTAATGCATACAGTATTTACAAATATAAATACAATATGGTCTACCTTTATCTTTTAGACCCTTATATGGAGTAAGCTCTTTAGGCATACTGTATACAAAATGGATGGCAGATGGCAATTGGATAAAACTAATATACTGTCTGGCTCACAAATGAAGAAAAGTATCTAATGAGTACTATCTTCTTTCCTCTCCCTAAAGATGTTGCCATTACGGAAGATATGATTTCAATAAATATAATGAATTATTTGCATTATAAACACACCACTGCCAATTTTTTTTTCACAAAGCAATGTTTACATAAATCTATTCCCAGAGCAATGAGAAATACTTTTGAATTTAAATTAAATTTATTCTGAAGCTTGGAATCACAATGATCTTTTAAAAACTTTTCTTTAATGTTCAAATAATCATCCACAAATTAGATCAAAACATCTATAATCTTTTGAAATAAGAAAAGAGTGTAACCCTTTTGAGTGTTTTTGGCCTAGTAAAAATTTTGACAGAACATCAAGTTCTCTTCAACTTCGGACTCACCTAGACTAAATGATAGCAATAGCTCTTGAAAAGTATTCTCTTTAGGAT
The DNA here is from genome assembly GCF_000334495.1 of Tupaia belangeri chinensis. Lineage (NCBI taxonomy): Eukaryota > Metazoa > Chordata > Mammalia > Scandentia > Tupaiidae > Tupaia > Tupaia belangeri. The sequence goes on from NW_006159773.1 coordinate 1,117,450, forward strand.
GCTTACAATATGGAATAAGGTGAGATTTAAAATAGTAAATAAACTGACATGAGTTTTGCAGTCAGTTCACTCTATTTAGCAAAACCATATTGAGCAATTAGTAGATGCCAAGCAATTGTTAGGTATTGAAATACAATGAGTAAGACACGAAGATCCTGTTCACAAGAAAGTCAAAATTGTCCACTCACTTTCAAAATAGTTCATGAGCAATGGCTGTGCAAGAAACCGAGTGCTATAGCACCACAGAAGAAAGAACTCCATGCTGCGTACAAATGGGAGCCAGTTCCTTATGTCACGTAGTTGGAGAAACGATTAAATGAAGGCATGCACAAAGCCTTTCGCACCTCCTGGAAATATTTTTACTCACACACTCTCAGTTATGATATCTTAGGTTACGCTCATAAATTCATTCTTAGCTCATTCAGACTCCTTGAAATTTTATATAAAATCTAGATTGGGACTACATTTTTAGTATATTCTTAATCATAGATAGAGAATCACAATGCTATAAACAAAACTATAATGAGGTTCACAAAACCCTAGAAGAGAAATTGATGTTAAGCATATGGGAAACAATTTACTTTCAATCAATTGATAAATTCAGAGAAACATCCTAATCATTGAATAAAAATGGTGTCTTAAGAGGATCTATTAGATAAGAAATCATTAGCATGGATCTTAATAAATAACAATGTCGTATCCTGAAAAATTGTAATGATTATCTTCTATGTAGCTTTGCATTTGTTTGGGGTTAGGGACTTGATTTATCTAAATAAATTGAGGATTTATTGTAATTGAAAATGAAGGTCTTTCTCTAGTAAATATTAAATGGTCAATTAAATAGAACTGCCCCATTATTTCTTTTTTGTTTGTTTTTGTTTTTGTTTTGGAGAGGCTTTCACTATAGGGCACGTGCACTCGCCAGAAAGACAGAGAGAGACAGAGAGACAGAAAGAGAGAAATCACACCCCTCCCCCAGGAGGAATAGCCATGCCACAATCCCTTTTCCTCCATTTTCCTCTTGGGAGCTTGGGCACGCACGCACACGCACCTGGCATGAGTTTAAGTCACCAGGTCCAAGACTCGAACTGTGGTCAACTACATGGGAATCCAGCGACATAGCCATTATGCCAACTGCTGGTCCCCTGCCCCAGTATTTATAAAGGTAGATTCTTGCAGATTGTGGAAAGGCATCTGACATCATGCAGGAAGCTAGACCCAAGTTTTTGACCTTCAGTTCCAGCATTTAAGATTGCGTCATTTGGGTCAAGTTATTTGATTTCTCTAACCCGTGATTTTTCTCATTCATAATGTGGGATGATAACAGTTCTGATCATACAAATGTGTTTCAAGGATTAAACAACAGCAGACATAGGGCCAGCTGGTGGCATGGTGGTTAAGGGGGCTGGTGTCAACAGAAATAACTCTGCAGAAATAATAATTAATGTGTTTTATTTCTAAACATAAATGTGTGTGCCAAGTGATCGGGTACAGGGGTTCCTTTGATTTTGAGAGTGAGAGAAGGTTTGGAATTTAGTGAAATAGTTCTTTTATTGGTCTGGCCCAAAAAGGCAGGACATGTGGAAGAGGGGACTTGTAGCTTATAGGTGGGTTTTACAATCTTTAGGTTGGTGATTGGAAAGGGAGTTTTCTGTGTTTCAGGAAGGGATCAAAGAGGAACTTTGACGGAGATAAGGGGGCTTCCATACATCGCAAGATACTGTACCAAGGACAAGATGTTGGAAGAGTCCTGTTATCGATGAGTCAAAATGGTCTGTTAATATTTGTGGGTGTGACTCACCTCAGGCCCTCCAGAAGGGATTTTGGGAACAGGAAAAGGCAGTCAGACTTCAGTCCTCACTGGATCCAACATGGCCTACTATGAGGTTCAAGACCTGGACCCAGCAGCTTGAGGTACATGTTGGATATGCGTGTGTGCATGTCCAAAATCTCTATAGAAGGGAGAAATGGAAAAGAAATTGCAGTCAGATTATTTACCATGAAAGTGATTTTTTTCTAAAGAGGGTAATTTTGCTATAGGGTGTGTGCACTCACCAGAGACAGAGATAGATAGAAAGACAGAAAGTGAGAAATCATCCTCCAGGGATTTTAAAATTTAAAATTTAAAAATTTAAAATTTTAAATTTTAAAACCAATAAAATAGTATCAACCATCTTACATTACATAGAATAGCATTATCTATCATTGAAATACCAATAATCATATTTAATAATTATGCAAATGCACTTTGAAATTATTTTCCTGGGCAAATACTTTTTTATAAAATTCTTTGTTGTATGCAATTTACTCTCTTAAAATTAATATACTTGTCTCAGTTTCTTGTTAAATAAATCTACAAGTATGACTTTTCAATAGCTGTATAGTATTCTATCTTTCAGAATTACCAAACTATTTTTCCAAATTATTCTTAAAATATTTTAAAAGGTTTGCAAACTTCGGTATGAGTAGTCAATCATAGTAAGTTCATTCATCTTAAAATTGTGTTAGAAGTCATACACATTGTTTTGTCTGCCAAAAGATAACTGCAGTTTTTGAATGTATGCTGTCCAACTACCCCTAATAAATCCTATAAATGTCCATGCTTAATTGTATCATCATACCTTACTCCACAAATAAAATGTTATTTAAAATTTTTTTGAATTTTATTTTTTCCTTTATGAGAGAATGAAAGAGATTGTGACGATGAGGGAGAAATGGAGAGACACAAAGTATATATATATATATATATATATTTTTTTTTTTTTATAGATTTTTGCTATAGGGCATGTATACTCACCACACAGAGGCAGAGACAGAAAGCCTACTGTAGGCAAGTTACTCATCATCTCTGTGTTAAAATAATCGTAACTACATGGAGTTATTGCAAGAATTAACAGGTAAAATACATATAAATACCATACCTAACACACACCATGCTTTCAATAAGGATTACCTGAGTGGGGATCTTACCCTTGCCAAATGTAAAAAGGCAGCTATCTGCTATGTTTATTTGGGAGCGTTATCAGTTAGGGAATATTAGAAATATGCATTTGTTTTAATTTGGGTTAATGATTTAGAGCTCTCAATGCTTAATTTTTTTTTTAGAGCCTGTATTCCAGACATTGAGTTAGATAACTGAGTTGCGATAGCAAGGGAATGTAAAGCAGCTCAGATATAATAATCTTATATCAGACATAAATGTGTGTGTGTGTGTGTGTGTGCGCGCACGTGAGTGTGTGTGCACGTGTGTACTTCTCTAGGCATGGGTCATTGCTCATGCATGAGTGTATGAACGCATAATCTACATTTCATTAGACAGCTAAAAATTTTATTATCACTGAATTCCCTCACTTTTAAAATAAGATATTTTGTAGCTCTAAAATTCTGTAACTAACTGCAACAATATTTAGTGTTCATAGGGAAAAGTAGAAACAATTTCAGTAGTGTCATTTCCAAAAAATTATTCTTTTAATTTTTGGGGGGAATCACTGAAAGATGAATTATATAAAAAGTCACTTTCTTTCATCACCTTATTCCAAATTTTAATTTTTCTTAGTCTAAAGAGGGAATTCATAGGGACTTGGTTCTATGTACAGAAACAAAAAGATATTTTTAGTGGTTTGAAAGAGACATATAAAAGTCATTACAGCTGGAAATTTTCCTCGCCCAAATCTGGAATTTGAAACAGATATAACTATAAAACAAATAGTTGAATACCTTAATGCCATTGCCAGAAAAAGTAAAGACAGAAAGAGAAGTTATCAGTAAGAAATACTTCAGGAACTTTAAATTAGCCTCTATTAACTCTGAAAACAAGAAAAAAATTAGAATCGAGAGAGCAAAAGTGATAATGAAATACATAAATATTTCTTTACATCTTGTTTTACTTAACATTTTGGTATATGAATTAAATAAAAAGCTACAAATAATAATACACACTAGGTGCTTGTATTTTCATGAAAAGTTATATATATATATATATATATGATTTTATGCAATTATTTCCATTAAAAGTCCGTTTTACTTAGGAAAACAAGGTTAACAATATCACGTGCTTAGGAAGCCCACCACTCAGTTTTAGAGAAAGTCTTGTCCATTGACAAAACAGGGCACGATATTTCAAAATCATCACCTAAACTAGGAATATAGTTTCAGTGAGAATTAATCAGGTGTATAACCATCAACACCTGAAATTGAAATACAGCATTCTTAGCATATGTTACAAACTGGTCTAATACAGTTCCCCTCTGAGATATATGTTCACACTTTGCTTTTACCTTCTCTCTATTAAAGGATAAAAAAAAATTCCATTTCTATCATATTATTTTTTTCTTTTTTATAATTGTCTTTTCTCTCCTAAATATAAAGTACATATGTTTTCTTTCCAAATTATGCATTTCATTTATCACATTACTGTCCTGTCATCTGGCAGTATCTTGCCAAAGGGGGGTGGGGCAATAATGGTGGTATTTATAGACATCCTGGTTTTAATAGAACTAAGCCTGAAACATTTCTGCTCACTTTTCCATTAAAATACTCATTACCAGGGTGGGATAGTGAAACAACAGAAAACACAATGCTCTACAAGGCTGACTCACATGGGAAGGGTTCATGTTTGTATTCAGAGACTCCCCTGAGCATGTGAGGGGCACGAGTGCCCATGATCTGGAGCTGACAGAGTCTGGGTATGAATTGCTATGTCAAGACCCCATTGGGGAGCTAACTCTGTCTATATCACTCTCTGTCTGTCTCTATCTCTTTCTCACTCATGATGGAAATAAATACATAAGTTTTAAAATAAATGGATAAAAATATTTTTAAAAATTGGCAACTACTACATCAGACACTATAGTGTAAGAGAAAATGACATGTCAATATCCGTGTGTAATATGCACTAATTACAAAATTGGTGAAGATGACTTTATCAACATAGTTCTATAGGCTGTAGATCAATATCAACTCTACTCTCTGAGTCATAGAGAGGCAACTCACTTTGACAAAATCTGAGAATAAAACTCAAATGTTTCTAGATTGTTCAGAGAACTGGAAACTGTGTTATACTAACTGGATCAGAAAATTTTATTGCTAAATAAGAATACTTTAGGAGACTATCAGCTAGCCATTGTAAATTCTACCAGCTTAGAAATTTAGGTTTAAATCTGAGAGGGAAAATATTTTAGCACATATGGATATTAAAGAAATCTAGATTATTCCAGTCTGTCTATTGTAAACTCCAGATATAATTATAGTGTTCTTCTTTCGATTGGAATAAACAGAAAAAAAAGAAAAGAAAAAAGAAAAGTGACCTGCATTAAAAAAAAAAAAGTTAAAAAAAATGTTTTAAAAAGCATTTTTTAAAAAGTCTAGATTTAATGAACATTACAGTTCAAAAAAAAAAAACTCCTTTATTTCATGATAGACAGTGCTTGTGCACGCATGGAAGAGAGAGAAAGAGACGGACACAGAGAAACACCCTCCACAGCATTTCATAACATTGCGATTCCCTTCCTGCAGTCATTTAGCCAGTAAGAATCCTGGGCTTACAATGTTCAAGCCAATCCAAGGATCTCAACCAACTGTCAGTCATGTGGCATTCAGTGTGCAGTTCAGCTTGCTACCTGGACTGGAAAATGATCCTCTTTGTAGACACACATGCAAAAGTATCACTACTCTAAGTATTAATAGGATGATATTTCTAGCTCTGATTTTCTTTCTAGAAAGACAAAAATTTTATAAGAAATCTGATTAATGTTCTCCAACTATAACAGGAGATTATGGACCATACAGGAAAATAGCAAGAAACTGTAATTTTTTTTGAGAGGTTTTTGCTATAGGGTGTGTGCACTCACCAGGAAGACAGAGAGACAGAAAGTGAGAAATCACCCCCCAGAGGGATGGCCATGTGCAATCCCTTCTCCTCCATTCTCCTCTAGGGATCTTGGGCACGCATGCACACGTGCATAGCATGAGTTTAAGCCACTGGGTCTGGAATTCAAACCTTGGTCGACTACATGGGAGTCCAGCAACATAGCCATTATGCCAACTGCTGGTCCCAAGAAACCATAATTTTTTTATTAAATGGCATAAGAAAAGAGATTTGAGGTAAGCTGACTAAAGTATTAAAATAATGCAGATTTTTTTAAAAAAATAACAAATAATGAGACTTTAAGATATATAAAAAGACATAATATACAAGCTTTGGTTTGTAAAGTTTTTGAGACAACTGTGTTGGTTATTATAGGGTATTAAGGAATAATTGTTAGTTACATGTATATTATGAACATATCATACATTTTCATATTTTTAATAAATGTATAACATGTGGAAAGATGAAATGAAACCATACCTGGGTGTTTTTCTTTTTTTTTTTTAAATACTTTACAGGCGAGACAGTGGTGAAGCAGTAACATGTGATGTTCTACAAGGGTGACCTTCATGGAGAAGTTTGTATGCATCAAGAGATCTCCAGACATCTCTGAGTATTTTGGGCACACACATGACTGTGATCTAGGTCTGACTGAGGCTAAGGATGAATGGCAGCACCAAGAACATGTTAGGGTACATGTGTGTGTCTGTGTGTTGCTCTTAGAAAAATTAATAAAATACAAAAGAAAGAAAGAAATAAAAAGCCTTAGCAAAAACATGAGAATTTGAGAATAAAGATATGACATGAAGTGGTAAAATCTGAATTATTACAAATGTGTCGTGGGCTCTGTCAGTTTGCTTTCTATGTAAAGCTTCTGCTAAGGTGTAGCTGGGAATATAGAGATTTCTTGGGGATAAAGATAAAGCATAGGAAGAGGATTACTCAAGGAAAGCCTTCAGGCCATAATAAATATCTTACATCCATAGGTAGGGGAATGTAGAATGGAGCAGGAGAGTCTCAAACTAATGTGGGTCTGACAGCTTTGGCTAGTCCAACAGGCGAGTGTCCATTAGAAGAGTCCTACCCTGAGCATAAGTGGCCAAATCTTTTTGTTCCAGTCTACTAACTCATTGGCTGTAGATGTCCCAGAAAAGAGAACTCTTAGCACAAATGTGTGGCAAATCTCTGAAGTGTTGCATTTGCAAGCTCTCTGCTAGCTGTACTCCTCAAGCTAATGCACAAGTTCCTCTGTGATGAAAGATTAACAGAGTAAGAAGTTAAAGACCTCCACAAGGAAAACTATGAGAAGATAAAAAAAGAAATTGAAAATGACACAAAAAAGTGGAAGGATATCCCATGTTCCTGGATTGGAAGAATTAATATAATCAAAATGGCAATTCTACCCAAATTAATCTACATATTTAATGCAATGCCAATCAAAGTACCAAACACATTCTTCACAGATCTAGGAAAGACTATCTTAAAGTTTATCGGGAATCATAAAAGATCCCATATTGCCAAAGAAATTCTGCACAAGAAGAGTGGAGTGGGTGGCATCTCACTCCCAGACCCAAAATATACTACAAAGCTGTGGTAATCAAAACAGCATGGTACTGGCACAGGAACAGACATGTGGACCAATGGAACAGAATAGAGTCCCTAGATATAAATTCCCAAACATACAGTCAACTGATTTTTGACAAGGGGTACCAGTCAATCCAGTGGGAAAAGGAAAACCTCTTCAGCAAATGGTGCTGGAAAAATTGGATTTCCACTTGCAGAAAGAGTAATCTGAACCTCTACCTCTCACCTCTGACAAAAATCAAGTCAAGGTGGATCAAAAATTGACATCTAAGACCTCAAACTATAAAACTGCTCCTGGAAAACACCAGAGAAACTCTGGGAGGCATTGGGGTAAGGAAAGACTTCTTAAATAAGACCCCCAAAGCACAGTTGATAATTCCCAAAATAGACAAGTGGGATTACATCATACTAAGAAGTTTCTGCATGGCAAAAGACACAGTAATTAGTGTGAATAGACAGCCCTCAGAATGGGAAAATATTTTTGTAAACTATGCGTCA
>NW_006159773.1:1125464-1134357 GCF_000334495.1 Tupaia belangeri chinensis
CAATTTGGAGATTCCTCAAAAATCTACAAATACAACTACCATATGATCCAGCAATCCCACCACTTGGTATCTACCCAAAGGTCAGAAGAATACTTAATTGGAAAAGTGCTTGCACATTGATGTTTATTGTGGCACTATTCACAATTGCTAAGCCATGGAAACAACCCAAATGCCCATGAACAGATAAATGGATAGAAAAACTGTGGCACATATACTCAATGGAATACTATTTAGCCATAAAAACAACAGAACCTTGGCTTTTGACAGGAAGTGGATGAAGATGGAAGATTTACTGCTGAGTGAAGCAAGCCAGGCTATGAAGGAAAGGCATTGTATGTCCCCACTTCATATATACCGACTGTCCGCACTCTATGACTAAAACTAATTTACTAAAGGATATAGAAACAAAGTATATAGCTGTAAATACCAGATATAGTGTGTGTGAAAGAGGAGGTTCTGAAGAAGGATGTTTAGAAGAAAAATAAGGAGGCAAAGCATTAACGGCACAAAGAAATGTGATATTATCTGTTGAAGATATTTTGTAGTTTTATCAACTGTACTAGGGAGAAATGTTCACCTGTTGAAATATGCATTTTGTAAGCCAACTAATAATGTGATTGAATGTATAAAAGAAAATGAAATTAAAAAATTAACAGAGTATTATTGTGGCCAGCAAAAATATTTTAAAAAAAAATTAACAGAGTATTGTGGTGGTTAAGGGTGCTGGACTCCCACATGTCAACCATGGTTTAGGTCTCAGATCTAGCAGCTTGGTTTCTCATTTTTCTCTTTCTCACTCTCATTTTGTCCCTCTGTTCAAATTAAAATAAATAAATAAATAAAGTTAAATAAAATAATTCTTAAGAAAAAAAAGGTTAGCAGAGTATCTCCATGGTTACATCACCAGCATATAAGTTTTATTTGGTCATCTTTTTTTTTTTTTTTTTAACTGCATCTGGGAGACACATACCAGCCATGATTTAAGTCCCTGGGCTGACCTGAAAACATGCTGGGCTTGAACACATTGCCTGGCATCCTGGCAGGCTGAAGGACCAGAGGAAGAGGATTGCAGCAGAACCATGCCCTATGGAAGGTGCCTCTGTCTCTCACATGCCCTTTTCTCTCTTTCTCTCTCTCTCTCTCTCACACACACACCCATCCTCAATCATAATTTTTTTTTTCAAAACAGTAGCAGAATTAAGAATACTTTGGAAGCAAAAAAGCATAGAATTGACACTGCAGAAAAGTAAAGTGAAATAAAAAAGAAACCTTTGAGAGATGATACTTTCTATAAGGGACAGAAACCACCATAGGAAAAAATGTATGTGAAATAGGTACAAAAATAATTATATATATTCACAGAACTCACATCTCATTGAAAGAATATATAAGCCAAAGAGTGATCTGAGCCCCAAGAAGAGTGAATGGAAAAGTACAGTCAAAATATAGCTAAACTTGTATTTTGGATCATTTATTTCTTTAAAATTATCTTTCCTTTCTCATAATTCACTGTGTTGTAGAGTAAATTTAGTCCAATCTGGTGAAAAACCTAATCTGATTCACTAAGTTGAACAGTCTTTTTTAAGTTTAACTTGAGTTTTTATGGAACAGATCCTTTCAGAGTCCTTCCCTCCACCCACTAACTCAGGAGGGACTTCCTCTCTTCCTGTGGCTGAGAAACTTTTAGATCCTTGTTATTTCCTGACATTCTTTTTGACTCTAGAGTGATAGACTTATGTGTGTGGTTGTTTTTACCATGCTAGTAATATGGCTGAAGTTACTGGCCAACAAATGGTTGGTTAGATTTCTCTTGGTTGAGACGTGGTAATCACTGGCTCACTGAGTCTCACTCCAGCCAGAGAATCTCCCAAATTCTCCAGGCTTCTGTGTGTTCCCCACAACTCTTACCACAGTGATCCTCAAGGGCTCAACACAATTACATTCTTACCTGCTACCCCAGAGCACTGTGGGCATCCTGAGTTCCATATACACTACCAGAAACTCTAGCCATCTACTGCCTGTGAAGTGATGACCTGCCAGCATCCCCAGGAATGACCCCCCCTTCCATACCCATATTCCTCACCCTGACTAAAACCCAATATGATCAGCACCCACTCATCTCTCTCCTCACTATCTTACATCCCTTTCTCTTGACATAGAAGAGTCCTCAGCACATCACATTGGGCAACTTACAACAGAACCAAACTAAGGCTCTCTTAGGCATCTTCTCAACATAAATAAAGCAATATGTGCACACATTTTAAAATATATATTCAATCACTGTATATCATTATAGCTAACAAAATGAATTTTCCCCACATGAATATGTTATATATTAGATTTTATCATACATGTTATCATCAACAGATAATTTTCCATTTTTGTGTCCCTTTAATGTTTTGCTTCTTTCTTTTTCCCCTTGATTCCCTTTCTCTCACTCTCCTCCATTTCCTACCCTCCTCCCACACTGTTTCTAGTATCTGTAATTGTTCTCCGTGACTATATCCTCCAGTCTTTCAGTTTCTGCCATCAAGTCCAAACATTTGGTTTATATTGAGTGGGGACATACAATGCCTCTCTTTCATAGTCTGACTTGCTTTGCTTATTAAGTCTTTCATATACATTCACTTTGTATCAAATGCCAGGGTCTCATTTTTTTTTAATGGCTGAGTAGTATTTCATAGTCTATTTGTGTCATACTTTTTCAATCTATTCATCTGTTTGCTAACGGGCAAAGAACTATATATTTTGATAAAAGAACTATATATTAAGCTCAAATGTAACATGTGCACAAAACCCACACAAATGCTTAGAAGAGGAAGGACACAAAAAAATGAATCCCTCTCAGACACCCATGTAAAAAGTACACATACCTGTGTATCTAAAAAACGCCTGTGAATCAAGAATGGCAAAGTTGGAGTCTACAGGGGAGCACTGGAACAGATTAAATACATAAAATAAATTGTAAGTGGCTAATGCAATCACCTAATCTGTAGAATGTAAGTGTCAAAGTTTATCTTTATAGAATAAAATGTGTTAATTATAAAATAATTAGATGGAACTATAACACCAAATATATATTTTTTTCTTCTAGAGAGACTTTTGCTAGAAGATGTGTGAGAAATCATCCCTGAGAAGATCATCAAATTGCAATCCCTTCTGCATTCTCCTCTTGGGATTTTGGGCACACAAGCACATGTACCCCACATGTTTCAAGTCACCAGGTCTGGGACTTGAACTGTGGTTGACTAAATGGGAATCCTTCACCTTAACCCCTATGCCCTCTGCTGCACTCCTTCCCAGATAACATTTTTAAAGCCTGTGAGGAGGTTGGGATGAGAGTAGGGCAAGAGAAAAATGAATTTGCCTCATAACCTAAGAGAAAAGAAATGTTTAGTTCTGTGAAAAGAAATGTAGATAGCTTTGATGTTCTTAAAAAAATCAGATTAAGAAGAAATCTAAATATGTAGCAAGTATAAAGGGTTTATAAAACACTGAGAGGGCAAAGGTGAACAGAAATTGAAATGCTTTATATAAAAATGATAATTTAGTATAATCTGACTTCAGTTGGAGAGATAGGTAAATTGTTAAGAAATCATTGAAAAATAATTAAAAATAATTAGGAAATCATGAGATATTTGACTCTACAGATAAGATTTGCTTCATACTGGTGTACATTTTTTGTATTAATTTAGCCAATGGAATGAAATATATTAATTCTCCCCTTATTCATGTTTTTATTTGTTTGCTTGTTTCTGTGGTTTCAGTTACCTGCAGTAAACCATGGCCTGAAAATATTACTAAAAATGTTTCAGCAATAAACAATCTCTATATTTTAAATTGCAGATTATTCTAAGTAGTGTGATGAAATCTTGTGCCATTCCACTCTGTCCTGAATGGGACATGAATCATCTTTCTGCCCAGTGCATCCATGTTATATACACTACTGACTGTTATTCCTTAGTAGCTCTCTTAGTTACTAATCAGCAAGTTACTAACTAGCCTGGTTGGCCTGAAACACATGCTATGCACACTCATGCAAGTTCAGGATTCTGGCAGGCTAGAAGGTTGGGGGTAGAGGGTCACATCCTGACTAAATTCTATGGAAGGTGCTTCTCTCTCTCTCTTCTCTCTCTCCCATTCACATGCACACACTCAATGATGAATAAAATAATAAAAAGTTAAGAATTTTCTTGATAAAAAAAAAACTAACCAAGATCCAAGATTGCATATACCATACACGTCCACACACACACTCAATTGTATATGAATCTCACCTGTAAATACCCAAATAAAACAATATACAAAGTCCCATCCAGGAGAGGCAAGGGGCAGGCCCTCAGAAGAAGACTCCTCCATGGCTCCTGAGAACTTTTTATTTCTTGCTTTTTTTTTTTTGGTTGTTTTTAATTTTTTTTTCCTTTTTGTCTCTGTTTCTCTGTTTTCTTTTTCTTTTATCTCATCTGCTCCTCAATCTCCATTTGCTCTGTTTCTAGACGGGTCTAAGGGAACCATAGCCAAACATCCAAATACTATTAGGATTAACATATTCCTCAATATGCACTGAATCTGCTGCACAAAGGAATAAAAATGGAATGGCAAAGAGATTCCAGATCACCTCCTTCTGCACGCTCCTGAAAGCTCAGATTGAACTTCAAGAATTAGGAAGAAACACACAATCCATCAGATGACTAGAAATTACTGGAGGGCCACAAGAAATATGGCGAAACAAGCAAATGCCTCTCCTCCAAGGGAAAAGAATAACTCCTCTTCATCCACAGACAGTTCAATGGAAATGTCCATTAAAGAATTTAGAATATTCATAATGACAATGCTAACAGAGATGGAAGAGAAGAGAGACAATGAACTGCAGAAGAGGCAGGAGGAAAGAGCTGACAAGTTCCAGGAGGTGAGGAAATTCTTGCAAGATCTAAAAGAGGAAATACACACTTTAAAAAAGAATCAAATGGACCTGTTAGAGATGAAGATGAAGTCAAAATCTCCCTTGAGATTGTTAAAAGCAGTCTAGATCATACAGAGTATTGAATCTCAGATGTAGAAGAGAAATTTGCTGGTCTAGAAAAATCCACCACAAAGACTGAGAAAATTGCCCCCAAAATGAGAATAATATACAAGAAATATTAGATACCATCATATGTCCAAACATTCATATAATTGGTATCCCAGAAGGTGAAGAGACTCATAAGGACATTGATAATCTATTCCATGAAATCCTATAAGAAAACTTGCCAAACCTAGAGAGGCACTTAAAGATCCAGTGCCAAGAAATACAAAGGATTGCAAATAAAATCAACCCAAGAAGATCTTCTCTAAGACACATTATAGCCAGATTGACCAAAACCACAAAGACAAAGACAAGATACTAAGATTAGCAAGAGAAAAATGGCAAGTTACCTACAAAGGTTATCTCATCAGGCTAACAGTAGACCTCTCATTGGAAACAATGCAAGCAAGGAAAGAACGGGAAAATATATTCCAAGTATTAAGGGAAAAGCAATTTCAACCAAGAATACTGTACTTGGCAAGATTATCCTTCATATGAGAAGAAAAGACAAGACATTCTCAGACAAACAAAACCTAAAAGAATTTACCAGACCAGATCTCCAAGAAGTTCTCAAGGGAGTGCTATACCAGGAAAATTAAATACAGACACACAGAAATATGAAAACTAAAAAAATGGTCAACTTAATCTTAGGGACAAGTCTGAAGTTGAATATTATGTCCCAGAATTTAATTGGGAAGATCAAACCACAGCAGAAGATAAATTAAGTGCATGAGACTGAACTCATGAAATAGCATTTTATGACTTTTGACTAAAATATTGTTGATTTTCTTCTAGGCTTTGTTTTTCTGTTTTAAGGATTTTTGTCCTGTCTTGGGCTGTCGATAGATTCATGTACCTCCTATTTGAACAGAATCTTAAGCTGTTTCCTGGCTTCATGTTTTAAGCAACTTTCCTTAGCATTTCTTTGATTTATTAAAGTTAAAACCGCTTTCCTTGACAAAAAAATTATATATATATATATATATATATATATACCAAGTCAACCTCAAAAACATATTAAAGGCAACAATCTTCCACAGTCTCATGGTTTATCCTAGGATTGTAAAAACACATAGAACAATGCTTTGTTTTATTCTATCAGTAGAGTGAATTAAGATTTTAAATAGACATTAAAACTAATACATTTCAGACCAGCAGGGGCATTGTGGTTAAAGCACTGAACTCCCATGTGGTCAACTGAGTCAGACTCGGTGACTTGAAACCCATGCTGGGCACATGTGCATGTGTGCCCAAAATCCCAAGAGAATGGAGGGAAAAGGATTATGGCATGGTCATTGCCCCTGGGCATGATTTCTCGCTTTCTGTCTGTCTCACTCTGCCTCTACAGCAAGTGCATGTGCCATATAGCAAAAAACTCTCAAAAAGAAAACGAATACATTTCTTGATTTAAAATTTTGTAGCATAGTAAAAATAAATAAAAGAGTGATTATTTAATGTCCTGTGGGATATCTATTTAAAGCCCACCAATAATATCTTACATAAGCAGTAAAATTTGAAAGGCACTCTTAATTAAGTCAGGAAGAAAACAGATTCATACCTACCCCCACTCTTAACACTTCTTTGAATAGTCAAGAGTCTAGACAATTCAAATAGACAGTAAGAAAAAGTAAGAAATCTTGGAAAACAAACAATATTTTCAAGAAAATATAACTGCCTACCTAGACAATTTTAAGGGTAAGACATTTCCTTCAACAAATACTTATTAACCTTATACTATGTTCTGCCTGTGATGGTAGATTCTGGGAACATGTTTAACAAAACAACCTCTGAAGTTAGGGAGCTTAAAATGTAACTGAAGAAACTTAGGCTTACTTTATACTTTAAAGTGCTTCTGAAATAAAAGATCAGAGAAAATATATATCTTCTGAGAATCCAGGGAATAATGTTAACTGACAAACTAAGATGTGAGTTCAGATACATAATATATCCATGTTTATCTTAATATCCACAAAATATTTCCTAGTATTTAGTAAAACTGATGTTCTAAAGACTTTAATTATCCTATGGTTTTGTACGACCCCTGTGAAGTTGCCACATATTCCTAGGTATAAGTGAACCCTGACTGAAAATTATGAATTAGTAAAAACAAGGCCATAAGTGTTAAAACAATGAAATGTTTGATGGGGTGCTCTAATGCAAATTAAAATATACAGACGTGGATGGAATTCCAGAAGTATACCTAATTGGCATCATCTGTAGACGCCCAAGTTAAGCTGTTTTGATAGGTTAGCATGTCCCTTGACAAATGCATGTGTCCATCCCTGATCCACTATCTTTTTCAAAATCAAGTCACTGACACCAATTGGTTGGTTTACAAAAGCCTGTTCACTGAAATAAGTTGGTGTTGATTGATTACATAGCTTTTAAACTAGCTTTAGTAACTATCTATTACTCTACCTACAGAAAAATCACTTTTCCTAATTTTGCAGGAACTGTTTTATTTCATTTCCCTTTTAGTCCTCATTTAGTCAAAGCTACAGGAAAGATTATTGGAATTTTTCAGATCTTTTTGACAAGCGTTTGTGCAGATAAAGCTTTGTTTGTGGACAACTGATTTTTAGTTTGAGAGCTGATCGGTGTGATTTTTCTTCTTTTTTCTTCTATCATTTGCAAAATCATCTCTCAGAACAGTAGCTTTCCAGAGCATTTAAGATTCTGGGCAATAAGGGCCAGGAGGTGGCATGGTCGTTAAGGGTGCTGGACTGCCCACATGGCCAATCATGGTTCAAGTCCTGAACCTGGCAGCTTGCTTTCTCACTTTCTCTCTCTCTCTCTCTCTCTCTCTCTCGATCTGTCCATCTCTGGTCAGATTAAAATAAATAAATAAATAAATAAATAAATAAAAGTTATAAAATAAAGTAATTATTTTTAAAAATAAAATAAAAATAAAAAAGATTCTGGGCAATATACTGACATTGAACAACAATAAGAACTAAGCAGACCTAGAAGCCTTACCTTTACAAAAGACAGGACAGGATAAGTTCCAACAATTTCTTGTGTATATGTGAAATAGCCAGACTGTCTTGTCTTTAGTTAGTTTAGATTGTGTTTCTCATGTAATTTGGGTAACAATAGTGTGAATTCCTCCCTGGTTGGCAAAAGAAAATCTATAGAGATTATCCATAACTGTGTTAGTTAAGGAATTTAAATTAGTCTGTTTACCTGCAAGACTTGGGCTGCACTGTTGACTATGTCATTAACATGATGGAACACATTTCTTTTTTTGGGGGGGAGGGAGGTTTTCACTATAGGGTGCGTGCGCTCACCAGACAGACAGAGAGAGACATAGAGACAGAAAGCGAGAAATCACCCCCCAGGGGGGATGGTCACGCCGCAATCCCTTCTCTTCCATTCTCCTCTTGGGATCTTGGGCACACACGCACACGCGCCCAGCGTGAGTTTTGTCCCACCGGGTCTGGGACACGAACCGCGGTCGACTGCGTGGGAGTCCAGCGACATAGCCATTATTACGCTAACTGCTGGTTCCCAAGATGTACTATTTTTAAGTATCTGTCAGGTGAATGTTTCACTGACTAGGAGTGTCTTTCCCTCGATCCAGTAACAATCTTAAATATGTCAAAATTTATTTCTGCTTAATAAGACCTCTTTAGGAGGACTCTTCTGTCAATGGTATTACTATTTTTTAGTATGGCAGTTACTTTAATTGTCATATTTAAAACAATAGATTTCAAGTCACAGTGGTAAGTAAAGTTCCAGAACAGGCAGTACTAAAATAGTTCCAAAAAACTTAAACTACGTTCACTTGCAGTTTGCTGTTTCAAAGAAGTATCAAGACAAAAGGAAACA
>NW_006159773.1:1135675-1146869 GCF_000334495.1 Tupaia belangeri chinensis
TTCAAGTCGTGAACCTGGCAGCGTTCTTTCTCTCTCTCTCTCTCTCTCTCTCTCTCTCTCTCTCGATCTGTCCATCTCTGGTCAGATTAAAATAAATAAATAAATAAATAAATAAATAAAAGTTATAAAATAAAGTAATTATTTTTAAAAATAAAATAAAAATAAAAAAGATTCTGGGCAATATACTGACATTGAACAACAATAAGAACTAAGCAGACCTAGAAGCCTTACCTTTACAAAAGACAGGACAGGATAAGTTCCAACAATTTCTTGTGTATATGTGAAATAGCCAGACTGTCTTGTCTTTAGTTAGTTTAGATTGTGTTTCTCATGTAATTTGGGTAACAATAGTGTGAATTCCTCCCTGGTTGGCAAAAGAAAATCTATAGAGATTATCCATAACTGTGTTAGTTAAGGAATTTAAATTAGTCTGTTTACCTGCAAGACTTGGGCTGCACTGTTGACTATGTCATTAACATGATGGAACACATTTCTTTTTTTGGGGGGGAGGGAGGTTTTCACTATAGGGTGCGTGCGCTCACCAGACAGACAGAGAGAGACATAGAGACAGAAAGCGAGAAATCACCCCCCAGGGGGGATGGTCACGCCGCAATCCCTTCTCTTCCATTCTCCTCTCGGGATCTTGGGCATGCACGCACACGCGCCCGGCATGAGTTTTAAGCCACCGGGTCCGGGACACGAACCGTGGTCGACTACGTGGGAGTCCAGCAACATAGCCATTACGCTAACTGCTGGTTCCCGATGGAACACATTTCTGATGATTCCCCCTCGAATGTTTAACTGATAGGGGCGGAGTCATCATTAGGAGATTTTTTTCCCCAAAAGAAGAATAGGGGAAGATTCTCTCCCTTTGTACTTTCTGTAGAGAGACAGAGTCTATTGAAGGTATTGGGCTTAACTCAGGGACTGACAAACTGCAGCCTGCAGGGCAAGCTCAGACAAAAAGACAAGAATGATTTTTAGATTTTTAAAAGTTTGGAGGGGTCAGCAGTCGGCATGGTTGGTTAGGCACTGAACTGCCACAGGGCTGACCACTAGTCCCAAAGCCAGAGACTTGCTTTCTCACTTTCCCTTTCTTTCTCTTTTTGTCTCTCTCTGGTCAAATTAAAAATTATAATAAGTAAACTAAAATAATAATTCTAAAAAAATAAAATTTGGACGCTGAAGAAGGAGGGAGAAGAGGAGAGGGAGATGACCTGACAGATTATATGACTCGCAAAGTCTAAATTATTTACTGCCTTGCCTTTTCAGAAAATGTTTTCCAACCCCTGGCGTAAAGTAATAGTCATGTTTATGCAAAGACGTTTTACTTCAAGCCTGGATTTAGGCAAGCCATTTTTACAGGAAAGGGAACGTGGTAAACTAAGAAGTGCAATAACTTTAAACCATGAAGTATAACCAAAATGGCAATAAACAACGGCAACGAGTGTGACATGAAAGGTTCGCACTCCAATGTCTTAGGCAGAAGCTTCATTTCCACATCATAGGATAAGCACTTGCTCTCAGGTTCCCGTGTCAGCTGTCCACCTTTAAGATCATCTGCTTCTGGAGTCTCTCTGAAAACGTCTATTTGGGAGCTCTAATGGGTGTAATTCTCCAGATTTATTAAATTCCTTTCATTTTTTGCAGAGGAAGGGGAGTAGTGAAGACAGATTTCTGAATAAGGGGAAAGTTTTGCTTGATGTAAATGAATGGATACTGTTTCCATTAGACGTGCTCTATCTAATTGGATCACTAAAGTGAAATGTCTTAAGTAGAGAACATGACAGCATCTTAGCAATTGTGAATGTTGAGGTTTTTCCACAGGAAAATGCCTAAATGCATCCAAAAGAACAAATCTGCAATTTATATATAATATGTATAACCCACAGAGGAGGACGACTGCATAAAATCTATTTGCAGGTGCCCAAAGGGTCCTTTAGGCATAAAGCCAGTTCATGTTCTACCTCCACAGCGTTCCCAGATTAATTTAGCTTTAGATATGCATGATCCAGCTATGTTCTGTGCTGCTCTCTGACAAGAAACAATTCTCCCTATTGTGTGGTGTGTGTGTGTGTGTGTTTGCAAAGTCTCATGGTGTCATAGTTCTTCTGCCTCAGCCCTCTGAGTCGCTGGAACTAGCACCACTACACCCAGCTCTTTCAGCTAAATCCTCACTATGTTGCCCCCACTGGCCATGAGTTTGTAAATCTCCTGCCTCAGCCACCCCATGAGATGGGATTAGTCATGAGTCACCACTCCTGGCTTTCAGGGTTCAATATTGTGGTAATTCTCTCTCTAAGTGATACTCGATTTTATAGAAAAATTTTTGAAGTGTGTCTTTGAGACTATTTGGTGCTAACAAGTGACTATTTAGGTTTTGCCACATCTTATTCATAGAGTTTGTAGAATTTCTAGAGTTTGTAGAATTTGGTAGGCCACATACAGTATATTTATAATGTAATCTGTAAACTTCTTCAGGGACTTGGTATTGTTTTTGTTACTGATCTATATTACGCCCTTGTATGAGAATATCACTCAGAAAAGTTAAAATATTTCTATGGGGGCTGACAGGTGGTATGGCGGTTAAAGGTACTGAACTCTTACATGGTCGGCCACCACAGTTCAAGTCCCGAACCTGGCGGCTTGCTTTCTCACCATCATTCCCCCTCTTTCTCTGGTAAAACAGAATACTACTACTATTACTACTGAATAAAATTAAATAAATAATTTTAAAATAAATAAATAAATAAAATACTTCTATAATATTTTCAAAGTATTTTATCATATCTATAGTACAGTACTCTAGCTACCTAGTGCCTTTTTACTCTCTCTACTTTTGAAAACAGCTCCATTAAAGTTTAATTAACATAAAATTCACTCTTATTTAGTATTCAAATTTTTCATCACCCAAGTGTGCATGTGCTCACCTGAGAGAGACAAGGGAGAGAGCAGAAACATCCTCTCATAGGGCATGGTCACACCATAATTGTTTTTCCTCCACTTCTCCATCCGATCAGGATTTGGGGCACACATGCATGCATACACATCTCATGTGTTTTTCAAGCCACTGGGACTGGAATTTGAACCACAGTTGGCCATGTGGGATCCAGTTCTTCATGTGTAACACTTAACCACTGTGCTGCAGGGCTGACTCAAGTCTCTACTTTTGGTAGCAATTATTTTAAGGTATCGTTTTTGGCATTTATTCATTAACGTGCTTATTATTTATTATTCAAAGATATCTATGAGAATTTTTTAAAAACTACTTTCTTCACATTTTAAATAAATCATTTTAACACATATCAGCTACTAGTTTTATATCTACTCTTTTACTTTAATTATTTCTTGTTCTGCAGAGAGGACCACAAATTAGCCATATGAACAATTTGGCTTCTGGTAAAGACAGATTTTACAAGAGAAACTGCACTATTTTAAAATCAAGACTGCTACTGTCCTTTTTTATATGAAAGACCCATTAACAAACAATATGAAGTTAGCATCTAATGTTGAAGAGCTCAAAAATTCTGCTCTAGGGCCAGGTGGTGGCATGGTGGTTAAGGTAACTGGATTCCCATATGGCTGACAGCATGGTCAAGTCCCAAATCTGGTGACTGGAAAAACACTCTGGGCACATGTGTATATGAGTGTCCAAAATCTCAAGAGGAGAATGGAGGAGAAAGGATTGTGATGTGGCCATTTCACCTATGGGGTGATTTCTCACGTTCCCTCTTTCTCCGGCAAATGCATGATCCTATAGCAAAGAAAGAAAAAACATTCTGCTCTTGCCATGAATACTGTTTGAATGAAAGGACTAAAGAAACAAAATGATGGACTCTCCTTCACTAAGGAAGAGTTACACAGTTGCTGGATCAATATATACCACGGATATAAAAGGAAAGAATAATAGTACTATATAATTAATCAACTACTAATAGTGTTACATTGTTGAGGACAGTTTCCAATAGCAGTAAGGATTTCCTACCTGCGGTTACGTTAGATTGGCAGACCCAGTACACGTTCTGAAGATGCTGTCACTTAACTGATCCCTATAATTGTTCTGAGGCAAGGAGGCTGAACATCGGCTATTGAATTAAGAAGCAAGGTTTGCGGACCAGCAGATAGTGTAATGGTTATGTCATTGGACTCCCACATGGCCTACTGCAGATTGAGTCCCGGACCTAGTAGTTTGAAACTCACATTGGGCAAGCATATGCACATGTCCCAAAATCCCCAAGAGGAAAATGGAAGAAAAGGGATTGGGGTGCAGTCACCCCGTGAGGCAGGGGGGCGGGGGGGCAGATTTCCCTATAGCAAATATCTCTCTAAAAGAAAAAGAGAAAGAAAGAAGAAAGAAAGAAAGAAAGAAAGAAAGAAAGAAAGAAAGAAAGAAAGAAAGAAAGAAAGAAAGAAAGAAAGAAAAAAAGAAAGAAGCTTTCATAGATGAAGGCTCGCTCTTTGATGCACACCATGTTATTGAGTTAATTAGCCTGGAGAGAAGCTGAACCTTTTTATGTTTGTACAAAAAGAAAAATTTATGTAATACAGGAGGAATCCAATTGAATTCTTAAAAATTATGATCTAATTAATTTATGTCTGTGGTATCTTTTACCCATAGGGATTCTGAGATTGCTATCCTATTGATAATTTCTTGAGACATAAATAGTAAAAGTTAATGGTCATAGACTATAATCTTGCTTTTAAGAAAGATTTTTGATATAGGGCACGTGTGCTTGTCAGAAACACAGAAAGAGAGAGACAGAGGAAGAGAAACTGATAATGCTTGATTATCCACTGATGGAGATGGCTACTCCACAATCCCTTCTCCTCCATTCTCCCCTCAGGATTTTGGGCACACACACACACATGCTCGGCTTGAGTTTCAAGCCACCAGGTCTAGGACTCAAACCACAGACAACAATGTGGGAGTCCAGCACCTTATGTATAGAAAATTTGAAGCGTTTTGTCTTGAAGCAGATTTTACCTATTACAGTTGAAAGTGTTATTTACAAATTAGTATTTTTTTAAAAAATAATGACTTGCAAAATCTGTCGCAGAAAAGGTCATAGAATTGTTACAAATTTTCACTACTTCAGAAATTTTAATAAATGAAGGCAAGTTGAAGTATATTTTACCTGAAGCCTTCTGCAATTTTCTGTATATGCTGAAATTTGACTTTTATTATCTTTCTCAACATCTGGCATGAGCAGTCATTTTTAGTTTAAGATGACATGTTTTTCCTAACAATTTTAATATATTATAAATCACTTTGTTTTTCTTTTTAGAAAACTTTTACATTTATTGTGAAGAACATAATGTCCTATAGTAGCAGGATTATAAATACTAGATATTATGACTCATGATATAGAGATATGTCAAAAGTAAACACAATTCCATTAGGAATTTAGAAAAAGACACTCAACTAGACTGCTCTAAGGTATATTTCATGTTGGGTAAATTCTCTTTACAAGCTAAATGGTTTATGGTGATTGAATGTATAAAAAATAAAATTATAAAATAAATTTTAAAAAAGGAAAAGACAGAGAAATGTGTGTGTCAATGTATCCCATGGAGCAGCACCAATGTGCAGATTCTGGACAATGACATCTCACAATGTATTTTTTAAATTTTCTCTTTTCTGTGTTACTCTTCTTAAATAATTTTTACCATCTAGGGTACTAATAATTAGAGATTGGACATTCTTCATCTAAAAATCCATATTCCAAAGTGCTCCAAAATCACAAACGTTTTGAGCACCAACATGGTGCAAGTGGAAAATTCTGCACCTGCCCTCATATGAGTCATAGTCAAAAATGCACGTGCAGAGTACACAGTTTACTCAGTGTCCTCAAGGGGGAAAAGACTCTCCTGGCTCTTTTCAGCTGTGATAAGGAGGATGTTCTATCCCCAAGATATCTCGTTATGTATGCAACTATTCTAATATCTGAATAATTCTGAAATCCGAGACACTTTTGGCCCTAGGCATTTAAGATAAAGGATACTATTAATTACTACAAATATATGGTTCAAGCCAAGTATTTAGTAAATTCTGAATTCCACATTAAATTTTTACTAAATATTTTGAGGTTTACAAAATTCTATTATAACCCTTGACTTGTTTTAATTCAACTTTCATAGATCTGCATTCTGGTCAATTATAATGTGAGTCCTTTTTTATTTTTATTTTTTTATAAACACCTTATAAAATATACATCAGATGTCATTTATAAACTCAGTAGAAAAAGAGAAATGCAAAGTCAGTCCTGTCACCTAGGGGTTAAGAGAACCAGATCTCACATGGTCAGCCATGGTTGGAATCCCAGCTTGACAGCTTGAGAAACATGCCAGGTGTGTGTGTGTGTGTGTGTGCTAGGTGCTACCAGGACGAAGAGATGAAGAAGGTAGCGCAATGTGACCACATCCCATTAAGGGGTGCTTTCTCCCTTTCTTTTTCTAGGAAACACATATGTCCCCTGGCAATTAAAACAGAAAAAAAAGAGAGATACAAAGACAATACATTTCAGAAAGATTTTTTTTAAGTCTTTGATAAACACTATCTTGGAGTAAGAATTTTTAAGAACTTAATGTTTCTGTTTAAATAATTGTCTTTTGATTATTTAGTGTTAAGAAAGAGCCTCTCAAATATTATCTTTGACCTTTAAAATGTCAAATGTTATGATGTTACCTCTTTTTTTTCTTTGTTTTTATATTCTATTTACTGGGGAAAATACAACAGTTAGGATTCTAGTGCAACTTTATACAGAAAGTGAAAGGTTTCTAGGAGAAAGTAAAAACTTTTATCCAGACAAATTCATGACAAACTAGAAAAAGGATCCATACAGTTAGTCAACAGTGTTATAGAAGAAAAGAACAGTTTGTGTAATTCAAGATCTATTTAAATTTGAAAGGCCTGAGCAAACATAAGGCTAAGCTTTTGGTTATGCCTTACACCTATCATGGTTATTGCCCAAAAGGCATACTTTAGTTCATAGTGAACAATCTAAGATGCTGTAAAGAATTACAGATTTTTTATAACGTGATCCCCACACTTTTTTCATCCCAGTGTCTTTGAGTTCATGATCAGTCACCATTTCAATGAGCACATGTTTGAGGAACCAGAGTGTGTTCATCTGGGTGAATTCCTCCTAAGCCCTGGCTCAAATAAACCATTTTTATTTCACTCATTATGCTTCAGCCTTCTTTTTTAGGTTGATAGTATGTATTTAAGAATCAAGTAGAAGTGAAGAAAGGATTGTGTAGTAGGCCAAGGAATTCAGATTAATGGAAGTGATCATCTTTCACACATTAGAACAATTTTTTTTTTATAAAAGTGCACACACAACAGTTTTGTAAGGAATCTTACACAGCCTGACTACTTTCTTTTTTCACAATTTTTTGTTGTTTTGTTGGTTTAACAGACCTCTTACCTCAGGACCTACATGGATTGAATTAAGAAATTATTGGACCTAGGTCTTGATCTACTCTCTTGCACATAAAGTTAAGAGAAACAAGACAATTGATGACAAAACAAAAACACTCAAAACAAGATATTGCACATATAAGGGATAGTGGTGCAGCAGTAAAATGTGAAGCTCCATAAGGCAACCCCACATAGAAATATGCTGGTTTAAGTCAAAGGGCTCCGTGTATACACCAGGCATACATATGTCCATGATCTAGGGCTGCCTGGAGCTGAGAGTGGATCATGGCATTGGGACTCAGTTGGCAGTATTGTCTCTCGCTGCCTCTTTCACTCATAAAATAACTAACGAAATAAAAAAACTTTGCACAAATAGACAAAAGCAAAGCAAGTCACATGTATTTAGTGGGTATATATATATATATATAGACACAGACACACACACACCATTTATAATAAAATATATTATAAAATTATATGCTTCCACAACCAAAAGTCTAAGTAATGTATTCCAAAATAATCATCAAATGGTGAAGTTCCAATCAAAAGGTCTAATTACTAAATTAAAAAATAATCTAGGCCAGAGGATAGCAGGTGGTATAGTAGTTAAGGCACTAGACTCCCACATAGCTGACCATGGTTCAAGTCCTAGACCCAGCAGTTTTAAAATCACTCCAGGGGCTGAGGTCAGCAGGTGGCATAGTAGATAAAATGCTGGACTCCCACTTGGCCAACTGCAGGTCAAGTTCCAGACTTGACAACTTGAAATTCACACTTGACACATGTGCATGCATGCCCAAAGTCCTAAGAGGAGAATGGAGAAGAAGGGGTTGTAGCATGGCAATTCTCCCTGGAGAGTGATTTCTCACTTTCTGTCTCTCTGTCTCTGTTTCTCCATGGAGCACACATGCCCTATGACAAAAACCTAAAACAATTTTTTAAATTAATTTTAAAAACTAGGCCTAATTGTTGTATGCAAAAACTAAGTCTGACTGCTCTATACAAAGATATATTTTGTCCCAAACCCTAAGTTAATAAATTTAATTCAGGGACCAGCAGGTGGTGTGATGGTGAAGGTGCTAGACACTACCACACAGCGGACCTCGGTTCGAAAGCCAGACCTGGTAGCTTGCTTTCTCACATTCCCTCTCTCTCTCTCTGTCTCACTTTCTGATCAAATTTTAAAAGTAAATTGAATGAATAATTTAAATTAAATTAAATAATTATTTTTAAAAATAATAAGGTAAAATAAAATAAATTCAACAATAAGAGCTCAATGAAACTAGTAAGATCATTGTGGGCCTCTGAAGCAGCAGTTCTGAAGAAGAAATGGGTTTTTGGCTACAGGGCCCCATGAATATCCCAGAGTTCTAAGGGGTTGTCCCTATGCTAAGTGAAGGTCAGTGGTACTTTTAGTGTCATTAAAGCTAAAACCATCATTAGTTACCTAAGATAAAAAGACGAAGCAGACAGTATTGCTCACTATAGCACAGAAGAGCGACAATGTTCAAGCAGTCTCAGCAGAGCAGAGTGCAGATCTGGGATAGGAGTAGCATGGGATCTGGGGACGGCTGGAATTTTGAGGTGGAAGCGGTGAATGATGGATTATGTAATTACTAAATTACAGAGATTAGAAGTTGATACTGATTGGACTGAAGGTTTGCAAAAGCATGTTCACTAAAGTGAGTTGTTACTTATAAATTGAACAGGTTTAAAATGTATTCTGAAGGCTACTTATTACCATGGCTATAGAACAGCAGGTCTTTTCCTAAGTGATAGAAAACTTTCAAATTCCTTGTTTAAGTGAAGATTGTTCTGGATATGATCCCCAGTTCTGTCATTTAACCTATTTTATAGCTCTATATTTTGACAGATTACTTAATCACTCTAAACCCAAGAAAAATTATGTAATTGTATCTATTTTGTAAAAGTAGAAAAAAATTTATATGAAAATTATTCTGTGTATATTTCACAGTCGAGAAATAATAAATTTTATTTAATAATCTAAAGTGCACAAAAATAGAAACATGTAATACTATAGTGAGTGTTCCAGACATTTTTCTAAGGGCCTTTATCTGTATACTACATATTTAAACCTAAGAACAGCTCTGATATAGACGATGTTGTTAGAGTTTGTTGCATTTATAGATAAGAAGCTGGAAGCACAGTGCCATACCCAATGTCACACAGTTAGTGAGCTGGGATTCAAACACGAACAATCTGATTGCAGAGACTTTTACGCTGCAAACTGCTATACAAAACTGCCAAACTAATACACAATAAAGAAATGTGTGGAGACCAGCAGTTAGCGTAATGGCTATGTCGCTGGATTCCCACGTAGTCGACCACGGTTTGAGTCCTAGACCCGGCGGCTTAAACTCACGCCAGGCACATGTGCGTGCGTGCCCAAGATCCCAAGAGGAGAATGGAGGAAAAAGGATTGCGGCATGGCCATCCACCCTGAGGGGTGATTTCTTGCTTTCTGTCTCTCTGTCTCTCTCTGTCTTTTGGGCAAGCGCACATGCCCTATAGCAAAAAAAAGAAAAAAAGAAAAAAAAAATATGTGATAAATATAGAAATTATTGATTACATTTAAGATAAAGGAATCACCAAGACTAATGTGAAAAGATCAAATTCTCAACAAATAGTAGTGGAGAGAATGACTGAGCTTTATAATAAAAATCAATTTGAAAATTTCTTTTTCCACGAATGGGACACTAGGTATTTGAATCAATCCTTACACTGAAGATCATGAAAAAAATCCAGACAAAATTTAAAGTATGTAATATTTTGAAGGCAAGTAAAACCTTGAAAAGTACTCATGAACCACTGCAATAATATCCAGAATAAGACTGGAATTAGAGGTGTGGTCTTAGCACTTAGCGTTGTTTCCACGAGGGCATTTGCTAGTAAGCAGAGGAAGATACGGAGAGGCTGAGCAGTACTTTTGATACTCCTCTAGGGCTGGAGAAATAAGAGTTGAAATATTGACCCAACTGAGGATGGAGGCCTGAAAATCCCTCCCTCTCTAATTTGGTAGCCCAAATGGCTGCACTCTAGAATAAGGATGATCAGAATTGAACCAACTCTCTCATGGATCTCATCTGAGTTCCAAGTCTTCTTCAGTCCCCACTAACTGGATTAATGTGATCCAGGGCTGCTACTGCTAATAAATATTTTGTCTAACACAAATGATGTTATATAGCATTTGAGACTAGGTGATAAAAGACCACTCCCTTCTAGAATACTCCCTCTCCAAACCCAGGTGCCATGCTGAAGGATGCCCAAGTCACATGAAGGGGCCATGTGGGATAAGATGATCAGTCATCCAGCTGAACCCAGCCTGTGCATTATCCCAGACAGCCAGAGAATGAACAAGCCCCAGATGACTTCCGTCTGCAGCTGCTTCAGTCTTCAGAGCCAAAGTCATAGACATTGTGCTATTGTGGAGTAGAGATGAGTCATGCCTTGACCAGTTGGATTTGGGAGCATAGGGACCAGCAGAGGGCATAATGCTTATGGTCACTGGATTCCCATTTAGTCATTCAACCATGATTCAAGTCCTGGACCCTGCAGTTTAAAACTCATTCCAGATGCATGTGCATGAGTGCCCAAAATCCCAAGAGGAGAATGGTGAAGGTATTGCAGTGTGGCCTTGCCCCTGGGGAGTAGTTTCTCACTTTCTCTCTCTCTCACTATTTCTTTCTGGTGTGTACACACACCCTAAAGCAAACACCTCAAACTAAATAAATAAAAAGACAGAAGGCGAACACC
>NW_006159773.1:1146976-1148564 GCF_000334495.1 Tupaia belangeri chinensis
TCTTTCCCTCTCTGTCTCTCAGGCAAGCACATACACCCTGTAAAGAAAAAAAAAAATCTCTCTAACAAAAATAAATAAATAAAAGAACTTGGGAACATAACAAAGTGTGATTTATACCACTAAGTTGGGGTACTTTGTTGCTCACCATAGGTAGTATCCAAAAATCCAAAAGACAAACTCTACCCACTGAGCAGATATACCTGGTAATGTCATGAGTTTTGAAAGAAAATCTTTAAATTTATGAAAATGTGAATAGTATCGTGTTAATAGGTACTTCAACATTAAGAAGGTTTTACAATAAATATTTGGTAAAAATAAACCAACCCATAATATCAAAACTGTTTTAAATTTAGCATTAATCCATTTATGATTGGTACAATCTTTGTATACTGAGATTCTGACAGGTTAGCCTTGTAATTCTAAAGTAGATTATTGATATCCAGTTTTAAATATGTAATCTTTAAGTAAAAGATACACAAAGAGTTTAAATATTTCTTTTATTTTTATTATCATAATAATCTTCTTTATATTACATTGGATTACATATAACTTTACAGTGTATGACATTGCTTTTTCAAAAGGGAATGCCATGCATGTAAGTCAATACAGAGACATTAATCTCCCTGCTTCATCATTCAATAACTTTTCTATGTTTTTCCCAATCATTATTATTTTTATTCTAATTATTTTTTAAAAGTCAATCACTATTTCTCATTTTGCTTGTAAAAATACTTTGCCCATCATGAAATACTTCTCAGTCCAATCCAGTTGAGAATACTATACATGTCATCATCAACAGGTAATAAGCCATATCTGTTTTTCACTAACGTCCTGCCTGTCTATTGTTCTCTTGCTATCTTTCTCTATCCTCTTCTCTTCACCAGCCCCCCCATTCCACACTATCCTATTCTTGCTAAGTACCTTCACTGCTTTTATGCCCTCCAATGTTTTGCTCTCTACCACAGAGTGCGGGTAGTCGGTATATATATATTGAGTGGATACATACAATATCTTTCTTTCATAACCTGGCTTACTTCACTCAGCAATAGATCTTCCATATCTGACCACTTTCTATCAAATGCCAGGGTCTTGTTATTTTTTATGACTGAATAGTATTCCCTAGAGTATATATACCACACTTTTTCAATCCATTCATCAGTTTGTGGACATTTAGGTTGGTTCCATGTCTTGGCAATTGTGAATGATGCTGCAATAAACATTGATGTGCAAGCCCTTTTCTGACTGAGCGTTCTCTGTCTTTCAGGTAAATACCCAGAAGTGGGATTGCTGGTTCAAATGGTAGTTCTATTTGTAGATCTTTGAGGAACCTCCATATTGTTCTCCACAGTGGTTGAACTAGTTTACATTCCCACCAACAGTGTAGGAGGGTTCCCTTTTCACCACATCCCCGCCAACACTTATCACTTTTTATATTCTTAATCTTTGCCATTCTGACAGGGGTTAGGTGGTATCTCATTGTGGTTTTTATCTGCATCTCCCTTATGATGAGGCTTTTTCAGCTTTGGATGGTAAGCTATGTAACTACACGTATGTCTTCCTTAGAGAGATTTTTGTTCAGCTCATTTTC
>NW_006159773.1:1152229-1171671 GCF_000334495.1 Tupaia belangeri chinensis
CTATATCACATTCTTCAATCCTAGAATTTCCATCTGGTTCTTGTTTAAGGTATCCATTTCTTCTTTCAAGTCATTAAAGGTCTTCCTCATCTCCTGGAGCTCCTTGTCTCTTTTCTCTTCCATCTCAGTTAGTTTGGTCCTGACAACTATTCTGAATTCATTATCAGACATGTCCACGACGTCCATTGTATTGACTGTGGATGATGTAGGCTTGATGATTTCCCTTGAGGGAGAGATCTTTGTTGGTTGCTCATATTTCTTGAACCTCTGCAATTGTTCCTAGTCATCAGATAATTTATATGTTGCTTCCTAACTTATTTAAGGTATCTCTGAGTGTTAAAAGTTGTACAAGATTAGAAAATTGATTATTTCTCTTATGGTTGGCCTACCTGTTGCCCACAATTACCATTAACTGTTGCCACTAGTCCTGGATGGCCCAAAGTCATCCCTGTTTCTAAGGAGTGGTGAGCCTTCAACTGACCTAATAAGCAACACCTCAAGAACAAAGAAACACAAAACGAAAAAAGGAAATCGCACGGTGCGCTTTGCGTGCCACGCGCTATTCAGATCACCAAAATTCAGAGAGTCCAAAGGCTAGTGGGAAAGGGCCAGAGGATGAGTGACAGGACCAGGTTGGTTGGGCCTGTAGCCTCTGTCCGCCTGGTGTCCGGAACTACAGGCCGGCTCAATCCGGTTTGTGGGTGGGGTGGGATGGGAGTTCACCTTAAAGTCCCAGACAACCTGGGGTCCAAGGAGGAGGAACCGTGGGGATGCGTGAAGGTTCAGAGGGGTCCAGCCTGTAGCCTCAGTCCGCCTGGTGCCCAGAACTCAAGAGTTTAAATATTTGAAGAAATTTAAGTAACTAAGTTATAAATTAGACTCTGTTGAAGAGAGTTTAATATCATCAACGTCAGCAAATTTTTTATTAAGCTTTAATCATAACTGGTAAGATGTTTCTCAGTTTATTCAAATAAAAAAATAGTACATATTGGATATTAATTTTAATGCAAGTAATTCTAAATCATCTTTATATGCATAAAAATACATCTTTTTCATGGATGTTAAAAAACTTATATTGGACCAGCCAGTGGCATGTTGGTTGGGGCCACTGTATCCCTTATGACTGGCAATGCGGTTCAAGTCTTGAACCTGGCAACTTGAAAAACACACTGAGTGCATATGTGTTTGTGTGTGTGTACCTAAAATCCCAAGTGGAGAATGGAGGAGAAGAGACTGTGGCATGGCCATCCCTCCAAGAGGGTGCTTTCTCACTTTTCCTCTCTGTCCTTCTTCAGTGAGCATACACACCCTATAGCAATTTTTTAAAATTAAAATTTTAAAACATGCCAGATAATGGCACAGTGGTGAAAATAACTGGACCTACAAAAGAAGGCCTCCAGTTCGCATTTCACCAAAGTCTTCCCAAGTAACCAGCCATGTGCATGTGTACCTGTGACCCAGGCAGGCTGAATTATGGCATGAGGACTTTTTTGGGAGTGTCTGTCTCTCTCTCTCTCTCTCTCGGAAGAAATAAATTTTTAAAAAATTTAAATTCTCCTTGAGGCCCAGTCTGGTGGTGCAGTTGGTTGCAAACTGAACTACAGTGCTGGAATCCACACCATGGTTTGGCTCCTTGAGTCAACTTGATAACATGTCAGAAGCTAGCACTTATGATCAAGATCCTGAAGAGCTAGAGGGCTGGGGACAGATGACATGGTGTTGTAAGGCCTGGACAAGGGTCTCTCTTTCAAAACCATGTACATGCTCTCTATCATGAATGAAATAAACTTTAGAAAAAATGCACATTGTTAGAGATTTTGAGAGAAAGTGCATAAAAGGTAAAAAGAGCTGGAGAAAGGGGACAGAGGTCTAACCATTTCTCCCCAAGAGGAGCGCCAGAGAAAGACTGGCTTCCTGTATACATACACAGAGGTCGTGTGCAGCTTCTGGGATGTGTGCTGAAGAGCTCGCACTGAATCTCAGCAGAGAGATGATGATCCCACGATGCTACTGAACAAACATAATTGCTGGCAATTCCACATTACATAAAAGCAAAATATTTCAGGCTGCAGTTTGGAGCAATTTCCTCTTATTTATTTATGAGTATAAACTAAAAGCATCTGGTTATCAGCCTTTTCTAGATATAAAGACATTTGAGTCATCCGTTATTCATTTATTTATATACACTACATACTTTGTATCCAAGACAATTTGTAATATTGGATACTTAAGTGCTAGTGTTATATAAATATGAATACAGGAACAAGAGTTTTAAAGAGAAGAATTGTGAGAACGATAGTTTTACCAGAATCTAAGGAGAATTGATCCAAAGTCAGAGGAATTTCTTGAGACCAAAATGTGAGGCACAGTGGACTAAACAGATCTTTAGTACATCTTTTATGATCTTTTTTGTCAAGAATTACTTATTTAATTTCATTATTACTATTTTAAATTTGCTATAGCGCATGAATGATCATAAGCAAAAGACAGAGAGAAAGGGAAAGTGAGAAAACAAGCCTCCAGGTCCAGGTCCAGGACTCAAATTGTGGTTGGTCAAATTGTGGTTGGTCATATGGGAGTCCAGTCTCTTAACCACCATGCCATCTGCTGGCCCCATTGTTTATTTATTTATTTTATTTTTTAGAGAGATTTTTGCTATAAAGCACGTGTGCTCACCAGAGAGACAGAGAGAGACAGAAAGTGAGAAATTACCTTCCAGGGAGCATGGCCATGCTGCAGTTCCTTCTCCTCCATTCTTCTCTCAGAATTTCAGTGCACACACACTGTACTCAGCGTGAATTTTAAGCCACTGGTTCCAGAACTCGAACTACAGTCAACTACATGGGAATCCAGAGATGTAACAATTACACCATCCAATGGTCTCATTTATTATCTTTTAATGAAATGATCTGACCTTCTATAATCTTTCAATACCATTCTCACTTTCTCATCCCATAATCATTATTTATTTTTCTGTATTAAAAAAAAAAACCCTCCAAATTTATCTTAAATTATAGAGCTCCAAACTAAATGCTATAGAACAATGAGAAAGGTATTAAATGTCCACAAAAAAGTTAAGTTGGGGGGCCAGCAGATGGCATAGTGATTATGGCACTGTACTTCCATGTAGTTCAAGTCCTGGACCTGGCAACCTGAAAATCATGCAGGGTCAAAGTGCATAAGTGCCCAAAATCCCGAAAGGAGAATGGAGGAGAAAGGGATTGTGGTGTGACCATCCTCCTTGCAGGACGATTTCTCATTTTCTCTCTCACTGTCTCTCCTTGACTCTCTCTCCAGCAAGTCTTGGCCTCCCCCCCCACAAATTACACCCCCCCAAAAAAAAAAAAAAAAAAAAAAAAAAAAAAAAAAAAAGTTCAATTGAAAAAAATCCCTTGGTAGTAAATAAGGTACCAGGACAAATAACATGCAAACAAAACACTCCAATCTAAAATTAAAGATAGTTACAAAAAACAAATGTTTATTGGGAGTGTTGTAGACTAGAACCAGAATAGAAACCTGAGCTGATAAAACAAAATTGTAAACATATTTTTAAGAGGTAGTTTCTCTTTGTTGAGATAATACAAGCTACTTACAACAGCAAAAAAAATTAAACTAATGCTGAGAAGTATCAATATAATGGAGAAAAATGTCTCTGAATGCCTAGAGACAAAGAATTACATCTTACAGGCTCTTTCTAAGCTCACTATAGACATATGCAAGATGGAGCAGGTATTACAGGGACGAGCACCTTCCCTGTAGATGCTCACACTCCCTCCCATTCTTCAGCAGACCTTGGTCCCTTCATTGCTTTCTACAAGAAATACATACTCTTGGATAACATTTGTTATTTATTTTTGGAGATTTTGAAGACAATTTTGTGGTGCACAGGAAGGAATTGCATCACACATTATCACGCCATCTTCCTCTGATCTCAAATTCCCATGTGTTTTCCTGCCAGGTCCCCTTGCAGCCCTCTCCCAATTCCTGCTCTTTTCCATTCTTTACACTGTGTCCAATTTCACTGCCTCTTGTCTCTTTTTGTTAAAAGAAAAACTTTTGACTAAATTATCAGAATTTATTTGAACAAAAAATAATTCATAAGCCAAGTAGCACTCAAAACCAGAAGAGATTCAGAGAACTCTACTCCAGTAACATGAGCAGGGAGCTTTCACAGTCTAGATGAAAGGAAAGAAACTACTTGATTGGCTGTGGTGAGGTATTTGCCTTATTTAGGTATGACAGAGGGGAGGTCTTAGTTAGAAAACCAATAGGCTG
The DNA here is from genome assembly GCF_000334495.1 of Tupaia belangeri chinensis. NCBI lineage: Eukaryota > Metazoa > Chordata > Mammalia > Scandentia > Tupaiidae > Tupaia > Tupaia belangeri. The sequence continues at coordinate 1,156,505 of NW_006159773.1, forward strand.
GTTGATCTGGGCTGAGACCCAAGTAATTTGGGGTTTTATCATATTTTGTATTTAATCAGTTGCACAGAATGCCAACACACCCGACAACCTCATGAGTGTGGCTTTCTTCTTATTTGCTTTAACAGTTTCAGATCCATCTCCTGCAACTCAGCTGAAGGGAAATTCAATTCTGTGTTTTCACGTCTATCTTTAAGTCACTGCAAGAACTGGGGATGTTTTATTTTGCAGCCTCTCCAGCATCTAGGAAAATGCAAGGCACTGGGATCCCCAGGTTTTCTGGGCAGGAGTGCCATCGAGTGAGGGTGCACCTGCTCCTCCTCTATGCCAGGAGAGATGGATGATTTATATGTCATTTTTCTTCCCTCAACAAACCAAAATAGCTCTCTGTTTGCCAAGCTTAATTTCTGGAGGAACAGAGTTAGACTCACCTCATGAGTAAAGTCCACTGTAAGAGTTCCATCCTCTTCACAACAGTAAGAACAAAACGGAAGTATTTCCATTCCACAGAGTCCTAGACAGTATGACGTTGATTTGTTGGGTTTGATCTGAATCTTCACTAAATGAATGGGATACTCAAAAAGTTCATGGAAAAAACCATATTAGAAAAAACTATGCACGGATTTCTGTTGGTTATTTTGCATCAAAATAAATTTATATTTTTATTTCATTTTTCTGCAAGCTTTTTGAAGTCTTCTGTACACCAGGTTAGGCTCCAGAAAATGCACTCCTGGAGTAACTTGTTTCAGATCTTAATAACAGTCTCGTTATTTCTCTGGGGATAAGTACTGCTTCAAAGGGAATAAGCTCTTGGGACCAGCAGTTAGCGTAATGGCTATGTTGCTGGATTCCCATGTAGTCAACCTCGGTTCGAGTCCTGGACCCGGTGGCTTAAACTCATGCTGGGCACGTGTGCGTGCATGTCCAAGATCCCGAGAGGAGAATGGAGGGGAAGGGATTACAGCGTGGCCATCCCCCCTGAGGGGGTGATTTCTTGCTTTCTATCTCTCTGTCTCTCTCTGTCTGTCTGGCGAGAACACATGCCCCATAGCAAAAACCTCTCCAAAAAAAAAAAAAGAAAAGAAAAAGAGAATAAGATAAGCTCTGATCTTCGTTATATATTGAGAATTAACTTCTAAAACATTGGTATCTATCTTTAATCCCATTTATCTATATAATATGAGAAAATATGTTTTTCCATATTCTTGCCTTCATTGGCTGTGATCATCTTTTTTGGTATTACCTATTGGATAAATAAAAACCAATGCCACATTTAGCATAAGGATATATGGTTTTAATTATTAGTGTAGTTAGACATTAGCTGTATTTATTGCCGTTTGTATTCCCCTTCTTCTTCTTTTTTTGTTTGTTTGTTAGGTTTTTGCCATAGATTGCATGCACTCACCAGAGAGCGATAGAGAGGGGAAGTGAAAAATTACCCCATGGGGCGAGGGGATGCTATGCTGGAATCCCTTCTCCAACATTCTCTGCTTGGGATTTTGGGCACATATGCATACATGTCTGGCATAATTTTTCAAGCCACGGGGTCTGGGACTTGAACTGTGGTTGGTCTTGTGGGAATCTAGCACCTTAACCACTGTGCCACCTGTTGACCCCATGTATTTCTCTTTTGTTCTTTTTTCTTTTTTTTGTTCTTGATTAATTTATATAAAGTCTTTGCATAATAAGAATAGTAGTATTCACCTATCAAATTTTATACAGATCATTTTCCCAGTTCATCATTTGTCTGGCAGTCTTATGATGTCAATCAGAGCTCAATTAAAATAATAATAATAATTAATCCAAATCATTGTATTTCCTTTTATAATTTCTTTTTTTTTATTTCCTTTTTGTGTGTGTGTGTGTGGTTTTTGCGCTTGCCAGACAGACAGAGAGACAGAAAGCGAAAAATCACCCCCCAGGGGGAATGGCCACACCGCAATCCCTTCTCCTCCATTCTCCTCTCGGAGTCCTGGGCACGCACGCATTGGCGCTTGGCGTGAGTTTTAAGCCACCGGGTCCAGGACGCAAACTGCAGTCGACTACGTGGGAGTCCAGCGACATAGCCATTACGCTAACTGCTGGCCCCCCTTTTATGATTTCTTGATATAAATATTTTTAAAAGTATAATATAGCAGCACAATAATGTAGTTCTCTGTTTTAGGATATTCATTGTTCAAAAATGTTCATTTCAGAGCAGTTTCTAGTCATGAAAAATTGGAAGCAGTCTAAAGAACTATTGATGGGAATAGTTGCCAAATGATTTTTCATCCAATATACTGCATTAAAATATTTATTAAGACACAACATAACCAAAGAGAACATGGGCAGAATAGAGCAATTGTTAAGAGTGATTCCCAGTTTAGAGCCAGCAAGTGGTAAGGTAGTTAGACACTGGATTCCCACATGGTTGACCATAGCTCCAGTCCTGGACCCAGTGGCTTGAAAATCAAGCTGTGTGTGTGTGTGTGTGTGTGTGTGTGTGTGTGTGGCTTTGTGTGTGTGTGTTTGGCTTTGTGTGTGTGTGTGTGTGTGTGTGTGTGCACGCCCAAAATCTCGATAGGGAATGGAAGCAAAGGAATTGCAGCACGGCCATGAGGGAGAGTGCATTTGCCCTATGACTGAAAAACAAGGTGACCCCTAGCTCTAAACTCCAGGCAACTGAACTTCTTTGAACCTTAGTCCTTACCTACAGAACGAGGGTTATACAGCTAAGCCCCAGGGCTGCTGTGGTAGCCACTGGGGAAATGCACATGGAGTTAGCACAATGCCTAATGGATAATTTCCATTTAGCATAAGCTATACATACCTGGAAAGATAAAAATGAAGAGACAAAAGTAACAATAGCCTAGTGTTAGGATAGTAGATATTTTTTTCTTTGCTTTTGAAATTGTGATGTTATCAGCTTATGTCAATAAAAACTTTAAATAAACAAATATACTTCGGTGTTTTACTTCCAAAAGAACATGCACCTAAGACATTGAGGTTACCTTCAAAGAAGCAGATGGATTAATTCAGAGGCGAGAATAATGATTGTGGTGATGGAGGAGTGAGTTATGAGAAATGATTAAAGATAAAGATTATGTCTGGTGTTGCTAAGTAATGGCTGAGGGGGGACTAATAATTGACTACAAAAATCTGACAGGAGAAATACTGAACAGGCAGAAAGAATTATTTAATCAGGTTTAGGGCAAGATAACCAGAAGAGTATAAAGAAGGAAAGAAAAATTTACCCTGAATGGTAGAGAAAACTTTCTGACAGTAAAAATTATTATACAAGAAAAATCTTCCAAGAAAAGTGATGAAAGCCCATCCCTAGGGATATTTAAAATAAGGTTGGATAGAAACCAAGAAAATATATATGACAGAGAACCACAGCGCTTTGATTCAGTGCTAGCTTCCATCTCCGATTTTATAGCAGCCTGGGGGGGAAAAATAGGTCGCTCAGTCATGGCCGATGATTAAACTGTGGCTCAGACAACCGGGTATTGGAGCAGTTTTTTGGTGTCTCGCTTCCACACTAGGGACAAAGCTGACCCACTCTGCCTGTGGTGTGAACCCAGTCTTTGTTCCTGGGAACTTTACCAACACATGGTCGCCGCCTCTGAGGTGGTGGCAGGGTGGGGTGAGCTGTTCGCAGACTTCCTGCTGCTCAGTCAAAATGTGGGCGCTCGTCATCCCTGCCTGAACCCCAGAATGCTACAACTATCGGTAACTTACCTAACCGCCTCCCTTGCAAATGATGACTAGCTTTCCTTACAGAGTTGGTCATGGACCAAACACTGTAGTAGGTCCTTTTCCAATATCATCTCACTGGGTTTCTCGCAGCCACTTCGGAAGGGAGCTGTTGTCATCCACATTTTTCAAATGAGGCAACAGAGGCTCCAGAAGGTGAAGTCCTGTCCCGAGGTCACGCAGTAGGAGCGAGCTGAAGTGAGAATCTCGATCATGTATGTACACATTCCTCAAGCCCAGTCTCTTTCATCTCCACCCTACACTTCCCCTCACGAGGAGAACGCGGCACAGTTGGAGTCCAGACGGCAACTTGGAATCCTAGCTCCTGGTCTCTGTCCTTGTTGTCATCCCCATCTTCCTAGACCCCTGCTCTCTGCCTTTCCTCCCTCTTCCTTGTGATGATGAACAGAGAACAAGAATACTTTCGATGTTACTGATGACAAGAGGAAAGACTGTGCATTATCGAAATGTACCTTTTTTGTCGTCAGGTTATTTCATTGCATGCTAAAATATATTTTATTACTTAACTGGTGAGTTCAATATCCTACTTTTTAAGAATTCTCTGAATCCAAAAATAATTTAATCCTTCTATAATAAAGTAAGATTTATTGTCCATGTGGCTCAGATGTGTATTTTGCAGTCTAATAATTAAAATAAGTTGGACAATTAAAAGAATAAAAATGTGTCTGCAGTATGCTTCGCTTTTGCATTTCCTTACGCAGGTTTGTAAAATTGCTCCATTGCCATTTGCAAGACAAAGAGAATCTGTAAAAACATAAACCTTGTGACACACACTGTAAACTGAGTGTATTATTGCCATTATCTACTTTGTTTTCCTTTTTCTCTTAATAAGATGCATTTTTTCAGATGCCTATTCCTCAATCTATAAGTGTAAGAGAGTAGAGAAACATTCTGGAATAAACGCATTAAATAACTTTAACCAATCCGTAGAGAACCAAACAATACTAAGAATCAGAAAATTTCTATTACCTAGAAACGTTCAGGTTATCCTCAACTCGCTAGAAATGTCTCACCACATCTTTTTCAGATCTTTTCTTTTTTTTGGATAGTCTTTCTATATATAAAGCTAATTATGTCTGGAAGAGAAAATCTAAATGCCTTATGGGCTTTAGGAATCCACTTCTCCAAATCCTGAGAAACATTTTAAAGAAAGCAAAGTCTTGTATAAAACAAGTTAATTTCTAATAGTATTTAATGCACTGAGAGAGGGAATGGAAGGGAGTTGGAAAAAAGTGGAGGTTGAGGAAAATACTGTTTTATCATCTTTATGATGTACATACACACACAAAAAATGCCTTCTAAAGAAAAAAAAATTTAAAAACCCTGAAAAACAAAAGAGAAGCACCTTTCGTTGTGCAAAGAAGTATTTCTTCTCTGCCACACTTGGCAGAAGTACGCATGGCTGGGTCCCCACTGCACTGACCACTGCTGGAAACTTCAGGGATCACTTATAGCTGTATTCTACATGTGCTCACCAGAGAGAAACAGAGACAGAGAGAAGTAAAGTGAGAAATTCACTCTACAAGGGATGAGCATGCCACAATCCTTTCTCCTCCATCTTCTCCTCCCTTTGAGAGTTTGGACACACACACACCCACGCACACCCTGAGTAATTTTTCAATCCACGAGGTCTAGGACTCAAATCTCGAGGTCAGTCATGTGAGATCCATTCCACCATCTGCTGACCCCCAAGAACACTCTACGAAGAAATCTTTTTTAAAAACTGAGAATGAAATGTGGAACTCTGGACTCACTCGCTTCCTTTTTCATATCCATGTATATTCTCACTTTTCTCATTATTTGCAAAACAGACAAGAAATTAACCTTTCTTTTATAAGACCAAAAATAAAAGTAAAAATTTTCTCAGGAAAATCTGCAAATCTATTCTTCTTTTACTCTAAAGTCTCAGGTAAAACCCAGTGATTGATTGAGATTAAAACCAAAACTACCACGTAGCCATATGCTTAAACTCAATGGTATTAAATTTTGAATTTTATAATTACTGAATTTCTTCATATTCAGGGTTTCTATGAACACCTTTCCTTTACCTTCCTTTTATTAAGGCGAGCGTGTGTGTGTATGTGTGTGTGTGTGCCATAGAGTCTGTGCACTTGAGAGGAAGAGAGAGTGAGAGAGAGAGTGAGAAGGCACCCCCAGTAGGACATAGTCACATCAAAATCCTTTCTCCTCCATTTCTCCTCCTGATCAAGATTATGACAGTGCATGCACACATGCCTGACATGTTTTTCAAGCTATAGTCAGCCATATAGGATCTGATTCCTTTAACCACTCTACTATCGGGCTGGACCTGCCCTCTCTATACCTTCTGCCTACACAGTATATCTTCTGAAAATGAAGTCTGCTAACAATTACGGAATTATAATTATTATTCTCTTTTGGTACAATGCTCATTGGCTACAGTTCTGTCTCAACTTAATCAGAGTTAACAAAATTTAAGTTTTATCTTGAAACTCTTTCATCATCTGAACAATAGTTTGAATCAGCAATTTTTTTTTACAAATATTGTCAAATTTAAGAGACACAAACAATAAGAATTAGCGATAGAATTGTCAAAATACAGATCTCACTTCATCTAATTCAGCCCTTAATTGTATCTTCACATTTTCCCAAGTTTCAAATCCTTTATGGGTCTGACAATTTCTTACTAGTCATCAATTACTGAAAACTTGAATTGTCAAAATAATATGTAAGTAAAATTGTGCCCAGTATTGCCCATATGCAAATCCATTACTCTACTAGTCTTACAGGAGAGTAATACTGTAAGTTAAATAACTTCCTCACACTTTCAAGATGAAAATAATGGCAATGTAGAAAGAGAATTTCAGCCTTGCATTCCTGTGTTTCCAATTACCTTAAAAGGTAATGAAAGCCTATAAGGCGATAAAAGTTATAAAACTAGCCATATGACTAATAACTCAAAAGGAAAATAAGCCCACAGAGAAATCACTTGACCCGAAAACTGGCTAGAAAAGGGTCTAGAAATACATTTTTTCTTTATTTTTTTTGGTCTAGCAATTTTTTCTAAGTCACACAATATACCGCCTCTAAAATTCAAATAGATCCTAGAACTAAAACTTACTTCCATTTCAGGTACCTTTTCAGCTCCTTTCAAAAATTTCTAGTTATTTTGAACTGGTTTGAGTTTTTCTACTGTACCTTAGTTGCTGGTCAATTCTAGAGGCAATTGACAAAGTCAGCCAATGGGGGAAGGCAGAAAAGTCCTGATGGCAAAAGTTTCCAGGCTCTAGATATTAAGGGTGGACTGCATTTACCTTGAATTTGTTACTAAACAACATGATTTTCATTAAATGCTTCAAAGGTGTGCTTCTAAGATCTGTCAGCACAAGAAAAATATTATAATTCAACCAATCCACTGATTCACATTTTCATCTTAGTAAAAGCAGGAACATTTGATGACATTCACAGGTAAAACTTGTTTGACCACTTGGATCGAAGGCTGCTATAGTATATGTTGGCTGCAGGTGAAAGTGAAAGGACAGTGACAGAACAATATCTGATGTAGGTATATGTGGGGCAGGGTCTGCGGGAAATAGGTATTAGTCAAAGTGTGAGAACTTCCGGTTATAAAGTGAATTAAATTCTAGAGATCTAATGTATAGCTCGGTCACTACACTTCATAAAAATATATTATGCATAGTTCTTTGTAAGTACAAGTCATGGCTATCTAATCTGTGAAAGAATGGATTCTCTCTTTCTAAATGTTGTTTTCGGGAAAGTGTTGAACTGTGAAAATATTTGATACAGCTCAGTTCTCCTCTGCCAATAGTTGAGTGCTCTGCAAAGAGCCTGAAAAATGCCCTGGAACCAGATCAACAGAACATGACCACCGAGATGAAGCAGCAATACGGGAATAGATTGTTCTAAAGTAAACATTGTTTTTGTTCCTGTGTTTGTTTATAACGAAGTTTTAAATCCAATTCTCCTAATCCCCATGTCAATATGTTTACAACTACTTTACAACAAATAACCCTATTAACAAATACTTGCTCCATCTCTACTGACAACCAGTGATTTCCCTGTTTCATGTCTTCTCCAGAACTTATAAAGGAATTAATTATATGGAATGTGTTAAACATTGAATGTTACATGTGATGACTGCAGATTTTCTTTACTCTCTCTCTCTGTTGTGTTTTTTTTTTTCTTTTGTCATAGAGTACTTGCACTTGCCAACTTGCCAAAGAGTGACAACAAGAAGAAAAGCAAAAATTCACTCCCCAGGGAAGATGGCCATGCTACAATCCCTTCTCTTCCATTCTCCTCTTGGGAATTTGGGTGCACATGTACACACATACACACACCCAGCATGAATTCCAAGCCACTGGGTCCAGGACTTGAACCATGGTTGGCCATGTGAGAATCCAGTGCCTTAACCACCATGCTACCTGGTGGCCCATGACTGCAGATTTTAATAGCTCATATTTCAGAGGAAATTTCAAAAAAATTGCAGAAAAATACAATTAAAGTTTATTTTGGTGAAAAAATGTTTGAAATCCATAAATTGTGCTTTCATAATACATATTTGCCAGGAACTTTCTGAAGAGCCCACGTTTTTAGACTTTAGTATCTACCAGGCACTGTGCTAACCACTTTACAAGTACTTTCAGTTCATTCTCACCAACCCCAGGAAGTTACTAGGTATTAGAATTATCCCTATCTTATAATATGTATAAAAAAAATTGAAGCTTTAGCAAGTTGAGTAAATAACAAAAGATCACATGGCTTGTAAATAGCAAAGGCAAAACTCGAACACAAATTCATTTTAACCACTAAATTATATGGCCATGATTTTTATATTAATGTTGTTCGTTCTTCAATCAGAATTAGAACTGATTAAAAGCCTTCTTCCAGGAAGTGTTAGTTCTTATCTCTTTCTGTTTGTTAAATATTTATGAACATCCAGCTTATACTGTATACTGTTCTAAAAGCTGGGTAAGGGACAAAAACACATGACTTGTCTTCATACAAAAGATAAACACATTTTTAATAGAAATTCCAGGTAGGGATTTTTTTTATCATTTTATGTTAGAATTCATTATTTGCATTAAATTGTGCATCATTGTGGTGTACAATATGGTTGTTCAAAGCATGTAGACATTGTGTGATAATCAAATCAAGGAAATTACTGTATACTGCATTTTCAACAAAGAACTTTATATTCAAAGACTTTTTTCCTGAGCCCCTCCCATTTGCTCACACAACCTACCCCTGTTCCATACAGTCTTTAGTATCTGCATTTGTCCTCTCTTCTTGTATGTCTTTGAATCTTTCAATCTCTGTCATGGAGTGCAGATATTCGATATATATTGAGTAGGGACATACAGTATTTGTCTTTCATAGTCTGGCTTATCTCACTGAGAATTAAATCTGTATTCATCTACTTTGTATCAAATGACAGAGTTTCATTATTTTTCATGGCTGAATAGTATTTCCTTAATAAATATTATGGAAAAACAAATCAAGATAAGGAGACAACAGTAATGGAGTGAGTCTTCATGGCAAGAGGCATCCTCTGTAGAAACTCCAGTCTCTCTCTGAGAAGACAGAATTTCACCTGCATGGATGAGAACATTCCCCACAAATAGTTGGAGGGAGAACATTTTGAGGGTAGGAAACACTTAATAGTAAATCCCGAAGGAAGGAACAAGCTTGATTCATTGAAACATTTGTCTGGTACAAAGTGAAGAAGGTGAAACTAGCAGAAGAGGTAGCTGGAGAACTCAGGTGTCTGATCATAGGAATAGAAAGATCATGAAATGGATGCCTGGATGTTGTTCATAATATGATGGAAGCCACTGGAAGTTTCTGAGTAAAGGAATAATATGATCTGTTATTTGTGTGTATATGTGGTAATAAAAATATACTAATTTAACTTTTAAGTATCCAATTCAGTGGTATTAAGTATATCCATACCATTGTGCTACTGTCACTCCCTTCTGCTTCTGGAATTTCTTCATCTTCCCAAACTTAAACTCCATACCCATGAGACACTAACTCCCCAGTTCCATTTCCTTACCCCAAGCCCTTGGTAGCCACCATTTTACTTCCCTACTCTTTGTATTTCATTACACTAGGTACCTCAACCAGTTAGAATCATACTATATTTACCTTTTTTGTGTCTGGCTTATTTCATTCAATCTGTTTTCAAGGTTTGTCTGTCTTCTAGCACATACCAAACTTATATTCCTTTCATGGCTGTATAATATAGTGCTGCATATACACACTACATTTTCTTTCACTATTGGGTAAATTAAATCTATTATCTAAATAAATTTCATTAGTTTCTTCTTACTTTTTATTTATTTTTGAATTTTTTACTACCAAAAGGTGAGAGAGAGAGAAACCTCCCCAAATAACCCCCCATAAGTGTATAGTCATGCTATGTCCTTTTCCTCTGTTTCTCCTTCTCATCTGGATTTTGGGCACACATGCACTGATGCCCAGCATGTTTTTCAAGTCACCAGAGTCAGAATTGGAATCGAGGTCAACCAAACAGGATCTGACACCCTAAGCACAGCATCTAACCACTACAGTATAGGGGTAGTCTTCTTATTTTTTAAAAGAATGGCTCCTAGAGAAGGGAAAATTACATCTGTGGTTCACATTTGCAGCTTGCATTACATAAATGTCTCTTGAGCAAAACCTTTAGTCTTCATGCAGTTGTGCTGCAGCCTGGGAAAAAATACCTTAAGGACATTTTTAGTGTCATTATGAGAAAGGAAGGGAAGTGATTTGTGGCTAATCTCCAAGAAAAGAACTATGTCATCCCACCAGCTAAAAATGTTCCAGAAATAGCATTTTTGTATGGAAAGCAAATGACTTTATAGCCAAAGAAAGCATTTTTTATAGTGGCTTGTTCACCAAAGAGGATCCACTGAAATCAAATCAACAGCCCATTCATTACAGAGGGTGGAGGAGCCTACTGGGGAGCAGGAATCATTCACTCATTGTCAGCCTGGTGAAGATTAAAGTGAGTGTCAAGTAATCAGCAGAATGAAACACTGATATTTTCTGTAAAATGTTTAGTAACCTTTCTAAGCAAAACATCAAGCTATAATGGAAATATTTTGCTGAGAGGACTTCTTTAAAAAGCCACAGATCTGGGAACCAGCAGTTAGTGTAATGGCTATGTCACTGGACTCCCACGTAGTCGACCACGGTTCGCGTCTCGGACCCGGTGGCTTAAAACTCACGCCGGGCGCGTGTGCGTGCATGCCCAAGATCCCGAGAGGAGAATGGAGGAGAAGGGATTGCGGCGTGACCATCCCCCCTAGGGGGTGATTTCTCACTTTCTGTCTCTATGTCTCTCTGTCTGTCTGTCGAGCGCACGCGCCATACAGCAAAAAAACTCTCTCAAAAAAAAAAGCCACGAATCTGGTTATAAAAAAATTGTGAAAGCTGAACTAAAATGTACCAATGCCTTGGGAGGCATTTGATGTGCTGGGTGGTTTCCTTACTGGTCCTCAAGTTTGTGTTCAGATTTGCACAGAAAGACAAATTGCAGACATTGAGGGTTTTCAAGCTGGAATGTGACTGGAAAATGCAACAGCCTCCAAATACACTAGTTAGAACTGGTATATACTCTTGGGGCAACATCTTGCACATTCAAAAGGGATTCCATTTCCTTGTTGCAAAATCAATAGGGTTGTGTCTACACTGTGGTTACCAGCAGAAATGAACGTATGTGATGAGCCGTGGCCAGGAGGTGGTGTAGTGGTTAAGGTGCTGAACTCCTATGTGGCCAACAATAGTTTGAGTTCCAGACCTAGAGGCTTGAAATGCATGCTGAGTATGTGTTTATGTGTGTGTGTGAGCCCAAAATTCCAACAGGAGGATGGAGGAGAAGGGATTATGGTGTGGCCATCCCACTTGAGGATTCCAGCAGGAGGATAGATGAGAAGGGATTATGGTGTGGCCATCCCCCCAGGGGGGTGATTTCTTGCTTTCTGTCTCTCTCTCTCTCTGTCCATCTGGTGAGCGCACGTGCCCTATAGCAAAAACCTCTTCAAAAAAAAAAAAAAAAAAGAAAGAAAAGAAAATTCTCACTGGCCCTTTAACCTAATAGTTAAAGGACCTGGCTCTCACTTGGCTAACTGTGGCTCAAATCCCAATCTCAGTAGCTTGAAAACCATGGCAGGAACTCTTATGCATGTTCCAAATCCCCATGGAGCAGAGAAATGGAGAAGGGATTGCAGTGTGACCATGCCTCTATGGGGAATGCTTGCTCCCTGCTCCTCTCTCCATATTTCTCTGATAAGTTTACATGTGCCTTGACAATTAAAAAACAAAAATTCTCTATGGTTAAAAATGACTTAGATTGGAGCCAGTAGGTGGCATGGTGGTTAAGGGTTGAACTCCCACGTGGCTGACTGCAGTTTGAGTCCCATACCTGGTAGCTTGCTTTCTCACTTTTCCTCTCCATGTCTCTCTCTAATGACTATAGCAAGTTAAAATAAGAATAGTAATCATAATAAAAAAAATTATTTAGAAACTACAGGACCTGCAGGAGAGTAATGATACATGGTTGTGTAACTTGGCTGTGATCAGGTGACATCTCATGCCATGGAAGGCTAGGACGTAATTTTCTGAATTCAAGCCAAGCTGATGACTAAATTGTGTGCTAGATGTCTGCCTGAGAGCATTCGTGTTCCAGTGTAAGTTACCTTAACCATCTGGATGTCCCAGACTCCTGGTACAAACTTTCCTTAAGAAAAGAGTTATACCCATTTGTATTCAGAGGCATTACTCCTTGCAGTAACTGGAGTTAAAGGACAGGAATTGCTGCTGAAAGACAGAAACTACTCATCCTGCCAGCCCTCCTGGTGGCAGCACCGATGAACATGTTTATTCCAGAACCTGTCACGCCAGGTGCCAAAGGCCAAGAGGGAGAATGCATGTAGCATCTCTGGTGTGCAAGGCAGCAGCACACTCCCCACTGGGCCCTGGAATCACACGGGCAGTGCCGGCTCACCAGCAAGCCAGACAGAGGGAGAGGAGGCATGTGGGGAGGGGGCACAGTGCCATGAAGATGACGTTTATACCTTTTCTTTCATAAAGAACGAGTTCTCAGCTTTGCAGAGCCTGTACACAGTAGACATCTGGCCCTCCAGGAACATTTCCTAAGTCTTCTTATTAGGAGGCCATACTTCACTGTGACACGGAATGTGTCTGCTACCCCTCCACCCCTGTGAAAAGACAGCTCCCTGAGCAAAGTGCTAGCCATGCTTGTTCATCAAAATGTGAGCCTTTTCCCATGGCTTCTCTTAGTTTGTGTACATGGATTAGGGATGAAGCCCTTAAGTTACATTTGTAAATCTCTAAACCAGAGAACTAGCATTCAGATTGCACCGATGAGAGAAGCAAAGACTACAACATGTGAGACTCTGGGACCCACAGTAACATACTCCTCAACTGTCAAAAGACAAATTTACAACGTGGAGGATGGGGATGGGACAGGAGCCGGATTTGGTTTTTAAATGGAGCAAGGATGTAAAACCAGAAGATTGCAGTTTCAAACAGGAAAAGTGAGGAGAAGTTGGAATTTTGAGGTTCTCTTTCAGGCTTCTAAAGTAAAACCCTGCTCAAGAGAGCAGATGTCTAGTACTTGGGGAAGCACGAGGTTGGAGAGTCGACTTTTGCTTCCTGTCTACATTTCCTGGAGCTCAGAGGAAGAACAACAGTGGAACTCTGCCAAGGAGGAGGGAGGAGGGGGAAGGAGAGGCTCTTTCGCTAAGATCTATCATCTTTGACCCTAAAGCAGTGCCCTTACTTCTCAAAAGACAGTGGTATATTCTTTATCCCATTTCATGTAAATTTTGCTCATTTTCCTCTGGATTTGTGAATAGTTGGAGCTTCTAAAAATTTTTAAATGGGGGAAAAGGATGTGTGGGCAAAAGTGGAAATTTGTCTAAACTTGCTGATCCCTGCAAATTCTATATAATTTACTTAGGACAAAACAAGATAGCCCTACATCAACTCTATGCCCAAGGCTTCACATCCACAGAAATCTAAATGTAATAAACATGCATAGAAAGAAAACTAATGTCACTTCTTTCATCAAGGCAACAGCCTGCCATTAGCATACTTAGCACTAACAAGACTGGGGTTCATTTCCTTTTCCCCCCTTGCTTCCTTCCCCTTTCTTCCTTTTTCTCTTTTCAACTGTTTATCTATTCTACAAGCATTCACTGGACACCTCACACCCTTTACATCAGCATTGCCAGCGGATCTTGTCCAAAGAGGCACATATTTGCATTTTATTTTCAACTCCAAAAATCTGCCCAAAGTTGGGCAAAGTTGGGCTGAAGACACGGGGTCCCCGCTCCTCGCTTGGGTGTCCCAGCACCTGCCAGCTGTGCGTCCCCGGAATTGAGGACATCGTGTTTTCAATTTCCTTCAATAAAGCCATGAATCTGGCAATTTGTTGGCCCGCTTCAGCTAAACAGAAAGGACAATTTGAGAAAGATCATAGTTCAGGCCCAGTCAGACGGAAACGATTGAAAACAGAGAGCTGGCCGCCGCGCTCCCCCAATGCAGCTTGCTGTCGCAGTTTGACTGACAAACTGACTTTTTTGAGGTGCTCATGCCCATTTCAGTCAGAGTTTATTGAAGGTGATTTTGATCTTCTCCATGAGGCCACAGCAGTGGCCATGCCATCTGTCACCTTGATTGCATCGTGGATTCTCTGGAGAGAGCGCCATGGCTCCTGATCATTTACAGATTGTGCGGCTCTCCGCTCCATAAGGACCACATGCGCAGAGCCAGATGGTGAACATACACGCTTATTATAAGTCTTTATCTCCGTGCAGGAAGGAGAGGAACCATTAGGTCTCCCTCAGGAGCTCTGCTCCTCTCTACCATCACGCTGCTCCTCGGCAAATACAGTCTTCTTCAGCTGTCATCAGCCTACCTCTGAAAATTAAAAAAATAAACAATAATTCCATCAGCCGAGGCCGGGAAACCCAGACAGTGCAGCAAAGCAATCCCCTGGCCTTGCCTTCCTTTCTTTTCTCTAACCCCCGACTTGCCTGACTGTCAGCGCTAGGTACAGACAAGTTTGTCTGCAAATGCATCATTAATGTGCTGATTTTTTAAGAGATCAAGAGGCTCCTGCTGCTCAGAAATAAAGCAACATGATCCTATTTTTGTTATTGGGATTATGGCTTCCATTGTATTGGCCTCATTCTTTTCCATTTAAGGATTTTCAGTTCATGGGACAAATTTTTAAATTGTGCATTGTTTTTCTGAAATAATCCCAGACCACCTGTGTATTAAAGCATAAGGGTCCAGGGAGGGATTTAGATCCTGGTGACAAGAATGGAAAATCCCAAGTACAGTGCAACTCTGAAAAATTCCTTTTAGTAAACTCTGCAGGG
>NW_006159773.1:1172119-1185701 GCF_000334495.1 Tupaia belangeri chinensis
AGAGCCGTGCAGCCTGCAGCACTGGCGGGCAGGTCAGAGACTGCTTCTGAAAAGGCCTGTTTTCTCTAAACCACCCCTGACACTCACTGTTAGGCACTCAGGGGTCTAAAAGAACCAGAAGTGGAACTGTAACACAAGCAAAAGAAAATACTGCAAAAGCGAATGCACACATGTTGTAAAGAAAGCAACTCTCAACTTCAGGACTTGTTAGGTATAACTTGGTAAAGTCCGTACTTTTGAAACCCTCATTTTGCTTTGTACATATAAATATTCCATCTGAGACGGGGCATTTCTAGAACTCCAGCTGACTCATAAGCAGACTCAGGAAGAAGCTCCCCTCTGCTGCCACAGCTCCATCCCCAAAGTGGCCATACCTCCACACTTGCTCTTGCCTGCCTTCTTTCTCTTTCTGTCTCTCTCTCCATCTCTATCTCTCCCTACTCTCTCCTTCTCTCTACCCCCTCTTTTTCCCCATCTCTTTCTATCTCTCTTCCCCTTATGTGTCTTTCTCCCTCCTTGTCACTCTCCCTCCCTCCTTTTCTCCCTTTACCCCTTTCTCTATTTGTCTCCCCACCCCCATCTCTCCCTGCTCCCTCTTCCTCCTCCACCCCCTTTCTCGCTCTCTTCCTCTCTCCACTCCCTCTTTCTCTTCCAGTTCCTCTCTTTCTCTCCCTATACCCTTCCATGTGTATCTTTTCTTCTCTATTATTCTCCCTCCCTCCTTTTTTCCCTCTCCTCTTCTCTGTGTGTCTCTCCCCCTCCTTTCTTTCCCTTTCTCTCTCCATTCCCTCCTCTCCCACTCTTTTCTCTCTCCCTTCTTCACCTGTCTCTTTCCTATACACACACTCACACACACACACACACACACACACACACATACATGCACCTCGAGAGAGAGAGACATTCCCTATGTGGGAAAGCCCCCATCAATGAGCAGCTGCAAACAGAAACCAGGGAAAGGCTTGCAATGACCCATAACCTTGAAGGCTTTTCTATTTGGGTCACTCATTTAGAATAACATCCACGTTAACCCAATGGCGGCAATCACCTAACCCAATATCTTTGTTCTGCCATTAAATCTGCGTGATCCTGGAGCCTGCTAAGACAGTCACACAGTCCCTTACGGTGGATGTTAAAATGGCATGGGATTTCTTTACCCGTGAAATGCCCAAGCCACCACCTCTTCCATGTCATTTCTCAAGGGCCTCACTCTTCCAGAGCTATCAGCCTTTCTTAGGAGCGAAGGATAAGCAACAACAAAGTAGTTGTAAGGAAAAAACTGTGAGAAACTCACTGAGTTCACACCCGTGCACATGCACATGTGAACAAGCTCCTCGTACCCATGATTCCTTAAAAAGTCATCCACGTTAAGTCACTTCCTAAATATAGGTCCAGAAATTTTTGCACATGTTTCATGTATGCATTCAAGATCTTTCCAGTGGATACTTTTTTTTTTAACCAAAGAAGTATTTATTTTAAATTTTATTTACTCATTCATTTATATTTTAATTTGACCAAAGAGAGAGAGAAAGCGAGAAAGCAAGTCACTAGGTTTGGGACTCAAACCCTGGTTGACCATGTGGGAGTGTCCAGTGCATTCACTGCCACACCACCTGCTGATCCCTCGGGTGGATATTTGAATAGAAAACAGTAATGTTTTGAACAGACCAACTTTATTATTATTTGTAAATGAGCCTCAATTAACTCATACATTTCTAGGATGTTTCTCCCTTATTTTCATGTTCTGTGAAATGAAGCAACTACTCTCAACAGAATGAAAGTCAGTACCAAATAGTTTTAGAGGAAGAAATGTAGTGTGGCTTAATCTAGCACCAAAGTGTTTTTGGTTGATGGTAAACTCCTATTTGGAAACTCATTCTTTCTTTTTCTTCTTTTTTCACTTGGGCAGTAGGGGATTTAATGTCCTCAGTGTTGTGTGAAGGTGTGGGTATAAATAGGAAATGCACGTATTTGATCAACTCGTGGGCTCACTGTACTGGAGACATTTTGCAAATGATATTTAAAGAGACAAACAAGGGAGAAAAAATAGTCACGTCTATCTAAAATAACTCCTGGTCCCTAAACATTTACCTATAATGGATTCTACCTAAAGCACATGGATTTCTAAAATATCAGCATTCTCCCCACTGTACATCTATTTTTCTAACAAGCACGAATAGGAATCAATTTGGGATTAGTTCTATCTAGTTAAACAGATGATCCTGACCTTTGTAACATCATATTGTTCTGTTCCGTTAGAGCAAAAACCATTTATTGAAAACCAAACCACAAATACAGCCATCTTCTCAAAAATAGATCTAAGATCAAGAAGTATAAGATAGTGCATTTGATTAAAAATAAAAATTTTATTTTATAAAAGAAAGATTACTAAGACCCAAAGGGAGGAAAGAAAAACTGGGTTTGATTACTGTGTGTTAATGAAATGTGCTAAGATATGCATATGAGGGTTCCCTGGTCCCCACATGGAGAGAAGATAATTTTGCAAATCTTAAATATCTTTATTTCTGGTTCTGGTTTTGTCACTTATAGTGAGGCTAGGTCCAGAAGCTCATCGCAGTACCCTCTGGCTGTGGTCACCATGACCAAAGTATCAAGGTGCAGAGAAAGGCCAGAGGGCGTGGAATCAGGCTGGGGTCAAATCCAGCCTTTGTCCTTGTACTCGTACCTGGACAGGTCACTTACTTTCTCCCAGTCTCAAATTCTCTATCTGCCAGTGAGAAAAACAATACCAATCTCCCAAGTGAGGATTAACTTTGACAAATGGGAAAACATCTCACTTATATCTGTCATGTACTAAGCCCTTAAAGCATGCTAAAAATGAAATTAAACCAGAACAAATGTCACCCTTTCTGTTAAAAGATAATGCTGCAAATGCACATACAATGCAACCATTAAGATTATTAGGTTTCAATGTGGAAACCATATTTTTAAAGCAGCCAGAGTGTTAAATGCATACTTGATGGTCCAGAAGTATGTGTAAAGATGATGAACAGAGACCCTGCCTTCAGCTCTAGGCTTCATCCACCACTTGTTACCCAGATGGCTCTGTGCATACATGGTACTTAAAATCTCTATGTTTCAGTTTCTCCATTTGAAAAATGGGGGTGATGATAAAAACCTAATCCATAGGATGGCTATCTGGAGTCGATGAAATAACATTGGTAGCATGTCTGGCAAGTGAAAAGTGCTCTAAAGGTAGCTAGCATTCAGAGGGTGCCCAAGGCTGTGAAACCAGCAGCTCCTGGTTTCATCCTTTACCAACTTTTGGCTCTAGTGTAGCAATAAAATCATACTCAAACCTCAGGAAGATGTCCAGCATTCATTATGCACTTTTGTTTGCTGCTTTTCATTTTTAGTGTTTGCTAGATTGCAAGTATTGTTCACTTTATGTTATTGGTACAAACTATACCTAAACTTACTAAGATGGATCGCATCACACATATGCACTTGCACCTACGTGTCTGTGCACACACACACATCATTCCTCTGGTGAGATAGGAATAGCTGGATCTATGCAAAGCCACAACTATTACCAGGAAAACGCATCATAGTTCAACAGGAATCTGAGTAGCATTATTCTGGACTCAAGTTAGAAGACTGTCTGTTCTGGGACCAGCAAATGGCGTAATAGTTACGTTGTCAGACTCGCACATAGTTGAGTGCAATTTGAGTCCCGGGCCCAGTGGCTTAAAACTCACATTGGATGTGTGTGCGTGCGTGCACAAAGTTCTGAGAAGAGAATGGAGGAGAAGGGATTCAACTTGGCCATCCTCCCCATGGTGTGATTTCTCACTTTCTGTTTCTCTGTCTCTCCAGTGAGAGCATAAGCCCAATAGCAAAAATCTCTCCAGAAGAAGAGAAGAAAAAAGAAAAAGAGTCACCTGTCCTAACCCTACCACTTAATCTTGGATAAATCATGTATCTTGTCCTCCCTGTATGCTTCCTCATCTGTAAAATACCTATTGGAATGCCTTTGGATTTTACGGGGTGGCTGGAAGGATCGAATCTGAAATACATAAAATACTGTACAGGCTTTGGTATCAGACATTAATATTATATATTAAAGATGGCATTATCACCAGACAAACATTAATGAGTATTATAAACAGATTAATAAAGATTTTATAATAAGTGTGTAAATAGCAAAATTAGTTAGATTCTACCTGGAAAGTAAGAACATCAAAACCCATTGCAAAACCAGTCTCTGTGACACAGTCGGTCTCAGACGACTGCAGAGATGGAAGCCATGTGCTTATGTGGTTCAAGTTGCCATCCATGTTAACCTGAAAACAAAAACAAAACAAAACAACATGCCATGTCCATGTGTCCAGGATCCTGACAGGCTACAGGACTGAAGGAGGGTCATCCTGACCTGGCCAAGCCCTGTGACATGTACCTCTCTCTCTTTCTCTTGTGTGTGCATGCATGTACTTTATCATGAACTTTAAACACGTTTTAAAAAAATGCATTCTGAACTCCAGGTCAATATGGAAATATATCTAAATTCTGTTCCCGGAGACCTCAAGAGGTTCTGGATCAAATGATTCTGATTAATAGAGTGGACAAATAGGGCTCACACTTTAATTTTGCTTCTTTCTATCTTTGAGAATATTTTCAATATTTCAATGTCTATCCCTCAAACAGCATAAGACCTAAATAAAAGTAAATCCAACAAAATCTGCTTAACTCAGGCTGCTTTAAAATAAGAGTTCATACAATGGGACAGTTGGTCCCCATCCTGGTTTAATATGTCTGCAGTACAAAGGGTCTTTGCTGCCTCCTGTTTCTGCAGGGGGAAAAAAAAAAACAGAAGCTTATTAAAATAAATGTAGACTAGGATTTAAGCTTCTAATAGGAATAGAAAAGCAATAATTGAAATAATAATATTTCTCTTTTTTTAAAGGTTATTTCTTATTCTTGCTCTACAATGTGAATAGTCATATTCAAATTCAAGGGTTACAGCATATATATGTAAAAATAAGAAATAGATTTTTTTTTCTAAAAGTTCCAGAGATTCTTTCAAGGATTAGCATGTAACCAAAAAGGCAGTTTTAAAAATAAATGTAAATAAACTATATTAAACAAAGTAGTTCATTTCTATTGGGTTGTCGGGAAAGGCATGATGCATTTTTGCATAGAAAAACATAGACAAGTACATCATGACTCTCCTGATGCCCTAATAAATAGCATTAGGCAATACATGGGTACGCAGTCTTTTCTTTCCCTCTGTCATTAGAAAGCATAGGCGTTAGAAGCTAATTAATTATGATTATGTGATTGTAATCATTATCATAAGTAACAATATCACAGGATGTAATATAGTTAACATGAGTACTTGCATGTGCTCACGTGTCCATGTGTACGTTCGTGTGTTTGCATATGTTTGTATGTGCACCCAAGCCCATATTCAACTAGCAGGCAGTGGTCACACATTCATCTTGTGAATGGCATAGATATCTTGTTCAAAATCTGATTAATCTGATTAAACTAGCGAGTGAATAATCCTTTAATCCTCTCAAGAATACAGTTTATGTCTGCTGAGTGTCAAATTTAAGACTGGTAAGCTGTAAATACTAAAATTTAAGTAAACGGAAAGAGAATAAGGCAGCCACCCAAAGTCAAACTGTTGTCATCTCTTTTGCAGATTCTGTCTTTTGTGGGTGACCTTCTCGGCTGAAACGGGAATGAGAAACATTAGGAAAAATAATAAATCATCCTCCGATGGTGGCTCCGTGGCAGCGAGCATATCAGTCATTGAAGACCAATCTGCTAGCATGTGCTTCCCTTTTCCCAACCACTTTAATTATAAATTAATGGATACTGCCTTTTGCTTCTCATTTTATTTTGGAGCAGAAATGTTTAACACCAGATAGTATTTATTTTATCGTTGGAAGACTATCTCAGAAGCTAAAAATTGCTAAATTTGTTTCACAGAGTCACAACAGCAAAGAAATGAACATCCTGCCATTAGAATCTCAGTCAGAGGCTACACTTTAGAAAATGTTTTTGATTTAGAACAACAGGGAGCTTTGGCCAGGTTACATGTATTGAGATGGCCGGGAGCTGCTTTTTCATTCTGCACCAATTTTAAATAATAACAATGAGATAAGGTCATGAGGGGAGATGGGTAGAGAAGGGCTGTGGTGGTTAGTTTCCTTCCCTGGGAAACTAAACAGTTAAAAAAACATTTATTTTAAACCAACTGGCTTGCTTGCTTGCTTAGAGGATTTGAACACCTACTTTTAGCTGAAATAGAGACATATCCCTAGCAGTAGTTTATAATCTCTGTAGCCCAAAATATTCTGTGAATTTGTTTACCTGAAGTGCCTTTTGTGTTAGTTGATATGAAAATGATCCCTTCCATCTAAAACCCTTGACTAATATGTGTTAAAGAGCAAAACTGCTAAAAGATTAATTTGACACTCATTTACTTTTTCATTTTCTTATGTGACATGAATCAGAGAGATCTGGGCTAATTAAAAACTGACCAACCCTCAGGAGCAGCAGATGGTTATATTGCTGAACTCCCATGTAGTCAACCACGGTTTGAGCCCCAGACCCAGCCGCTTAAAACTCACGCCGACCATGTGTATGTATGCCCAAAATCCCTGGAGAAGAAATAGCAGCGTGGCCCTGGGGTGGGGGCGATTTCTCGCTCTCTGTCTTTTCTGTTTCTCTCTGTCTCTCCCATGTGCCTTATAGCAAAAATCTCTATTTAAAAAACAAACAAACAAAACCTGGCCAACCTTTAAAAGCAGAAAGTCTACACAATGGTACAATAGTAATACAACATGCTTGGCAATACTGAAGCCATCTGGGAAGGTCCTAGGTTTGCGTCCCCAGATCTCCTTCATGTGTGGCTGTGGTCCTAGCTGGCTGAGGCTGGTGGTGAATCACAGCAAGAGGGCCCTGTTGGGGATATCTGTCCCTCTCTCTCTCATGGAAGAAATAAATAATCTTTTATAAAAAGCAGAAAGTCATTATTTTCCCTTAATTCCTCATGATGTGAGAAAATGAGGCAAAGGAGGAATATCCCTCTCAGTCTTGAGTGTAACTCCAGAGTCAATCCCCCAGACTAGGAAGAAAACTAGAGAACAGATCTGGTTACTCTACTCTGCACTGTTCTGGCCATGGTGTCGTCTCTTCTTTTTGACTTTTCCAGTGAAACCTGGATGTTCTGGCACCAGGCAATGCAGGGACGCCCACAGACTTCCCTGCATATTTTTGCTGGGATGGAGTAGCCTCACTTCTAGGTTTGCCCCAAACATAACAGACTAAGACGAGGGGTGAGGAGCTCTGGCCCTAGCGCCTCTAGCCATGCCCTCAGCCTGTTCAATCCCCTACCCTTGAATTGCTATCCTCTGTGAGTAAAGCTAACCTGAGTGTCTTCCTATAATGTTTACACATTTGGCCTGGTCTGGTATGTTTGGTCCTTTATTTTTAATCAGGTTGGCAAATGTCTCACATCTCTGGCCCATGTGTTCTGCTCCAGCTCTTTCTTCCCGTCTACATGATGGTAATGGCTTATGTAATTACTACTTGATACACGATCTGTTATCCCTGTGGATATTTAGATGCATATTATCTTTAACCCCATCGCCTTTGACAGTGAACTCCCCCCCCCCGCCCTATCCCGCATCCTCAGCTGGGGATCAGCTGGAGCCTGATCTAGAAGGGCAGGACCGTGCTCAGACCCTGAGGACCACAGACCTCATTACAGCTTCCAGACTGAGAGTGACTCCAAGCTGGGAGGAAGCAGGTAGGAGACTTTCTTAAGGTTCTACACAATTGACCAGGGAAACTGAGACTAGTGTGCAGCCACCTCCGTCAAAGTGTGTGAAAAGGAATCCCAATATTGGTAACAAACTGTGAAAAGCTTTTTTATCTTTGTTCAAGAAATAGGGCTCTTTTAAGACTGCAAAAAGTGGTATTTTTGGAACCAGAAGTTAGCATAATGGCTATGTCGCTGGACTCCCATGTAGTCGACCGCGGTTTGTGGCCCGGACCCAGTGGCTTAAAACTCAAGCTGGGCGCATGTGTGTGCGTGCCCAAGATCCCGAGAGGAGAATGGAGGATAAGGGATTGCGGGGTGACCATCCCCACTGGGGGGTGATTTCTCGCTTTCTGTCTCTCTGTCTCTCTCTGTCTGGCGAGCACACGCACCCTATAGTGAAAATCTCTCAAAAAAAATAAATAAATAAAGGAATGTGACATTTGAGATAACCTGCAGTCTTATTACAGAAAAACATGCAATTTCCCTTAAAAAAAAAAAGTGGTATTTACTAACTCTATAAGATCATTTCTGAAATTACAATGAGCCTAACTATAAATAAATAGCTAAAAGAATGTCTAGAAATTGTCATTTGTAATTTTGTTTTTTCTGATTATATATCCTCCAATTTATCATCTTTAGTCTTACCTTCTCAATATTCACTGTTACTCATATTACAGAAGAGTAGCCATACTCTTTTGCCTTTTCATGTCATGTAGTCAACGTGCCTCTCTTTGCCATTCATTTATTCATTTATGCAACAACTTGTCTACTGAAAGATTTTTTAATACATGGACATAATATTGCTATGAGTTAAAGTGATGTACGGTTCTACTTGTACATTGCTAGAGAGTCTATAGAATAGCCTACACAATCATTCATGTTACATGCATTAAAGAGCAACAGGAAGTCACTCAATCTCTGCCCTACTCATTCCTTGAGATTCAAAAGGCTGCTCCCAAAGCGTACTTGGTGAGGACAATGTAGAAGTCACAGCCACCCCACTCTCCTTTTCCTATGGTCGGGCCTGCTCACCTGGTTTTAGACTCAGCTCTTCCTTTTGATAGCATTTTAAGGAGAAGGTCGATACATGCGGCATATGGTGATATAGTCTAGAAAATCCTTGGTAAGAGAAATGAAAATTCTAAGGTAATAAGAAGGAGAAGTAAACAATTGACCTTTAGGAAATCTTAAGATTTTAAAATCTATTTCCAGCCCTGCCTTGATGGCTCAGTCTATAGCATACTGAACAGCAGTGCTGGAAGACACATGACTGACCATGGGTTTGTATCCCTGGCTCAGTGAACCTGAAACATGCCAGATGTCCATCCTTGAGCCTGAGATCCTGATGAGCTGGAGGGCTGAGTGAAAAGGATTGTGACATGATGAAACCCTGCTGCAAGTGTCTCTCTCTCTCATCATGACTGAAATAAAAAGTAAACTTTTTTAAAAAAGAAGATACCTATTGGTCGTCAGAAAAATCATGACACATTTTTGCATAGAAAAACAGAAAAATATGTCATGACTTTTCCAATAACCCGATTATTTCTAGTGATTTCCAAAAACAAATAAGAATTCCAGACGATGGGGTATTAGAGCCTACTTTTACATTGGATCCAAAACTTGTAAATCTTAGCCTCTGCCTCCTCCAGCTACTCAACCCTAGGCTATGGGAATTTAGACCAGCAGGTTCAGTGAGTGTTCCAGCTGAGAAGACCTATATTAACAGGCTCAACTCCACCAACTAGCGATTTCTAGTTTGGTCAAATCTTTGCCTAAGATCTGGGGTGGCCTCTGAGCCCTCAATAGGCCTTTGAGTCCCAGAACATCTCTAAGACAATCCACATTTGCTCAGATTAAATATCCAGGCCTGCCCTCAATTCCAGTGTCCAGATGCTCAGAGTTGTAATCCAATTGACTGGAACTCTAAACCCTTCCCAGCTCAAGCCAGTCTTTCTAGATAGTCCTGGGCCCTGTTTTTTATACCTTTAGCCAATGATTAGGTCTTCTTTCAAAATGGAAGGATTTGCCCCAAGAGACTACCATCCACATAACATTTGAAATGGCCATCACCAAGAGATTCCCACCATACCTCTGCCACCAGTTTAGACCTTCTTGAATATCTGCATTGACTTAGATCTTGCTCCACTTCACAGGTCCCACTACATACTATTATTTAATGTTGACCACTCTTGCAGTGCCTGAGAAACAGGTTACTAGTTATGTCTGTCCCACTAGCTCATGAGGTTTTAGCATCTGACTCTATTTGACTCATGCTACTAATGTCCTCATGGAAAATCTTTCCTGAGTTACACTACTAGGATCTACTGGGGAAGATTTCTAGAGGATGTAAGAAAATACAAGAAAGTATTTAGACATTTTATTGGTATTGAGTTTCTTCTAAAATTGACTGATGCTTGGAGCTCTCACAGGTCCCCAAGGCCAGCTGAGAACAAGCACAGAGTTCTTATATAAAAGAATTCATTCCTCTACCCTTTTTAAAAGAAATTTTTAAATTTAATTTTACTTATTATTTTTTAACTTGCTATAAGGCATGTACACTCACCAGAGAGAGACAGAAGGAGAGAGAAAGTGAGCAAACAAGCCACCAGGTTCAAGGCTTGAATCACGGTCAGCCATTTGAATCTAGTGCCATAACCACCGTACCACATGCTGGCCCCCATTCCTCTATTTTATAGTCTGATATAAGGGGACAGTGTCTATAACACATTCCAAATGTAATTACTTGTATCAATGCATTTCCTTTCTGGACTGTAATCCATCTAAAATATGGCATTAGTGACTTTTTTGTCTCTAGTACTATAGCAATCAACATGCAGTCAAATGCCTTAAAAGGGAATAAAAAACTGGGCTTTATCCACTAGTTTTTCTCCCCAGTTGTATGCTTTCAACATGCACTTTGACACAACTGCATAAAAATTCAAGAAACTTCATTTTATTGGTATTGAGTTTCTTCTAAAATTGACTGATGCTTGGAGCTCTCACAGGTCCCCAAGGCCAGCTGAGAACAAGCACAGAGTTCTTATATAAAAGAATTCATTCCTCTACCCTTTTTAAAAGAAATTTTTAAATTTAATTTTACTTATTATTTTTTAACTTGCTATAAGGCATGTACACTCACCAGAGAGAGACAGAAGGAGAGAGAAAGTGAGCAAACAAGCCACCAGGTTCAAGGCTTGAATCACGGTCAGCCATTTGAATCTAGTGCCATAACCACCGTACCACATGCTGGCCCCCATTCCTCTATTTTATAGTCTGATATAAGGGGACAGTGTCTATAACACATTCCAAATGTAATTACTTGTATCAATGCATTTCCTTTCTGGACTGTAATCCATCTAAAATATGGCATTAGTGACTTTTTTGTCTCTAGTACTATAGCAATCAACATGCAGTCAAATGCCTTAAAAGGGAATAAAAAACTGGGCTTTATCCACTAGTTTTTCTCCCCAGTTGTATGCTTTCAACATGCACTTTGACACAACTGCATAAAAATTCAAGAAACTTGTTCAACTGATTAAATTGGAAAACTGGATAATGCCATTCTTTGGGGGCATATGGGGATAAAGAAACCTTCCTGAGCCTGCTGATATAAACATAGACCAGTGTAGACACTCTGGAAACAAGCTGGTAGTACTTAGTTAAATTGATATTCCCAGTGTCCCAGTAATCCTGTGCCTGGATATAGTTCTCAGAAATATTCTCACACGCTGGGAGAATGCTCCATGACAGTTACTACAGTATTGTTTGTGATGGTGCGAAGTGGGAGGTAATCATGATGCCCATCACTTCTGGATAGGTAAAATATGGTAGATGCCAGGTACAAAGTATTCTGCAGCTAGGCCAACACTGTACTGCAGTAGATAAGTGTTATGCAAAGGAAGCCAGATCCCACATCCACAACATGGCTGGGGTTCAAACTCCAGCCTGGATAGCAACATGCTGGGCCCTTGTATATAGTTCAGAATCCTGATAGGATAGAGATATGGAAGAAGATTGCAGCATGACAGGCCCTGTTGGGGAGTGCTTTCTCTCTCTCTCTCCTCTCTCTCTCTCTCTCTCTCTCCACTCCCATGCATGCATGTACTCTCTATTATGCAAAAAACTAAATCAATTTCACTTATAAAAATAAAAAATAAAGTGTTCTGCAGCAGTTAGAAACAAAGGTCTGAATGTTTGTGCAGTGAAATGGATAGGTCTTAGAAACAATTGATCACAATGACAAAAAAAAAGAAAAGAAAAAAAAGAGAAAAGAATGAGCTATCAGCATAATGTAATTGTGTAAATTTAAAAAACATGAACAAATGTTTTACAAGAACTCATGAAAACAGAAGAATATTATTAAACACATTAAAATGGCTGCTTGTAGTGGGAGGAAGAATGGAAATGGCAGTAAGAAATTGAGAAACGAGAATCAAATGAGATACACAGAAAAATGATGGATGGATGGATTCATGGTAGAAAATGACGATGGTAATTGATAGAAAGATAGATGACATACAAATTATCAGTCAGTTGGTCAAGTGAGAAGCCCGTGCAGGCCAACAATATGGAGTTATGAACTAAGAAGTGTGATTAACAACATTCTGCACTTGAAATCCAGAAATAAAACTGTCCAAGAAAGCTGGTAAGTTTTTAGGGCAATAAGATATTATTGATGGAGCATACTCCATATTGAGGGGAAAAAAATACTAAATGTGAAGTTGTTTTGCCCACTCTTTACAGTGCCTATAAAACTCAGATTTGTCTTATCACATCTGGCTTCTTGATGTGGCATCTGTCCACTTACCAATCAACAATCAGAGCTTATAATGGGACTATCTACTAGCTCAGCATGTTGACAGAGCCATAAGCTTCTGCTAAATGGCAAGCTGAAGCAAAACAGCCACAAGTGAAGGGCAATAAACATCTTGTAAAAACATTTTAAAGTCCCATTCCACAGTCCAAAGTGCAGCAGTCTGGACTGTTCTTCAGGGTCTGACAGCCCAACTTGGTAAATACAACAACTAGACAGGTAATAACTGCTCTGGAACAGCTCAGCCTCTGCAGCCTGGACAAATCTAATGGCAATCCTCGCATGTTATCAATGGAGAGCAGACTTCCCCACTCTCACTCCCACCTCTAGCCATTCACCCCATGGATTGACAGTTTCAAATCCCAAATCACAAGAGAAATAACACTTTATTGTTTTGGAGAAAAATTCGTCCTTCAGAAGAGTCTCTTTCAGAGAACTAACATGTGGATGAGAGATTAGTAGTCGGGGGTTACGTGGTCCAATATGACAGCTACTAGTCACACGTGGCTCTTGAGCACTTAAAATGTGGCTAATTCAAGTTGAAACATTAAGATCTAGTATGACAAAGAGAATGTAAAATATCTCACTAATAAGTTTTATATTGATTACATGTTCAAATAATGTTTTTGAAATAATGCTTTAAGTAAAATATAGCAAGTTATATTCACCTATTCTTTTTGCACTTCTTGAAGTAGCTAGTAGAATATTTAAAACTACAGGGCCAGGAGGTGGCATAGTGGTAAAGGTGATGGATACCCAATGGCTGGCTCTGTGGTTCACGTCCCAGACCCAGCGGCCTGAGAAACATGCTGGGTATGTGTGCACGTATACCCAAAATCCCAAGAGGAGAATGAAGGAGAAGGAATTTTGGCATGGCCATCCTCCCTGGGGGGTGATTTCTTGCTTTCTGTCTGTCTCTCTGCCGAATGCACGTGCCCTATAGCAAAAACCTCTCCCCCCAACATAATATATAT
>NW_006159773.1:1185960-1194681 GCF_000334495.1 Tupaia belangeri chinensis
AATTAGAAAAAAAAAAAAAAAAAACACAAAAAGATTGAGAAAAAAACAAAAAAAAAAAAAAAAAAAAAAAAACAGAGAAAAAAAAAAAAAAAAAAAAAAAAAAAACCTACTGGAAAAAAGAATATTTAAAATTACATGTATGGTTCAACTTCTATTTCCAGCTTATAGTACTGGTCTTGGTGTTTATCTGTCAATTTACAGTTTCTCTTTCAATTAGTAATGTGATGTTGAAGCCTGACTATTTTCCTACAGAGATACTGTCTCCTAAATGTGGCTATTTAATAGAGACTCAAAGTCATGTTCCATCTTCTAATATTTTTGGTTGGTGATTCCCACTGGAAGCTTCTGTTCTTTTCTATGCTTTCAATTCACCTTTAAGTGTAAATAAAGCATGATCAACCACAACAGACCAAGAGGTCTACGTAGGGATTGTCTGAATCTGTTGTGCCAAGACATCTTGTATCATCCAGAGTCTTCTTTGGGCTTTTACTACCAATCCTGACATGAGATTTCACTGACAATCTAGGATGAAAAAGAAATGACAACTTATACCCAAATATTCCACTGTCTACTCTAAAAGGACATTGGAAATGCAGGAAATTACTCATGTAGTTCTCATTCCCAGGAATCAAGGTGATATGAATTGAAGATATAAAAATACACACACACACACACATTCACATACACAAACTCTCCTTTGAGATTAGGGCAAATAAACTTACTTAAAAAATCCTTTTGCTTATATCATTTGAATACTGAAATATCACCAGAGCACTTCATTAATTTAGGGATAGTATACATTTTCTAGTTTGATTATTACCACACAAATATACCATTTTTTTTTTAAATCTTCTTTCTTCATTTGAGTCTGATCCCTGGAGTCAAACCCTAAGTGTCAGGGGACTTGTTGTAAGTAATGGTCATTTGTGTTTCATAATTATCTTGAATCAACACAATTAGTTCCACATTCTGCTGTTTTCTTCCTAAGGCATCTGTAAACATTTTTACACAATTACAGAAAATAGCTTTTGGCAATAATTACTTTTTTTAATAAAAAAGAGTAAAATGACCAAGATAGCTATCTTAAAGGTGCCCTACAGGTCCCTCCAAGAATATAAGAAAACATGCTTTAAGATGCCACAGCCACAAGATTTTCTCTTATATCAACGCAGTTACATAATTTAGAATGTCTTTGGTCACAGTTTTAACATGGTTAAATCAACATAAAGCCTGAAGGACATTTAATAAAAATTTTAAAATGTACTTTATTTGATTTAATGATTTCATTTTATTCTCTTCAATTATTTTTATTCCTTCCACAAAAAAATGTATTGAACACAGTGCATTCAATGTGGTGGTCTAAAAATATATCAGAATTGCCTAGATTCTACCTTAGTGACTTTAATTCAGTGAGTTAGAAGTAGATCCTGAAGGTTCAGTCATGAGGTGAGTGTGCTAAAATGCTGTGCTTGGCAGGCTGGGATTGCATAGGAGGCCTAAATTGTATTCCCTGCTCAACATAAAGGCTGGGTGCAGCAGCATAAGCCTGTTATAACAGCAACTTGATGAGGCTAACATAGGAAGATCATGAGTTCAAGGCTAGCCTGGGAAATATACGTCTAAGAAAAAAAAAAAAAAAAAGAAAGAAAAAAACATCAAGCACAGTGTCATGTACATATTGTCCCAGCTAGGAGGCTGAGGCAGAAGACCTCAGTGTAATGAGACCCTGTCTTAAAAAAAAAAAAAAAAAGGCAGATTCCAGAAATGTGTCCTGTAAGACCTGACTACCCAAGACGAATCTGCTGCAAATGGGACTCAGACTCCCACTTTTGAGAAGTAGTGACAGAAGCTTCAGATGCTACCTTGTAACATTGAGGTAGACGTATGGAATATTACCTTCCCCATAAAAATAAGACACTGTAATATATCTCACCTACTTTATTCAAGTAAAATGAAAACAATACAGATGTAGTGGCCCTTAT
The DNA here is from genome assembly GCF_000334495.1 of Tupaia belangeri chinensis. NCBI lineage: Eukaryota > Metazoa > Chordata > Mammalia > Scandentia > Tupaiidae > Tupaia > Tupaia belangeri. The sequence goes on from NW_006159773.1 coordinate 1,187,943, forward strand.
CCACCTAGAAAAGTGTGCTCAAGAAGGGGGTAGGAAGTTTGGGTACAATTTCTAGAAAATCGACTTTGTACTTCATTGGAGGTTTTTCTTCAAGAATAACTCCTAAAATAGTATTTCTTATTAGATTCTTCAAGAAAGGCACATCCCTTACTGGGTGGTGAAATTCACGGACAGGAACCAAGCACGGAAAGCGCATTCTCCTCAGTCACTTACCTGGAAGCGCCGAGGCCATCTGAAGGGTGTGACCACCAAGAAGGACTCTGAACACACAGTCACTGGGTTGTGCTCTGCCCGAGCCCAAGTGTCTCGACAGATGCCATCTTCTGATATGCATTCTGTTTGCTCATGTTTGTGTTGTTTTCCCCTAGGACGAAGCCTGGCAAATTTTGAATGGCATGATGGCAAGCTGAGAAGGGAGGTTTTCCTGGTATTCTGAGGCCTAGAGACCAAGGTGGCACTGCCCGTGTGCTGAAGACATGAGGAGAGAACTCAGTCCTCTCACAGAGGGGCGGGCAAAGGATTGTGGCACTGAAAGTTCACAAATTTTGGATAAAAAGTCCCTCTGTACTTGTCATTCCTTAGTTCTAACAGGATCCTAAACAGAGAGAGAGAAAAATCAGAGTATATCAATCCATCCGTAAAATATCAAAGTATACCAATATCAGTGATGGAGTATTATTAAGGGTAATATATAAATAAAATTTATCAATACCACCTGAAAGATAGGCAAGCCTACCTTTGCTGTGATGGAAAACCTTGGGAAGAGAAATCAGTGGCCTCTGTCCTATCAGAACCCTCGTCCCCCAGTGACTTTAGCATCTTGTTTCAAGTTACAATATTTTCCCCCAAATTATTATCTAGCAATCAGAGGTAATTTCCCTAATCACGCCTGGCATCGGGAGATCATTTAGCCACTTTAAAGTCAAGTGGTGGCACAGTAAGAAAAAGGCACGAGGTAGTTAAAAATTTGAAGAATATGTCAATTGGTAAAATTAGATGAAAGTGACGCTGTGTTCTGCCCTACATTTGGACTATCACAAGTGAGGCAAACTTTTCTAGGCAAACTGCTGAGGACTGCCAATTTAACAAGCTGTTCCATGCTGCAAGGGACATATTTATGGACATACTTTCAACAAGACGTACCTAGTGCTACCAAGCTGTGCTGTACTAAAGAGCAGAAAGAATCAGAACGATAGATTAAAAAAAAAAAAATAAAGGATTTCACACATGGGTCCTATTAAAATCAGATCAAGTATTCTGCAATTTACAGGCAAAAATATTTAAAATAATGACAGGGTTGTTGCATGATCTAGGAAGAAAACACCCAGGAAATGTAAAAGACGAGATTGACACAGCATGTTCAGTTCAGGCTGTTGTACAACAAGGCTCTTGAAGGGAGAGAGGGAAAGCCAAACTCTATTGCGAATAGTCTTATTTTTAATAAGTGTTCAATATGAGATTATGGTACACAAAATCTTTCAAGAAATCTTGATTTCATGTCTCTCAAACTTCTGAGGACCCAAATGTCACCTAACGTGACTATCAATACTATTGCTTTATCCTGGGAAGCCTCACATTTGGGGCGCTCCGTGATAGCACTTCCTATTCGGGGGAATGTGTTTTGGGATACTGGTGAGTCAGAACTGTTTTCTACTTAAGACTAGCTACCTATTTTTATTTCTGGTAGTGGAGACATCAGCCAACTTAGAGCTCATCTTCTTTGTACTGGGAGATGATTGCTCTGGGAAAAATATAAAGGAATTTTCATTGTCAATTTGATAAACTGGAGTATAGTTGCTTTTGATGATGGGAGTTACCCTCTCACGTATGCATTAATTTACATCCATCAATTTACTTGACAGTGAACATTTTAATGGATGGTCAATATCTTAGCATTTTTATGGGTCACGGGCATGTAAGTAAACTTTTACTTCATATGACATTTATTCACTTGTATCCTTGCAACATACAAAATGAGTTTTCCGAGCCAGAATACACTGTAGATTGGCTCAATCAAATTACCATGCATGTTATCTGCAACAAATAGTTTTCCATTTCTTGTTTCTTATATATTTTATTTCCATTTTTCCCCCTTGACTCCCTCCCTCTCACCTTCTGCCATTTCCCACCTGGCTCCCACTAAGCAAACTTCTATAAAGGGCCAGGTAGCAAATATTTCAGGCTTTGCAGGCTTTAGGTCTCTCTGCCACAGGTACTACCACAGGCAGAGAAACAGCTGCAGACAATATATACACCCATGAGCATGACTGTATTTTAGTAAAACTTGATTTATAAAAATGGTCGTGGGCTGAATGTGGCTTTTGAGCTATTGTTTGATCATGGACTGAGGTAAATCCAATAGAGGTTGCCTGCAGGAGAGATGCAATGAATTCCTAGGAGGAAAAGTCTTTAGAAAGAATGAAGAGTCCAAAACTAGACTCTCAACTCCAGCATCTGAGTTGTTGAAGAGGAGAGCCCGTCCTACATCAGGTGGCTGAGGTTCAATCCCTCTGACAAAACTCTGGAAATACTTAGGGGCCCAAGGAAAGGCTGCAGGTGTGAGAACTGCAAGCTCTTCACCCAGGTCTAAACCTGAAGACTCAGGCTCTTTGGGCGTGGAGAACCTCAGACAAGGTGCTCTCCTCCCTTCCCTAACTGCACAGGCTGAGAGGCTGCCACTGACCTCACCGAGGTCTTGACAGCACCTTGATGATAAAGGATTAAGAGGGCTTCAGCTCTTAAATAAGCAATAGCAGCAGAGAAAGGGACTTTTCTGCAGTCTGAGCAGATATTCCAGATTCTTCCTCAGCAAGGTGATAGGTATCTATGACGACTAAGCTCTTCGAACTAAACAAGTTCTTTGTCTTTTCATGGAACATGCCAGAGGAGGAGGAAATTGGATGAAAATTTGTTTAAATTATAATAACTGCACTTTCTATTTAAGACTAGCTACCTATTTCTGCTTCTGGTTGTGGAGACAAAATAAATGTGACCTCATTCTATAAGAGGGGACCTTAAAACGTTCATGGAAAAAAAATGGAATTAAAGTACAAGTTTATTTTGGTGCAATTTTTTTTAAATTCATGCATAATTTTTTCATAATATGCATTTTCCATGAACTTTTTTCTTTTTCAGTTTTTTTTTTTCCCTGCGGACTCATGCACTTGCCAGAGACAGACAGAGAAAGAGTAAGAAATTCCAGGACTTTGGGCACATAAGCACATGCTTCTCGTGTCTCTCAAACAACCAGGTCCAGGACTCAAGCCACGCAGTCAGTGGTGTGGTATCCAGCTGCCCTGACCACCACACCACCAGTGGGCTCTCCATGAACCTTTTATTTTATTTATTTGTTTATTTATTTATTATATATTTTTTGAGAGTTTTTTTGCTATAGGGCACGTGCACTCACCAGAAAGAGAAAGAAAGACAAAAAGCGAAAAATAACCCCCCAGGGGAAATGACCACACCATAACCCCTTCTCTTCTATTCTCCTCTTGGGATCTTAGGCACGTACACACACGCGCCTGGCAAGAGTTCAAGCTACCAGGTCCAGGACTCGAACCACGGTCGACTACATGAGAGTCCAGCAACGCAGCCATTACACCATCTGCTACTCCCATCATGAACCTTTTAAACACCACTTATACCTTGATCTAGTGGCGGGGGTGGGGGCGCATACTGGCTATAAAATTAAATTAATGCCACAAATGGAGAAAACATCTCCTCTCTGTTCTTTGAACAAAGGTGTTTACCTGATCCCCATGGATTAAATCCTGTGGATTAAATCCATGGATTAAACCCAAGGATTAAAATCCTCTCCTAGAGACCAGCAGTTAGCGTAATGGCTATGTCGTTGGCCTCCCACGTAGTCGACCATGGTTTGAGTCCCAGACACGGTGGTTTAAAAAAACTCACGCCAGGCACGGGTGCGTGTGTGCCCAAGATCCTGAGAAGAGAGCGGAGGAGAAGAGATTGCGGCATGGCCATCCCCCCCGGGGGTGATTTCTCACTTTCTGTCTCTCTGTCTCTCTCTGTCGGTCTGGCGACCACACGTGCCCTATAGCAAAAACCTCTCCAAAAAAAAAAAAAAAAATCCTCTCCTAAATCTAGGATTGCAAAGCAGTCATTAAAAGTTGTTTGCAAGTCACAGATAGCTCAGTGACGGACCAGCAGGTGGCGTAGTAGTTAAGACCCTGGACACTCCCCCATGGCCAACCATGGCTGGAGTCCCAGACCCGGTGGGTTACTTTCTCTCTTTCTCTCTCTCTCTCTCATAAAATTAAAATAAATGAATTAATAAATAAAATAAAACTTAAAAAATAATAGCTCAGTGATCAAAAAGCCAAGATAGGGTTAAAAGGTTAGTCTCTAGAGAACTAGTCTGGATTCAGTTTTGGAAACAAATGATTCCCACAAGTCACGTCAGCCATTGAGGTGAATCGAGATTTTATTTTATTAACATATTAAAAATAGTTTGAGTGTTTTCGTATTCATATTTGTATACACTTTTGCTCACTGTTTATCTTCAAAACAAAACATAAGGCAGGTGGAACAAGGGTTAATGTTATCTCCACTGTTTTCTCAGTTGTAGAAACTAAGATCCAATAGGTTTCAATGATGTGCTCAAAGTTCCAGAGAAGCAAGTCTGCCCCAATCCACCATGGTCTCCTCCCCAAGTCCGCTTACTGCAAGTCCTATATTCTCTCCCAGCACCTTTACTTCTGCAGCCTCCCAACCTCCTCACTCTCATAAACAGAGCCTGGAACTACACTGCAGTCAAGCCGTAAGTTGCCGTCTCTTTACAAAGGTGAGTTTCCTCGTGTGGCAAGCTCCTCTGACTGCCATTCACCTCTGCTGGGTCTTAACCAGTTTGGAACCAAGTAGAAGGAACCACAAAATAGAAACTGTAGGACACAATTACTTGAAATTTAATTTCATTCCCATGGACATGCTGTCAGCACACTCCCTGATTTCATGGGAACAGGCTCATCTGTGGTCCACACACAGCCTCCCCAGAGTGGAATTCAGCTCTGGCCCTTACTATTGTGAAAACTTGGCCGAGTCACTTACCTTCTCTGTGTCTCAATTCCCTCATTTGTAGGGTAATGTCAGTACCTACTTCCGGGAGATGAAGTAAGGACTGAATGACTAAACATGTACAAAGAGTCTGGAGCAGTGCCTAAAATGCTGTAAATGCTAGATGAATATAAGAAACATGGCATGATCTCCAGGAAAGAAGTTTGAGCAGGTATTAGAGAGAGGAATCTACTCTGGCTACTAGAAGAGCAACCATGAACCAGTTCTTTCATCTCTCAGGGATCCTGTTTTCTTCCCTATTCGTAGGAGGTTACAACTATCCAAACTGTTGTAAGAGACTTAAATGAAGAAGTGATAGTGCTTTGTAAAATTAAAAAGTATCTTGAGAATTACCTTTTTAAGAGGACTTGTATTGCACAATTTTAGAATTTGAAGCATAAAGAGGAAGTTCTTCCTTTATCAGAAAAGTCATCATCTGCCCTATCTCTAGCTGTGGAAATCCTAAGCATGCAGTCTTCCAATAATCGATACCGTTTATTGAGTCTTCATTCTATGCTAGTCTCAGTGAGTCACACATATTATCGCATGCACACACTCTCAGTATAAGAACTTGTTTTACATGAAGAACCTAAACCTTGGAGAGGTTAAATAATTTGTCCCATGACAGTCGTCATCAAAGAGTGAGACTGATTCACCCCAGGTCTCTACGATGTCAAAGGCCCTGTCTTTACCCAACCATTCTATGTACTCCTTTCGCTAAATCTGTTTCTCCTCTGAAACAATACAGTGCTTTGTTCATATTCTTTTCATGGGAATGCAGTTCTACCTCAAATTACGATTTTCCTGGTATATATCATAGCTTATCTGCTGGTATACAGGCTTCATAAAAATAGAGACTAGGCCTTGTGCATCTGCGACTATACCCTACTTGCCAGCCAAATGCCTGCCAGTGGTGGAAAAGCAGAAAGACTGAGAAAGAAGAGTAAATTCACAGCCTTTCAGAGTTTTCGCTGCCTTACCTGAGAATGCGGTCGAGAGTTTCTGCCTCACAGGAGGAAAACATGTGTACTATGGCATATGGCATAATGGTTATATTGTTAGATTCTCACATGGTCAACTGCAGTTCAAGTCCTGGACCTGGTGGCTTAAAACTCAAGCCGGGTGTGTGTGTGTGCCCAAAATTCTAAGAGGAAAATGAAGAAGGGCTTATGAAGAAGGGCTTGTGGTGTTGCCATCCCCCCTGGGTTGTGATTTCTCACTGTCTCTATCTCTCTGGCAAGTGTGCATGCCCTATAGCAAAAAATCTCTCTCTCTCTAAAAAAAAAAAAGAGAGAGAGAGAGCAAAGTTTAAATCATTGTGAAAGCCAGAGTACTGCCCTAAAGTGATAGGAATTCAACAATTCAGGCTATTAAGTCCTACTGAAATCAGGGTCATTTATCAGTAGACTGGTTTTAAACCAAAAAAAAGAAAGAGAGTCAATAAAGATGTGATCATACTGAGGAGAAAAGCCTAGAACATATGCTGAATTTTCCAGGAAAGTAGAATGTTAAGTGATTAGCAAATAAGTAATATGAATAAAGAGAGAACTGTGCAAAATAAAGATGGAGAAGTACAGAGAGAGGGTTTCAGGCTATCAGTCCTGTACCTGAAACCCTAACTGGGTCGAGTCGGCAGCCTTCTTCTCTTTAACTTCCCATTCTT
>NW_006159773.1:1195337-1203944 GCF_000334495.1 Tupaia belangeri chinensis
TTCTCCTCTTTAGCTTCCCATTCTTTCCCTGCCCCCTGCTCTGGCCCACAGATCTGTTAGCCTCCCTGTCATAAGTTGACTGAAGGGGAGACCAGCAGTTAGCGTAATGGCTATGTTGCTGGACTCTCATGTAGTCGACTGTGGTTAAAGTCCTGGACCTGGTGGCTTAAACTCATGCTGGGTACATGTGTGTGCATGCCCAAGATCCTGAGAGGAGAATGGAGGAGAAGGGATTGCGGCATCCCTCTCTCAAAAATAAATAAATAAATAAAAGTTAACTGAAGGGACAAGCTTGGTGGTTTGTGCACAAGAGTTTATTAAATATAAAGTGCTATATAGGTATAAGGTGTCTAGACTTAGAATACAATACCCCAAAGTATGACATTTTTGCATGCTGAGTGCCTCAAACTGAGGAAGGCTGGTAGGCCTGAGGCAAAAAGTTCTCTCTGACTTTCTTCTGCCCCCCTTTTTTCTCCTTCCTATATTCTTACCAAGGCAGGTCACAGAAACCACAACTCCCCCAAAGCAAGTCATAAAACCTAGAGAAGTCACTTTCCGACCTACCTCCCTGATAGCAGGCTATAGACTTTCATGCCAGAAAGGTCCTGCCCCATACATACCCAGCGGTAGGGGCAGCTGGGGGCGCGGAATGCCTCATAGAAAGGCCAAGTAGACTCAGAGTACACTTGTTTTGCTAAATTCCATTTTATTACCATTAGATCCTGCCCCTTTTGTCCAATCACATTTCTACACAGTTGTCCATTCTTCATTGAACCTAAACATACACATAGTTTTCCCTGAGTCTCTGGGTCTTCAATTCTAAAGACTCCCATATCACATAAAACTGTGATTAAATAAATTTGTTACGCTCTTTTTCTTTTTTAAGGTTTTCATAATGCGCTCATCAAAGAGAGACAGCGAGAAGGAAAGTGAGAAATTATTCCTACTCCAGGGTGAAGACCACCCTGTAATCCCTTCTCCACTCTCCTGAGATTTTGGACACACAGACACACACACCCAATGTGAGTTTCAAGCCATTGGTCCCGAGTGGAGATTCAAACCCTGGTGGATGATGTGGGAGTCCAGAGCCTTAATCACCATGCCACCTGCTGGTCCCTGTTAGCGTTTTTCTTGTTATTTATGATGGAGGTCTCAGCCATAAACCTTGAAATGAGTGAAGAAACAAGATCACTTTTCGCTTCCGTTGCGGTGTTGGTGTTGTTCTTACTCCAGAGATCCTGTTGAAGCCACCTCCCGTCACCCAGCCTTTCAGAAAAAGGACATCCCCAGACCCAGGATTCACAATCACGGCTTTATCAAGCTCTCCAGTGGTGGCACGTGGTGGTTCTAGAAATTACCAGGTGAGTCCTGTGAGAGACTAAATGCATTCGTCAACTCTTAATAAAGTTTTCACCAGGCTTACCAAGGGAGCCTCGAATGGGAGAACAGCTTGTTTCCTTGACAGCAGAAAATCGACAGTTTTTTTTAAAGTTCTTTGTTGTCTGTCAAAAATTCCACAGAAATAATAGATGCCTAAAAACACAAGGAAAAGTGCATTTTTTTTTTCTCACTTCAGGGGTTTGCCTCCAAGGAGACTGGCAGGAGGGAGGAGGGTTTCTGAAAAGCGGGTAACAAAGGCCCTCAGACTGAATGGGCTCAAGGTTACACCTCAGAGGTGGCCCGGAGACCCGGGACGGCTCTGCAGCCTCAGGACCAGCAGGCTGCGGGGGAAGCAGGAGGGCGCATTTCAAAACAAATCCCGAACAACAAACAAACACGGAAGAAAGGGACAACTCCTTGTGCACAGTCAACTCAGGCCCAGGCGGAAATGGAGTGGCCAGGCCTGGTTTTCTCCGCTCTCGGGCTGTCAGGGCAGCCTTTCGCTGCAGGCGCCCCGGGAGGGGTTCGCTCCTCCGGCTCCTCGCCTCCTGGAGCCGGGGAGGGCCTGCGGGGCGGGTCCCAGGTCCCGGGTCCCGGGCGTGGACCGCGCACTCTCTTGGCACCGCCAGCCCATGGAATATTAATGAGCCATTGTTACGAAAGCCTTGCCAGGGCGGCTGCGACGGACTCGCCTGCCCTGAGGAGCGAAGGAAGGGGATGGGGAACCAAGGTGGGGGAGGAGGCACTGGGGGAGAGGGCGGAAATGAAGCTTTCAAGTTCAAGAGGTTTATTTTGCATGAGAAAACACAAGAGGCCTGAGGATCGGCGGTAGGCATTCCTCCCTCCTCCCCTCGCTTTAATATCTGCTCAGCAAAAAGTCAGGATTTAAACCCTCAGCCTCTGGGACATCTTAACAACAACAACAAAAAACCCTTTCTTCTGTGTCCTTAAGTACAAGGGTAAAGACCAGCTTTCGGCAGCCAAGTCGCGAGTGCTGAAGGGAAGGGAGCAGCGGGGCGCCCAGCCGGAGCCTCTGTCCTCTGCCTGTTCCCGATTCCATGGCCCGAGGCGATGGTTTGCATTTTTAGGACAACAGCCGGCTATCTGCAAGCAGGAGACCTCTCGTCAGGCTTCATTACTGCACACAAAATGACACGAGCGAGCCCGTGGTCACAACGACACTTAGGGTGTGCGCTGAAGCCATTGCACCCCCCCCCTGCAACCCCAACCCCCTTCTTCCAGCCGGCACACCCACCCACCAGATACCCCAAAACTGAGCTTTGCTTATGTATGTGTCCTACCTGCGGCTCCTTGCTCCTGCTGGAAACCAGCCTTTACCACCATGCTTGCTGTTTGGTTTATCCATTTCCCGGGAGACGGAAGAGAACTGTATTTGCCAACTAACAAAGTTCAGATCCACCTTTTCTCCTACTTCTCTCTGCTATGCTTCCTGAAGCTGAGTTTCCATTGCATCATCTCCTGATCCAAATGATTTGCAGGGCTTTGGGAGCACAGATAGCTAGGAATTCAGACCCCATGCCTTACAAGGTCATTGAAACCTTTTAATCACCTCCCTAATTGCAGTAGTCTTGGGCCTCTGGCCCAAATCATAACTGCTCTCTTAAAAAGAAACCTCAGCCAACAGCTGCAGACGCCACCATTAAATCCTATCTATTAAGAGCTAATGTCACTTAATGTACCTTTCCAAACAAGGATGAATCTGTTTGCATCAGCCAGAGTAAGAGGGGTCATGACGGTTTGTTCAGTGCAGGTACTCCAATCAGTCTGATTCGATATTTCAGAATAAGGTGGTGTAAGTGTGAGATTACTGAACAAATGTATTTAGTTTTGGTGGAAAGCATTTAAATGTGGTCAGTTAGATAAATGGAACTTTATCTTGCAGTGCCAGTGAATATTTCTGAAGCTTTTGGGACTCAAAATATGTGAAAAACTATTAGATGACTCCAATACGTGTATCTTTAAAGAGAGTGCCCAGGAAAATGCAATGAAATGCAATGAAATGAAAATGCAATGTTGGAAACTCAAAGCCAACCACAGGCCAACAGTGAGGTATGGAAAGAGAAGTGGTATTTAGCTCCTTCTTACCTCTGACATTGGTTATGATGTGGGCTCAGCTGCTCAACAAGGAGACCTACATATAGAAGCCCATAGAGGTTAGTACTTTTCTCTTGCTTAGCAATCCTGGAATGAGCAGACCAAACTGACAGAGAAGCTCTGCTCCACAAAGTTATTCAGGGATCTAAATTCCTTCTATCTCATTAAACTAGCCTCTACAGCAGTAGTTCTCAAACTTTAATGCCCAGCTTGACAAACTTACTAGAAAGGATCATCAAGTAAATTCTTGGTCTTTGCAGACCATATACTTTCAACTGCACATTCTTCTTTGGTTTTGTTATTTTTGTTGTTACAATGCTTTAAAAATCTGAAAATTATTCTTAGCTCATGAGCTGTGTAAAATCAGACTGGTCAGGCGTTTGGGGCTATGGCCTATAATTTGTGAGTCTCTGCTTTAAAGTATCAGAATCACTTGGTGGACTTTCTAAGTCCACCCCAGAATTTCTGATTCTGTAAGTCTGAAGGAGAGCCCAAGAATTTGCATTTGTAACAAGTTCTCCTGTGATGTTGATGCTGATGCTTTGAGGTCAACACCTAGAGAAACAACCACCAACCACGGCCTATAGTGTGGTGTTTGCCTTCATAGCCAAATCTGAATCTCCTGCACATGTACGTTCCAGAACGAAAGAAAAGGGAAAAAGTGGAGAAAGCCTTTTTAAGTATATGACCAAGAAACTGTATGCATTGCTTTCACTAATTTCCCATTGGCCTGATCTTAGTCATATGGCTTGACAGGTTGCCAAGGTGGTGGGGAAGTAGACTGTAAATGGATGTTTACAAGCCCTGCTACAACCTGAGAGGTTTTATTATTAAGAGACAAAAGGGGATGGGACCAGCAGTTAGCATAATGGCTATGTCGCTGGGCTCCCACATAGTCGAACACAGATAGAGTCCCAGACTCGGTGATATAAATGCACGCCAGGCGCCTGTGCGTGCATGCCCAAGATCCCGAAAGGAGACTGGAGGAGAAGGGGTTGTGGCATGGCTATCTGCCCTGGGGGGGTGATTTCTTGCTTTCTGTCTCTGTCTCTCTCTGTCATTCTGGCAAGCTCATGAACCCTATAGCAAAAACTTCTCCAAAAAAAAAAAAAAAAAAGAGAGAGAGAGACAGAAGGGGAGAAAGTTCTTTGTGGAACAATTAACAGATTCCACCAGCTGAGCAAAGAAAGGAACCAGTGGAAGGTCTTCCACACATGGTTAATTGCAGGACCTCTCTGCTACTTTTTTGTTGTAGACATTTTAGCCTTAGGGCACGAGCCCTTGCTGGAGAGAGACAGAGATCAGCAGGCAAATGGGGGAGAGAGAGATACTCGAAACAAGTGTAACAACAACAAAAAACATCATTACCACACCCAATGGACAGGAAGAACAAGTCCCAAGAGAAAAACAGGCAAATGACCAGGAATATGTATTACTTTTATTAATAAATAAATATACTTAGATTTGAATGTGATTTTCTTCCTATTAAATTGGCAGGTTCTTTTTTATTATTTATTGATTTATTTTAAGTTTATTTCTGCCATGAGAGTCAGGAAGAGAGACAGAGAGACAGAGATACAGGCAACAGGGTCTTCATGCTGTGGTGCATCCCCAATTTCAGCTGGCTGGGAACTTGGGTACACGCACCTACCATGCTCAGGGACGTTCTGAGACAGGAACCTAAGATCTTTCCATGTGGCTCCCTTGTGTCATTGCTGCACCACTGCCTGGCCCCAGATTATTATTATCATTATTGCTGTTACACAAATTTGTCAAGATGGTAGGCAAAAGAGAACATTGATTTTGTGCTAATAGAGATAGATTTTGCAGTTTGGTTATATTTATCAAAAGCTTTCCACATGTAGCATAGTGGACAGATTTTACTGTGGCCCCATAATCTCGCATCCTGGTATTCATGCCCTTGTGCCACACTCTACCCCGGGTCATTCCTGGTCCTGTCTGTAACTTGTGTCTTTCCAATAGAATGAACAGGACAAATGAGAAAGGATATACGGCATCACACAGTTGAAGGCTGTAATACCTATCTTGCTGGATTACGTTTCTTCTTCCCCTTACTGCTTTCGAGAAATACATCATGTAAATGTCCACAGAGGCTGGTGTGGTGCTAATAATAATGGTATCATTCCTTGAGCACTCACAATGTACCAAGAACATGATAGTATCTGGAGTACTTTCATTTATTTAATCATGGGTACAGAGTTAGTTTTATCAGCTGTGTTTCGAAAGCAGCCTTACACCTAAGCATTCCGTAATACTGCGGTACTTCACGGTATGTCTCGCATAAGGCAGATGGCAAGTGAGGCGGGAAGGAGCAAGTCCTCACAGCTCACTGATCTCCAAAACATCCACTGGCTTTACTATAGAGCACAGTTGTTTGTGTTCCAAGGAGCCACCTTCAGGCTTCCCACTGGAACTTTATTTGTTGTAGAATCTACCACCAAAATGAAAGAGGTACTTATCACATACCTCCCCCTTGGAATGACTGAAAACAGTTGCTCTTACAGATAGGTGGAAAAAACAGAGATGTTTCAGTAGGCCTGAGGACAAATAAACCTTACCAGCTCCTCATAGTCATTACTCATTCTGCTAGAGAGCAAGTAGAGGTTAGCATTCACTTTGCAAGTCAAGGTTAATCTTGGTTTAACAGCCTTGGGCCACTGGTGTAGTATCTTGGACCTCTGTTGACCCTCTGTAAAATGGATTTCTGTTCCCTTCCCTAATTAAAGGGTGGTCAGGGTGATGTTTGACGTTCTTATCAAGCTAAAGGTATATGAGTCTGAAACAGTTCCCCTCATCCAAGTGTTTTATTAGTGAAAACTGCTTAAAAGGAAACTTGACAGACATATCTGTAACACTGAATCAATGAATGAGTGTATTTTTCAGAAAGAGATTCATATAGAAATGAGGAGTTTACAAAAATAATCACTATGAAGATTCCAGTGCAGTGCCCTCAGTTGACCTTCCAGTAGATCCCATAATCCTGTGACATATGGCAGAGTAGGATCCCTGCTTCTGCATGTAGGGCAAGAGAATCAGACACACCTGCTCTTTGATAAATTGACCACAGAGGATAATTTCTTGGAAGGTCAATTTTATTGCTTTAAGTCAGTCGAAAGATTTTCTGAGAAAGTACAGCAATGACATCTGTTCATTCTTCAACGTAGACCAGCCCTTTACCCACGATTTCTCAATATTTAAACAAACAGCCAAAACAAAGCTGTGCTTCAGTGTTAACCTCCTGAACTTAAAAGCCTGCACCTGTACAATTACTAATTAATATGTTCAGTAACAAAGCTGGTAGGTAACTGGTGACATTCACACCTCTTAATTGGTGCGATTAGCAGTCCTTTTGTTGTCAGCTATTAGCAGCTCTTACAAGTGTAAAATGCCACAGGTAAAGGGACAATGGATGGGGTGGAGGAGGGAGGTGGGAGTGACAAAAGGTTATACAACAGATTAGACTGATAGGGAAGAAAAAAGGTGCTTACTGCAAGAAACAGGCTAAAACTGTTGAAATGAGTATGAGCATCAGTGCTTGTGTCTCCTTTCATTTTTTGCTACCGATGTATATCTTCAGTTTTTTTTAAAAAACACTATTCATCTCCCATCACGTTGCAATATGGAAAGACCCCTCACTTTCAGCAAATAAATCAGTGTTTAAAAAAGTCAGAAAAAAAAAAATGAAGGCACTTACGTTTGGGGAGCTTAAACTTTTTAAAATTATTTTATATTTTATTTATTATTATCATTATTATTTGTTTCTAATTTGACCAGAGAGAGAGAGAGAGAGAAGGAGAATGAGAAAGCAGGCCGCCAGGGCCAGGACTTGAACCATGGTTGGCCATATGGGAGTCTAGCACCTTAACCACTATGCCACCTGCTGGCCCTGTACACTGTAAGAGTTACTATGATATTCTCTATAGCAAATATCCTTGGGTTTTAAAAATATTCCAGTTATATGGGACTTTTTAGGAATACAAGCAGGAAGCTACATTTTTGTATTTCTTCTTTAATCATCACTTCTCATTTTCAAAAAAGTGATAGCAGGCTGGCCTCCAGCTCAGTGAGTGCCTACCTTAGGTATCTAATGTTGCAACCTCATCAACTGACAGCACACCTCCCAGAGGGCACGGCCCTATATTAGCATCAGTTCATTTTCTAGATTTTCACTTCCAGGCTTGGCTCTTGTATTCAGTCGTCAGAAAAGTCATGACACCTTTTTTTTCATAGAAAAATGGGGAAAAAAAAACACATCATAACTTTTCCAACAATCTAATCTTCTGATATGTTTGTCTGTTTTTTTTCTTTTAAAGATATGACTTTGTATTAATAATGCAGATATGTCGTCTTTTTCCTACAAACTGAACGTTTTAATATTGCTTCATAATGAAAGGGGGTCATTGAGTTATGCTAGGACAAACATTAGATGTAATGTGTTTATGAGCCGCTCTAGGACAAGAATAATGGCGTCTCCATCTGTACATCACCAACTTCTAGCCCATATACACATACAATACTTAGGTACGACATATGCAATGTGTCCGTGAGAATTTTCTCCCCCAGGTTTCTATTTAACGTTACACTATGTTTGGTTTTTATACAGTTCTTCTGGGGGTATTTGCATTGCTATTTGAGTTCTCCTTTTTTCTGAGATTATTATTTTCCTTTGGGGAATGTCTATGTTAACAATGTTCTCTTAGACCGTTTGTCTACTTTTACTTTATGGAACTGGCTTCCTATCACCCGGCATTTTCATTCACTGAAATTCAGCTCCATGCTAATGACTTCATAGTTTTCCAGATCATTTTGATCATTCTTCAGCCCTTTCTTACCTCTCACTTATATCCCATTCATATTCGCCGTATCATATTCTCACTTTAACTGTTACTTATCTATGCCTATCGATTCCAAAACGTAGGGACTGAAAATGTCTATTTTCTTGTGCTCACAATTTTGTGAGTCCAGAATTTGAGAAGGGCTTGACTGAATATTCTTGATCCACAGGGCCTTGGTTGGAATAAATGGGCTGGAGGATCCATTTATAAGAGGGCTATCTCCTGATTATGGTTTCTCTCTCTCCATCTGAGCTCT
>NW_006159773.1:1203975-1241007 GCF_000334495.1 Tupaia belangeri chinensis
CAAGTCCTCTTCACATGGCTTGTTTTCTCAGGCATGGTGGCTATAAGATAGTCACACTTCTTCCAAAGTGGCTGGTTTCTCTCAAAAGCCTTCCAAAGCAGGCATTCCAAGAGAACCAGGTAGAAGCTGCTGGTTTCATAGTCACTAGTCAAACCAGCCCTATGGTCAGCCTAGCTTTTAAAAGGAGGGGAGGAATAGACTCCACCTCTCCATAAGGAAATGCTATGCCCATATGAGGAGGGAAGAAATGGATGACGGCCATCTAGAAGGCAAACTGCTATACCTACCATTTTCATGTTTTTAAGTTTATTCTTTTTAATTTGCAGGAGACTGTGTATGTTCTCAAGAGAGAAGGAAATGGGGAAAGCAGTCCCCAGTCGGGCATGGTTACACAGCAATCCCTTCCCCAGTTCTCTATCCTATTGGGATTTGGGGCACACACAAGTTCAGCATGTTTTTCATGCCACTGGGGCCAGGATTCAAACCATGCTGTCAGCTGTGTGGGGTTTGAGTGGCTTAACCACCAGGCCATGGAGTCAGCCCACCCCATCATTTTTTTTTTTTTGAGAGGTTTTTGCTATAGGGCGCGTGAGCTCGCCAGACAGAGAGAGACATAGAGACAGAAAGTGAGAAATCACCCCCCAGGGGAGATGGCCACGCTGCAATCCCTTCTCCTTCATTCTCCTCTCGGGATCTTGGGCACACACACACACCCAGCATGAGTTTTAAGCCACCGGGTCCAGGACGCGAACCGCAGTCGACTTTGTGGGAGTCCAGCGACATAGCCATTACGCTAAATGCTGGTTCCCACCACTCCATCATTTTCATTTTACTGTTTTACTTTCGTATTTTAAATTTCTATTTTATGGGTTGTTAATTTATACGTAAGCTTGTACTAGGCTTGTATGCAAGCAGAGTAAGTGGTCCCATCTCATTCCCCTGTGAAATTATCTAAGGGCACTATGGGGCCCTGACACTTTGAAGTTATGTACCTTAAGTGGCCTGCCCTTTGAGTCATTAACATTTTACTGGTAGGTACAAGACCAAGTACAAGTTATGTGACCTAAGAGAGACATACAAATAATCAAAGAAGAGTACCTCTTATTCCAGAATTTTAGATCCATTTTTTTATAAGTTTTTCAGTTTTGGGGGTTGGTAGGTGATATAGTGGTTAAGGCTCTGGACTCTCATGTGGGAATCTTGGACCAGTGGCTTGAAAACACAACAGGTGTATGTGTGTGCGTTCGTGCCTGAACTCCTGAAAGGAGAATGGAGGAGAAGGGACTGTGGTATGGCCATCCCTCCTGGGGGTGATTTCTTACTTCCTCCTGTGACAAATCCTAAATAATAATAATAATAATAATAATGTTTCAGTTTTTCCCTGGGGTAAATAGAGCATGGAATTGGGGGAAATGCTGTTGGAGCAGTGGCTGCTCCTTGGTGTGAAAGAGCTGGGTGTAATGCTGACACCCAGGGAGATGTCAGGGTGCCATGTACATCAGTCTGCAAGGAGGAGTGCTAGAGAGGGTAGTAGTTAGTGACAATTGTTGGCAAAAGTGTGTGGGTGATGTAACAATATAAAATGTTTACCTGCCTAATGGGAAAACATATCTATCAACTATCATCTCTATTTTCCTCAACGAACAAAACTAATTTTAGAGCACACACATATACATAAATATATATACACACACACAAATATATATGTACACACACACATATATACACACACACACATATATATATATATACACACACACAGAAAGAGAAAGAGGTCATCCTGGAAATAAACTACCACACCTATATTTCTCATTTTACTTTATGTTTTTGAGAGATTTTTTGCTATAGGGCACATGTGCTTGCTGGAGAGACAGAAAGCAAGAAATCACCCTCCCCCAGGGGGATGGCCATGCCACAACCCCTTCTTCTCCATTCTCCTGTTGGGATTTTGGGCATGTATGCACACGGGTCCAGCGTGAGTTTCAAGCTGGTGGGTCCAAGACTCAAATCACAGCCAACTACATGGGAGTCCAGCAATATAAGCATTAGGCAATCTGCTAGTCCCTCTCATTTTAATTTTTAAAGCAATATATACATTATATATGTTCATATGTATGTGTATGTATATGTATGTATATATATGCATGCACGTGTGCACACACACACACACACATATTGTGTACCAAACTTGGAGTAGTTAAACTATTCCATTTTCTCCCTCCTAGTTGAAGTATATCTTAGGCAGTCTGAACTACTAAGAATTTTTTTTTCATATCAATATACATTTTTATTTAGAATACAGCACTAGCAGCACGATAGTCCGTCACTCACGAATCTGTACCAGGAAGCACAATATCTTGGAACTGGTCACTGTGGTCACTTAGAATTCTAAGACAGTTATTTTCGACCCCACTATCATTACCATGCTTTTTCTAGTTTCTCCTCTTAGCAAAGATTGCTCGTTCAGTTTGGGGGTGGTGTCTTTTGTTTTGCTTTGTTTGTTTTGTTTTGTTTTAAGAGACAGGATCTCATTATGTTGCCCAGGCCAGTCCTAGCTTCAGTCCCAGCTTGTGACCCTCCAGCCTCTACCTCCCAGTCAGCTGGGATTACAGGCACACACCACTGTGCCTGCTAGTTATCTTTTAATAGACATTTGACTATTCTCCCTTCGCTATAGACTTTCCAATTACTAGCCAGAATAATGCCAAGAAGAATATATTTTAACCTGCCTTGCTGCCATATAAATATAGTCTGTCTAATCATATGCAAATAGAAGTACCACAGAATGAATTCTGAAAAGTCCTTAAAGAGGTGCAACTGCCGGCTTTCTTTCCTTTTTCCTACTGGCGAATGAGGAAATGTCTGGCACTCTTGCAGACATCTTGGATCCCCAGGTAGAAATCATAGGAAGGGACAGCAGAGCAGCAAGCTAGAAGGAGCCTCGGGACCAGCAGATGGCTAATGGTTACATTGCTGGACTTGCAAGTAGTTGACTATGGTTCAAGTCCCAGATCCAGCAGCTTAAAACACACTGGGTGCTTGTGTGTTAGTGCTTAAAATCCCAAGAGAAAATAGAGGAGAAAGGATTGTGACATGGTCATTCCCCCCGGAAGGTGATTTCTTGCTTTCTGTCTCTGGCGAGCGCATGCAGCCTATAGCAACAATCTTTCTTAAAAAAAAAAAAAAATGATAAAAGAGGGACCAGCAATTAGCATAATGGCTATGTCGCTGGACTCCCATGTAGTCGACGTCGACCACAGTTCACGTCCCAGACCCGGTGGCTTAAACTCACGCCGGGTGCATGTGCATGTGTGCCCAAGATCCCAAGAGGAGAATGGAGGAGAAGGGATTGCGGTGTGGCCATCCCCCCTGGGGGGTGATTTCTCTCTTTCTGTCTCTCTGTCTCTCTCTTTCTGGTGCACGCACACACCCTATAGAGAAAACCACTCCAAAAAAAAAAGATAAAAAGAGCCTCAGTTCCTGATGATGATGACCCTAAAGCCGCTCTAGCAACTCCTAGCTCTGTGCTGCAGATTATATTTATTTATCCAGGAGGTAGACAATCTTTCACACATGTCGTTATTTGGATTTTCTACCTCTCCCAATGGAATCCAATACTGATACACCTCTTGGCTGCTAAGGTGGGAGAATTTCAACAGGTTAAAACAACCAACTTCGCTGGAACTACTCTTCCAACACGCACAGTATATAAACTTGTAAAGGCTAATTAACTTTCACTAGGGCAGATCGTTATAAAAAGAATAAGTAACATATGTATATATCACATCTGAATTTAAATACAGTATTTAACTGTCCTAGATTTTGCAATGTATTCATAGCCATGAGAGGGGATAAAAAACCACTTTATAATCTGTTGAATCCTTATAAATTCTGTTTAAACGTGTGTTTAAAATGTGATATTTTTCTCTTTGTGCTATCGATGGTGATAATCGGAAGTTCTGTATTGTAAAATATTCTACATAGCTCTGGAGAATGAGCCAAGACTCACTCAGAGCCCTGGCAGCCCTTCCTGGGGTAGAGGGTGGTGCTTCGGGAAGGATACCCAGTTATAAAAGCCAACAGATTCTTTTTGTGAAATGGCTGCCAAACACCACTGCTTTAGTTCAGTGTTCACTCTCTCTTGAAGTTTCTGCTTTCTTTTCCTTCTTCCACGCCTCACCCACCCAGTCTGAATCCTCCAAAAACCTCCCAGAGTTAACTTTTAAAATAGCACCTGATCGTGCCTTTTCTCTGTGTAGAAACTTCGGTGGATTTTTTGTTGCCTCCAGCGTGGACCTCACTTTTTCTTCCATGTACTTTCCCAGTTCATTATCCAACCCGCACTCTACTTAAACGTGGTGCCTTTTCCCAAATATATCGTGCCCTTTATTTGTGTCTGGAACAGGCTATTCTCCCTGCACCACATGCTGGCCCACCCTGAACTTCCTCCTCCGAACCCTCAGGATGCCTCTCACCGGAGGCAACAAAGTGCTCAAAAAGCCTTTGCTACCCCACTTTTTGCCTTGTACACACTTTCCATTTAGTCCTACACTCAGTTACAGCAGCACTGCCAGGTGATGTAATTGATCTGACTTCGGGTCTGATTCCTCCTAATGTGTGAGACTCAGGACCTCTCCCTCCTGTCTTGCCCATTGTTCACAACAGAGTAGGGATTTCTTTGTCTTGCAGAATGGATTTCTAGATCTGTGACTTCAACAATGTCATCTCAATGAAAGTAATTTGTATCTGAATTTAGTTCTTGGAGTTTTATGATAAATTCTAGGACTTAGACACTTTTTTAAAAATAATTATTTATTTAATTTTATTTATTTATTTATTTATTTTCATCTGCTCAGAGTGAGAAAGCAAGTTGCCAGGTCTGGGTCTCAAACCATGGTCAGCCATGTGGGAGTGTCCAGCACCTTAAGCACCATGCCACCTGCTGGTCCCATGGACTTAGACACTTTTAACTTCCTCAAAAAGATATGTTCACCTGACTACACCAGAACATGCATCCGTCTCCTACACGGCCATTTCTTTCCTCCTACGTTGAAATCCAACGTTCCTTAGACTGACGTTTCTGGGAGTTAGAATTACAGAATCGGGGCCAGCAGGTGGTGGAGTGGTTAAAGTGCTAGACTCCCATAAGGCTAACAGTGGTTCAAGGCTGGAAACTCATGCCAGGTGTGCATGCCAAAATCCTGAGAGGAGAATGAAGGAGTAGGGATTGAAGTGTGGCCATTTCCCCTGGAAAGTAATTTCTCTCTGTCTGTCTGGCAAGTGCATGCACTCTATTACAAAAAATCTCTGCAAAAAAAAAAAAAAATATAAAAAAAAATATATATATATATATATATATATAGTTGTAAAAGGAGCCTTCAAGAGCATTGATTCCAATGCCATAATATTGGTATTGAGTTTTATAGATGAAATTACCTTTCATTTTGCACACCTATCTATTAGTTTATGTAATATTTATTTAAATTTCACAATTACAAGAATAAGACCCTTCCCTTAAACACTTGAGGGTGAACACAACTTTGCAAAACTTACT
Source organism: Tupaia belangeri chinensis (assembly GCF_000334495.1). NCBI lineage: Eukaryota > Metazoa > Chordata > Mammalia > Scandentia > Tupaiidae > Tupaia > Tupaia belangeri. The sequence goes on from NW_006159773.1 coordinate 1,209,530, forward strand.
AATGCTGGACACAATGGTGAGTAGATGGCTAGCAAGTGACCTAAGAGCTGCTGATTCTGTGTGCCAGGAATAAATGAAAAGTCGTCTTCATCTGGTAGATCGCATAAATGAAGGTGGCTTAGGGGAACTTCTGCTATATAAAATGTATTGTGTATAAGACATTATGCAAATATAAAATATTATTGTTATTCTGCTTTTAGTTCAAAGTCTGGTACTAAGAATTATGCATAGACATTTATGATTGGATATGGCAGATGCACGACATGCAGAAAAAAAAGCAACCTAGAAACTAGCCTCATGACTAAGGAAAGTCAAAAAATTTTAAAAAAATTCTGCTCAAGCCTGGACAAAAATATAGAATTACATTAAATTAGTTTATAATATAAGTTTCAGGGCCAGCAGATGGCAAAGTGGTAATGTTGCTGAGCTCCCACATGGCTGACCGCGTTTAGAGTCTCAGATCTGGTGGCTTGAAACTCATGCCAGGTGAGTGTGCATGCGTGCCCAAGATCTCAGGAGGAGAATACAGAAGGGATTGCGGTATGGCCATCCTGCCTGGAGGAGGAGGACAATTTCTCGCTTTCTTTCTCTCTTTCTCTCTCTCTCTCTCTCTCTCTCTCTCTCTCGGTGAGCACACACACCCTAAGGCATCTCCGGCATGCTAAGGCCAAAATCTCTTAAAAAAATAATAAAATATATAGTATGTTTCAACCAACAAAGTCTTTAATTATAGTTGAGGATTTGTTTTCTTTATCAATCTGTTTTTGAACCCATCCACTGCTTCTCTAAAAAGTTAGGTTTAGCTGTCGAACTAAGGAGCTATTTTAAAAAATATCTAATTGGCTGACAAAAGGCTATTGAACTTTTCTTTCAAATGACCTATATTGAGGAAACTGGCTACCTGGCTCATTAAACTATAAATGTATCCCTCCCTCCTCATGAAAGCATATTTTAACCCAGGCTGAGTAGTAAAGAGTAAAGAGACACTTGCTAACCTCCTGCGATTGCAAACACAGGTATGGACGCTGTGGTGGTACCTGTATCACAAGAGTAGTGCTGTATCTATAGCTGAAGGACCTTTCCGCGGATGTGTTCTTTTGCCCTTGAATTCCACTGTCTTTAGTAGCTGTCTCCGTCTACTAGGTTGTTGAAAGAGAAAAAAGAGATTAAATGGCTGGAAGTAGATCTACCTATAAGTATAAGGTGTACACGTTGTCCAGATCCCCACCAGAAGAAGTTCTCTTAGTTTCCTGGGGGCTGCCATAGCAAAGTACTCTAAACCAGGGGATTAATAATAGGAACGTATTGCCTGACAATTCCGGAGGTTAGGAATCCAAGATGGAGGTGTCAACAGGGCTGTGCTCCCTGCAAAGACATCTCTCCTACCTTCTGGTAGTTCCAGAAGCATAACTCCATCTGCTCATGATATGCTCCTTGGCCATGTGTCTTTGCCCAATTTGTTTCTTTTCATAAAGATACCAGTTATATAGGATTAAAGGTCCACCCTCTCCAATTTGTCTTCACCTTAACTAATTGCATCTGCAGCCACCCTGTTTCCAAATAAATTCACATTGGAGGAACTAGGGGTTATAATTTCAGCAGATGAAATTTCAGTAGAAACAGTTCAGCTCATATCACCCTCCCCAGAGGAAGGCATCATCATCCTACGTCTTATACTAATTCTCTAATAATTTTTAAGTCTAATAACCAGTTCACAAAATTAACCAGATATCTAATAACATTAATAATAATGGACATAAAAATCATGGTGAGTGCTGGAAGAAATAACAAGCAAAGAAAACAGATTAATAAAAATTAGTAAAGTTTGTGATGAGCTATAAATAGGAACAACATCCCAATTAAAAATTTAAAAAAATCTGTAACTGTGAACAGGGATAAATAGAAAGTAGAGAAAAGATTATTAATAATAAAAGGGGGGGAGCAGGTGACATAGTGGTTTGGGCCCTGGACTCCCACATGGCCAACCATGCTTCGATCCCAGACACGGCATCTTGAAACTCGTGCTAGGCACTTGTGCGTGTGTGCCCAAAAATCTCAATAAGAAAATGGAGGAGAAGAGATTGCAGCATGGCCATTCCCCCCAGGGATGATTTCTCATTTTCTATCTCTCTGTATCTGTGTCTCCAGCAAGCACACGTACCCTATAGCAAAAATATCTCCGAAAAACAGGACAAAAGGAACCTATATCAGGACCAGCAGTTAGCATAATGGTTATGTCGCTGGATTCCCATGTAGTCGACCGCGGTTCGCGTCCCAGACCCGGTGGCTTAAAACTCACACCGGGCGCATGTGCATACGTGCCCAAGATCCTGAGAGGAGAATGGAGGAGAAGGGATTGCGGAGTGACCATCCCCCCTGGGGGGTGATTTCTCGCTTTTTGTCTCTCTGTCTCCCTCTGTCTGTCTGGCAAGCACACACACCCTATAGCAAAAACCTCTTCCAAAAAAAGAACCTATATCAAATAAGAGTAGAGGGGACCAGTAGATGGCATAATGGTTACTTTTCTGGACTCCCACATAGTCAACTGCAGTAATCAACTGAAGCTCAAGTCCTGGACCTGACAGCTTAAAACTCACACCAGGCATTTGTGCTTGTGTGCCCAAGATCCCAAAAAGAGAATGGAGGAGAAGGGATTGTAGTGTGACCATGCCCCTTGGGGGTGACTTCTCTCTATCTCTTTCTCTGGTGAGCACACACATCCTATAACAATAATCTCTCTTTCTTTAAAAAAAAAAAACCCAGCTATCTATCTATATCTATCTATCTATCTATCTATCTATCTAATTAAAAATACGTGTGTGTGTGTGTGTGTGTGTGTGTGTGTGTGTCATTTAGACCCCAGTAAGGAAACATTTGATCGGGTAAGAAGAAATTTGTCCCTAATGTGCAACCTGAAATTGACAGGTGGCTTCATATCATATTGCAAATACCTGATAATTCTTTATCTTTGGTGTGAGAGATGAACCAAATATTTCCTTGTGGTAATGATAGTTTAGCACACACTTTCTTTCAAAAACAGGTATCAGAAAATAAACGCAGCACTAAATGTTGAATGTGTTTGGCCCTTAGTCTCTTATTTTTGCCTCCAGAAAAATTGTCATTGGCTCTAACCTGTCTTCCAAGTTAATAGCTATAAGTTTATAAGAAAATACGGGGGCCAGCAGGTGGCGTGGTGGTTAAGGTGCTGGACACTCCCACATGGCCAAATGCGGTTCGAATACCAAACCTGGTGGCTTGCTTTCTCACTTTCCCTCTCTTTCTCTCTGTGTATCTCTCTGGTCAAATTAAAATAAATTAATGACTAAATAAATAATTATTAAAAAAAGAAAATGCCATTATTTTATCAAATTTTATAATACTGCTACTAAAGATGATGAACACATAATAGCTAGCTCTGTGCTACATTTTCATACTGTTATAACCACAAAAAGAACTATCAATATGTATTATTGATAAATTTTCAACATATGATATATTGGGAAGGATTTTTGGTTACAAGTGACAGAAATCAAACACAAAGTTAAATTTTTAAAAAGGAGTTAATTAGCTCATGAATTTGGAAAGTCTAAAATTGAATATAGCAGGACTGGGCCTAGGAATTCAAATGATGCTATCAGGCCACTGTCTTACCATTAATTATGTCTTCGTTTTGTTCATTGGCTAGACAATCGCACTGCCCGAACCCCCCCCATCAACCCCACAAAATACCCAGTACTCATAAGAAAACAATAGTTTTCAGTTCAGACTTTCCCCAAAGGTTTTCTTCTAAGAGTTGCATCTTATTATGTTGACACGGTAGCTTTTAAGCCAGGCATTACTCAGACAAGTGACTTTTAAATTATTTCCAATAAGTATATTGATTGTAGTCATATTTATTTGTACTGTATAACAAGGAAGAGAAACATGATCATTTTCTTAGAAACACCTTTTTTTATTTTGAGAGGTTTTTGCTATAAGGCATGCGTGTTTGCCAGAAAGACAAAGACAGAGACAGAAAGCGAGAAATCACCCCTCAGGGGGGATGGCCATGCTGCAACCCCTTCTCCTCCATTCTCCTCTCAGGAACTTGGGCACGCATGCACACGCCTCTGGTGTGAGTTTAAGCCACAGGGTCCAGGACTTGAACCATGGTTGACTACATGGGAGTCCAGTGACTTAGCCATTATGCTAACTACTGGTCCCAGAAACACATTTTTAAAGAATAATTTTATTTAACTTTATTATCCATTTATTTATTTGTTTTAAAAATTTGACCAGAGAAAGACAGAGTGAGGGAGAGAGAGAGGGAAAGTGAGAAGGCAACCTGCCAGGTCCAGGACTCAAACCACAGTCTGCCCTATGGAAGTCCAGCATCCTTAACCACCACGCCACCTACCGGCCCCAAGAAACACATTTTTCTGTGACTATTCCTTTATGAAGCAAAACACCAGAAAGCAAAATACACCCACAAAAAAAACAAACAAAAACAACAAACAAACAGCCCAGCAGTCTCAGTATTTTTAAGTGCCCAGGTTATTAAAACAAAACATACATTTGGTAAGTTTTTAATTTAACTTAAAATATTTCACTTTCATATCGAAAAAATTCAGAAGTCCACTTATGTACAATAAACAACTAATTAGGTGAAAAGAAGGATTTGCTTAATGGCGATTGGGATTCCACTCCAAAAACTCAATCATTTAACAAAGATAATGAACAGAGATATTAAGTTATATATATGTATTTTTTTTTTGAGAGAATTTTGTCATAGGGTGTGTGTGTGCTTACCAGAGAGATAGAGATAGAGAAAATGAAAAGCCACGCTTGCCCAGAGGGAATGGCTACACGGAAATCCCTTCTTCATACTCCTCAGGATTTTGGGCATTCACATGTGCCCAGCATTGAGTTTCAAGCTGCCAGGTCAGGACTCTAATCCTCTAACAGCTATTGGCCATGTGGGAGTCTAGCACCTTAACCACTATGCCACTTGCTGGCCCCTTAAGTCGTATTTTTAAGATGCTAGGAAATCAAAGCAGTACTAGTCATTGTAATGCAGTCTCAAAGCAGTAGTTACACATTTGATAGTTTTGTAAAATTCTGAGTAAAACAATATTAGTATTAGTGAGATAAGAAGTTTTTCATATCGGACTATCAGCCTGAAATAAAGATAGCAAAGATGTTCATGTATGTGTTACAAAGAATAATCTGATCATTTTTAAGTCATTGCCTTACACCGTATGTTTTTTACTAGAAAATACTTTAATCTCAACTTAGCAGAACGGATAAAATTTCAGTTTCTATCCCAGCTTGAGGGATAAAGTGTATTTATAAAGAAAAAGCACTCATTTCTATTATTTAACTTAGATCAACAAGCCTCAGAACTTTGGTATTTAAGATAAAAGTTTGTGACATATTCCAACAATAATCTTCTTTTACAAAAGAATCATCTTTTTTTTAATTTCTCTAAAGAACTTCATTTTTGTGACTGTGGCCATCTATTTCAACTTAAATTCAATGCTATGAATTTTGAAAAATGGAGAATGGCAGAGGTACAAAATTTGGTGTGACATTCTATTTCTGTTTCACATTGCTCTCTGAAGATGCTGAGTGATAAGAGTATATAATCAAACAAAACACCAAAAAACAGCAGCAGTGTATATGTATCTACAACTTTAGAAACATTAAAATATATTAACTCTTATTTCAAAAGAAAAGCTCAAACAATTTGTGCCAATGTATCTCAAAAAAGTTTACAGACTTAATACGATACCCAACCTATAAGTCTTACATTCTTATGACATACGATTATCATTTAAGTACGGGGGAGGGGGGAACTGGGTTATAAACCATTTCAGCACGCTTTTCCAAACTAGAAGGACTTTAATTTCCAAGAATCTTGAAAAAGCAATATTTGCAGTATAAATTAGAATGTCTAATACAATTAACAACAAACCAAAGCAATTTTGTTACATAAATTAACCCATTTATTGTAGGCTAGTGATATTCCAAATGTCTGTGGATCTTCTACTGGTCTTTCAATTCTTTCAGTCTTCTGATGGCCCACTTTACTGTGACAGCCGAAGTGTTGGTGTAGATCCAGACACCACCAGACACCATTTTCATACAGGAACCACAATGCCAGATCTCCACAGCCTGCCTCTTCATCTTGGTTTTGCCACAGAAGGAGCAAGTGTACACAGTGTGCTGGCAATTTAAATTTTCTTCACCCTTTTCCAGAGGGAGGCACCATAGAGGGTCCCGTATTTACCACCGATGCTGATCTTCCTGGTGCATTGGGCCATATTCCTGCCAGAGAGCCAAAAGAATCATCTCAAGAGCACTGTTTTATTCTCTATTGAATGACTATACCAAAACAGTAACAATATAAAAGGAAAAGAATAGAATAAAATGATCTATCCTTGTCAATACAAGTGACAAAACATCTCCTGCTTTGATCGTTTCAATTTTTATGTGAAACAATAAAAGTGGAACCAGCAGTTGACTTAATGGGTACATTGCTGGACTCCCACATAGTTGACTGTGGTGGCTTAAACTCACGCTGGGCATGTGTGTGTGCATACCCAAAATCCCGAGAGGAGAATAGAGGAGAAGAGGTTGCTGCAAGGCCATCTCCCCTGGGGGGAGGGGTGATTTCTCACTTTCTGTCTCTCTAGCAAGTGCACACACCCTATAGCAAAAATCTCTCTAAAATGGGAAAAAAAAAAAAAAAGATAAACAATAAAAGGCAGTTAGATCCCTTTGATTACATTGCAATGGTCTGCAAGGCCTGAGTCAAACACTTAGCATCAAAAATTGTATCTACATCCATGATCCATTTGCCGTGGGAAAGTGCTGAAGAAAATACCAGCACTCACTTGGTTCTAGCAATTCGGTCTTCAAAATCAGGAAATAGCTTCAGTTCTCAGTTTCAAAAAACATTAGGGAGATTTATAAAACATAAACACCAGTGACAAGAATGTTAAAAAAGATCTCTTTCCGTTGTCTTCTTACATTTATACTATCTGGGCCAGTTTGCTTCCCTGGACGTGCTACAATGAAATGTGCTTTATATTGGAATTACCCTAATGAATGTCACCTACCACCGGAGATTCAAGTGTATTATATACTTGGACAGATTTAGAGATAAGAAGTTAAGTCTCTCCTGAAGAAGTCAAGTCTCCTAATCATTCTCTTAGATTCCTACCCTTCTTTTAATATCACAGTTGTAATCCTATTATCTATGTATTTCCTGTTAATTAACCATGTTGCCTGCAACAACATAAATTCCATGAATCCAGAGGCTGGCTATATCTGACTATTCTTCTCTGCAGATTTACTGCCTAAAAATACAATGTCCAGAACAGAATAAATGTAAAATAAATCACTTGAATAAATGAATGAAGTAATTCCAAGTGACTCCCTCCCAGTTTGCATAAATTTGTGTGACTTTTACAGTAGAAAAGTGTACATGTAGAATAAATAGACGTTTCTATAATTTGCCTGTTTTTGAAAATACAGTCTATTTGGCCTTTCCACAAACATACTGACTCAGAAGGTTTGGGAATAGAACATCAGCATCTGTATTTTTCAAAAGCTCCCTCAGTGATACTTATAATGAAGTAAGTTTGGGAAATACCATATTAAGTGTTTGTATCACCTTGGAAGACACATCTGTAATGCTTCTCTTTATTCAGGACACCATTTTCATACAGGAACCACAATGCCAGATCTCCACAGCCTGCCTCTTCATCTTGGTTTTGCCACAGAAGGAGCAAGTGTACACAGTGTGCTGGCAATTTAAATTTTCTTCACCCTTTTCCAGAGGGAGGCACCATAGAGGGTCCCGTATTTACCACCGATGCTGATCTTCCTGGTGCATTGGGCCATATTCCTGCCAGAGAGCCAAAAGAATCATCTCAAGAGCACTGTTTTATTCTCTATTGAATGACTATACCAAAACAGTAACAATATAAAAGGAAAAGAATAGAATAAAATGATCTATCCTTGTCAATACAAGTGACAAAACATCTCCTGCTTTGATCGTTTCAATTTTTATGTGAAACAATAAAAGTGGAACCAGCAGTTGACTTAATGGGTACATTGCTGGACTCCCACATAGTTGACTGTGGTGGCTTAAACTCACGCTGGGCATGTGTGTGTGCATACCCAAAATCCCGAGAGGAGAATAGAGGAGAAGAGGTTGCTGCAAGGCCATCTCCCCTGGGGGGAGGGGTGATTTCTCACTTTCTGTCTCTCTAGCAAGTGCACACACCCTATAGCAAAAATCTCTCTAAAATGGGAAAAAAAAAAAAAAGATAAACAATAAAAGGCACTTAGATCCCTTTGATTACATTGCAATGGTCTGCAAGGCCTGAGTCAAACACTTAGCATCAAAAATTGTATCTACATCCATGATCCATTTGCCGTGGGAAAGTGCTGAAGAAAATACCAGCACTCACTTGGTTCTAGCAATTCGGTCTTCAAAATCAGGAAATAGCTTCAGTTCTCAGTTTCAAAAAACATTAGGGAGATTTATAAAACATAAACACCAGTGACAAGAATGTTAAAAAAGATCTCTTTCCGTTGTCTTCTTACATTTATACTATCTGGGCCAGTTTGCTTCCCTGGACGTGCTACAATGAAATGTGCTTTATATTGGAATTACCCTAATGAATGTCACCTACCACCGGAGATTCAAGTGTATTATATACTTGGACAGATTTAGAGATAAGAAGTTAAGTCTCTCCTGAAGAAGTCAAGTCTCCTAATCATTCTCTTAGATTCCTACCCTTCTTTTAATATCACAGTTGTAATCCTATTATCTATGTATTTCCTGTTAATTAACCATGTTGCCTGCAACAACATAAATTCCATGAATCCAGAGGCTGGCTATATCTGACTATTCTTCTCTGCAGATTTACTGCCTAAAAATACAATGTCCAGAACAGAATAAATGTAAAATAAATCACTTGAATAAATGAATGAAGTAATTCCAAGTGACTCCCTCCCAGTTTGCATAAATTTGTGTGACTTTTACAGTAGAAAAGTGTACATGTAGAATAAATAGACGTTTCTATAATTTGCCTGTTTTTGAAAATACAGTCTATTTGGCCTTTCCACAAACATACTGACTCAGAAGGTTTGGGAATAGAACATCAGCATCTGTATTTTTCAAAAGCTCCCTCAGTGATACTTATAATGAAGTAAGTTTGGGAAATACCATATTAAGTGTTTGTATCACCTTGGAAGACACATCTGTAATGCTTCTCTTTATTCAGGGGACCTCTGGAATCCTCATAATTCTCACATGTAAAAAATATATATATGTTGATATAAGACTTCTTTGTTCTACCCACTTGGATTTTCTGATTTCACATTTGTAGTTGTGACTACTTATGAGTGAACTTGGAAGTCTGTGGATAGCATTTGGGCGAAGGCCTGACTTTAATCTTATGACCTGTGCTCCTGGTCTTTGACAAAGACACTTTCAGCTAATCTGTTATTCCAGCCAGCCATTAAACATCTACAGATGGTATGACTGTTTTTGCACTTCAGGTTCTTTTATCCCAAAAAATTGTGTTTTAATGGAATGCACAAACATAGGAACATGTAGCAGATTTTGTTATTTTGTTCTTCCTAGTATTCCCTCTTTCTCCTGATAACAGAACTCTAGTTTTGCTGTGGAGGAATTCTTTTTAATCACCTGACATGACATAGATAAGATTGACCTCACCCAGAAAGTGTAAAGTAGAACTTAATTGTCTTAAACCCACTTATGAATCGCATTCCTCTGGCCAAAGAGTTGGTTGAAAACAGGGTACAGAGCCAGTGAGGCAGAGGAAATGTTTGTCAGAGCTTCTTGGCATGGAAAGCTTTTCTCTCCATGGACTCTACCAGGAGAAATCTTCCTTCTTCTTTCCAGTGAGGTGTAAAAATATAAGGTCTAGAACTACTGGGGCCATTCTGAGACTCTGGAGGTACCTGAGGGCTTCGGGGTGGGGGTGATGGAGCCTGTGTGGAGTGTGAGGATGAAGTCAACACAAAGGACAGAGAAACTGAGATAAAACCAGTCCTTGGTGACATCCTATGAGTTTCCAAATTAAGTCTCAACTGCAGTCAGCATCAATGGGCCTTTCCAAGAATGCGGCCTAATAAATCTCCTCTGTTGTTTATGACAATTTGAGCTAAGGTCTCTGTCACTTCAAACTTAACAATTCCTATCTCATATAAGATCCATGCTATATGAGCATGTAACCCTCAGTGATTTTTGAGTGAAGAGATAGAGGAGCTGAGAAGACATCTACAGAACTAAAGTTGTCCATAGATGCTAGCACAACTTCCTGAAATATTGTAGTTTTTGTGCAAGATGTAAAAAAAAGAAAAAAGAAAAATAAACACCATGCCCCACCCAGTAACTACATTTTTCAAGCTAAACATCCATAAACATAATTTAGCAAAATATTTTTTTTCTGATTCATCAATTCATTACATAAAATCTCAGAATAACATAAAACATTGAAATCACATTTCATTACATATTCCACTAACTGCCTTTATTGGAATGAAAATAAAATTAAATGAAATCAGGATTATCTCAGAAAATGTAGGGCATATGGTGGCCATATCTAGGGAACATCCACCTTGTTTTATTGGAATAAATTACTGTTAAAATGAACACACTGCTAGAAAGGCTGTTACCAGTCTGCAGGTCATAAAGATAAAAAGAGCTAAACCAACCTCTCAGTGCTGAGCTGGCAAGTGAAAAGATGCATTCTGCACACAATAGGTATGCAGTGAATAAGTCTGACTGACAAGAACCCTGCTAGGACTAGCAGTGAGCTATTTAAGCCTGCTGTTTCTTGTTGATTTTGCCAGCCTTGGCTGAGGTGTGAGGATTCTGTAACTATTAACAAGAGCCCCCAAGCTATATCTACTTTTCTACCACTTCAAACTTTCATAAACCATATAGTCAGGTGCTGGGCTCTTCTCAGTGACTGCTGGTTGTGGAGGGTCTAAAGACAACATTTTAACACTAAATGATTTGTTGAGGATAAAAATTTCACTGTGCCTGTGTAAATGGGCTTGTTACTATGGAATTTGTAAATATAATCATTAAACTGTAAAATGATACTCTTATATTGAAATTGACTTTTAACCTATGTGTTTTAGGCATCTGGCATCTATTAATAAAATTCTGCCATAAAACACAAATCAAAGTAGATAGAACCATGGGACCAGCAGTTAGCGTAATGGCTATGTCGCTGGATTCCCACGTAGTCGACCGCGGTTCGAGTCCCGGACCTGGTGGCCTAAACTCGCGCCAGGCACGTGTGCGTGCATGCCCAAGATCCCAAGAGGAGAATGGAGGAGAAGAGATTGTGGCGTGGTCATCCCTCCTGGGGGGTGATTTCTCACTTTCTGTCTCTCTGTCTCTCTGTCTGTCTGGCAAGCACACGCGCCCTATAGCAAAAACCTCTCCAAAAAAAAAGAAAAAAAAAAAAGGTAGATAGAACCAGTTGGCTAAAAATAACAATGAGGATGATCAAGTCTTTCAATTTCTGAAGAGCTTAAGAAAAACAAAATAAAAATCACATTTGGAATTTGATATTAAAAAGGCTTTACAATAGCTTAAGAAATATATGTGCCTGAATATTGCCAAAAATAGGCAAGTGGGACTACATCAAACTTATAAGCTTCTGCACAACAAAGGAAACGATAGAGTGAAGAGACAACCCATAAAAAGGGAGAAAATATTTGCAAACTATGCTTCAGATAAGAAATTGATAACCAGAATGTATAGGGAACTCAAGCAGCTTACCTGCAAAAACATTAATAATCCACTTTTAAAATGTGAAAATGAGCTGAAGAGACAACTCTCTAGACATATGAATGTCCAAAATGCATATGAAAAAATGTTCCTCTTTTCTCATCATAAGGGAATACAGACCAAAAGCACAGTGAGCTACTACTTAACCCCCATCAGAATGGCTATGATCAACAAAATAAAGACTGACAAGTGTTGATGAGGCTATGGTGAAAAGAGAATCCTCTTACACTGTTGGGAATGTAAATTAGTGCAGTCACTGGGGAAAACAATATGGGGATTTCTCAAAAACCTACAAATAGAGTTACCATGTGACCCAATAATCTGACTCCTTAATATTTACCCAAAGGATAAGAAAACTCAATTAGAAGGACATTTGCATGTCTATATTTATTGCCACATTATTTACAATTGCTAAGACATGGAATCAACCTAAGTGCCCAGAAACTGATAACTGGATTGAAAAATTGTGGCACATATACACTATGGAATACTATTCCACCACAATGAATAAGGAGACCTTGTCATTTGATTCAATGGGGATGAATATAGAAGATTTAATACTAAGAAAAGTATGCCAGACTTCAGAAAGATAAAGACTACATATCCCTGTTCAATATATCCTGAGTGTATATACTCTATGACAGCAATAGAAAGAGCTGAAGATATAATAGCAGGGTAGAGCAATGGGAAAAAACCCTCAACAGACACAAGAATGTAAAGTTCTCTATTGAAAATTATGTATTTATATGGTAACATTCTTGATTTGCTTGTCATACTACATGCGTACTTTGAAAAACCATATTGTGCACTATAGAGATAGCAATGATTGAATGTAAATAAGAAATCATAATTTTTTTTTTGAGAGAGGTTTTTGCTATAGGGCATGTGTGCTTGCCAGGAAAGACAGAAAGACAGAAAGTGAGAAATCACCCCCCAGGTGGGATGGTCACACCACAATCCCTTATCCTCCATTCTCCTCTCAGGATCTTGGGCACACACACTGGTGTGAGTTTAAGCCACTGGGTCTGGGACTTGAACTGTGGTTGACTATATGGGAGTCCAGCGACCTAGCCATTACTCCAACTACTGGTCCCCACAAAATTGTTAAAGTGAGGAAAACATAAATATATGTGCCTTTTATTCATATATGTAATATATACACAACACACACACACACATTTAGTCACACATATTTCAATGTGAACTAAAATATTAATCAACAAAAGGCAGCGAGAATTTAGCCTTTATAAAATAAAACAATTCAATTTGGGAGGGAAGCAGTTATAGTTCCAGAAATGGAGTGATATGCTATAATTCTATAGAGGATCTACAGAAAAATCAGTGACATGGATAATCCTTATATTGAAACTTCACCAACATATAATGATAAAAGATGATCACGTTTTCTTGAATGACCAAATTTAACATTTTATATACCCACCTATCCCTGAAAGAATTACTGAGATTTTTTTTTTCCTCAATGACTATAACTGTTCTTGGTTATTTCTCTACATCTCCCTACCCACTCCCCATAAAACTTTTTCTCATGTGTAACTTTATTTATTGAACAATTATCATGAACCAAAAACTGTGCTAGGTGATTTACATCTTCATTCTTATCTTATCCTAAAAATAACATAGGCACTATTTCCTGACAATTTTACAAATAAACTAAGACTCAAATTCATAAACTAATGTATGGCAAAGTTGAAACTCTAAAAGAATTTTAGCTCAGCTTATCTGATACCAAAGCCCATGCTCTTAACCATTACATAACTGACCAACTATCTATCTTTTTTGGATATCTTAAAAGAATTTAAAATTCTCTCAATAATTGCAAGGTAATAGATCCAAGCTATACAAATTCATAAGATGTTATCTACCTGGTTCTAATATATTGAAATTTTTCTGATAAACCATGTAAGTTTAAAGAAAAAGGTAAAATATAACAAGTAGTGTTTGATGACTTGTGACTTTCAGAACTGATTAATTATAGACAGAATCTGGCAGTTCCGACACCAAGAGAACACACTGAACTTGTATTTTGCCCATTTTAGCAATAATTCACCAGGCTTTTGGATTCCATCTGAAATTTATCAGAGCTATATCCAGGACACTTCTTTTTTTTTTTTTTTTTTCTGTCTGTTTCATTTGATGTTCTCACTTTGTGCTTTTCCTGAAGAAATATCAATGATTTTGAAAGACAAAGACTATGTGGATGGTCTTCTGAATACCAGTTAATAATATCAGTATTACTTCAGATTTCTCTTCCATTTTTCTCTATACTTATCTAGCATTTTGTTCTCCTTTCACAGATACTCTTAGTTTTTCCTCTCCTTTTACTCCCAGAAATCTCACAGGTCATTTTTCTATTTGTTCTTAGAATTAGGTATGTCAGGATCAGCAGATGGCTCAAAGGTTATGTTGCTGGACCCCCACATGGCTGACTGCAGTTCCAATCCTGAACCTGGAGGCTTGAAACTCATGCCAGGCACATGTGCATGCATGCCCAAGATCCTGAGAAGAGAATGAGAGGAGAGGGAATTGCCACGTGGCCATCTGCTCTGGGGAAGGAGGGTGTGATTTCTCACTTTCTATTTCTCTATCTCTCCAGCAAGCATACACACCCTATAGTAAAAATCTCTCTCTTAAATAAAAAAAAAGAATTAGACATGTCATGATACAGAACATCTTCAAACCACACTTCAATCACTTGAAGATAAGAATATGTATGTGTGTCCTCTCACTAGTATTTTGTTTATTGGTTGGTTTGTTTGTTTTAGAAAGGTTTTGTTTTGAGAGATTTTTGCTATAAGATGCATGCACTTGTCAGAGAGAGGCACAGAGATAGAAAGCTGGAAATCGCCCCCCATGGGGAATGGCTACTCCATAATTCCTTCTCTATTCTCCTCCTGGGATTTTGGACATGTACACACACACACACACACACACACACACACACACACACCCAGCATGAGTTTCAAGCCACCAGATCTAGGACTGAAAACCATGGACTACATGGGAGTCCAGCCCCTTAGCCCCTATACCGCCTGCTGGCCCAGAAAGAATTTATTTTTTTTAATTTTATGAATCTTGGTTTTAGCCCTTCCTCCTACCTTCCAAAACGCAAAAGTGTATGTATTCCGTGTACCTTTCCTTAACTCCCCAAGAAGAGTTCACTTCAGCATTCACGAAATCAGGTCTGATACAATTGGTGAGGCCTTTGATTTGATAAAGTAGAATAAATATAACATTTTCTTGGTGTGTTATGTTTTCTAGTAACTCAAACCCTTTTTTCTTTTCTTCTTTTTTTTTTTGTAAGTATCACTCCCAAGCACAGATAAACAAATGTAATGTCTGCATTAAAATTCCTCAAATACCTCTTCCTGTTCTCTCTTTTTATGCTCCATGTGAAACAATATGAGATCTGAGGTCCATAGTTATAGAGGTTCTTTCTCCTGTTTGCTAATTCAGTAAGTTTTAGGAAACACATATCAACTCTCCTTTTCAAGTCAAACTCCAAAATGTGTTGTTGATTTTTTTCAGGCTTTTTCAAATATGCTTGCCTCTCTGCCTTCCCCCTCTCCCGCGTCTCCCTCTGGTATGTGACAAGGTGCTACACACTGTAAGTCTAGTTGCTGGAGTAGTCCTGGTGGGCTCTGGTGTGGCATGTGCACTAGATGTACATATTTTATTATTACCTTTTCTCCCTAGCCAAGACTGTCAGAGGAAACATGGCATTTTTTACAGCTTTCTGCTAAGTGTCAGGCTTTGCACTTCAGAAATATTTGATAAGTGGAGCCTAAGTGGCAGGAGCACATCCGTGCGAAAGGCAGATACGCAATATAACTTTAACTCTCCTATTAACTTTTTCATTTCCCTGCAGAAGTTGTTTCTGTCCATATTTTTACTTCAGCTGGGCTGAGTGGGAGAAAGAACTCAAAGGGAGGTCGAAGCAGATGGTTGTCACAAACTGCATACGGCAATTGAGAATTAGTGTGCAAGCATATGCAACCTGGTACAGTATGAAGCATTCCAGCATATGAGTGCTGAAATAAATCGAGCCTGGAGAAGATGGGGATGATAAAAAGATGAGCTCTGCTTTGCCTGTGACATATATATATTTAGGCCTTCTGAATTCATTAGGATATGTTCTCTGTTTTCAGTAGGCAAGTTAACACCTAAATTGAGCAGATTCCTGTAGATTCTGGTATCTCGCCTTTTTCTCTCATCCACAGTATGCTTTCTGAAAAGCAATATTTCTGAAGATATATGCATCTTTTTCATAGAAGGAGGGTTGGAGATTATGACGTCAAATTGCCCGGACAAATTTAACTATCATAATAATTACTAATAGGATAAAATGATTTACTTTCACTCTCTAATGCGTCACCTGTAACTATGCAGCAGGCACATTCAGTTCACATAAAATGTTCATACTCAGCTTTGACTGCTGGTAACCCTAATGGTGACCAATCTGTAGAAAATAATTTATTCACAGATACTTTCAAGTGTTTTGTTTTGTTGTTGTTAATAAAAACGGTTCTAAATAAAGACATAACCCAACAGTAGTTAACAAGTACTGCCAACTTCGCAGACTGGAAGTCGTCTTTACAGGAGTCATAAGAGAACGTAGCTTGGCCACGGTGCCTTTATAATTACAAATAATTTGTCATCCGCATTGGTACTTTTATGATTTGCAGGAAGAGAGGTAAAACGAGCTATTTGCCCCATCTTAAAAATTCAGAAACAGAGGGGGAGAGTTTAATTATCGTTGTCCCTCTTCTCATAAGAGCAAAGGCCAATTCTGCACTCAGACTTGGTCCTGAGCCTAGCTATGGCTCCACCCCAGTGTGAGAGAATGAATTTTTGGGACTGCACATAAGACCAGAACAGGGGTACAAAAGGAGAGGTCCTGTGTTGCTACCTCCCAGCTCCGAGCAGTACCTCCAATCCTCTCACTAAACTTCCTCCCTGAGGAGTATTAAAAAAGCTGCAGTTGTTTTAACATGGTCCTTCCTGCCACTGCCTCTTTGTTTTGTTCACCTTCTCATCTATCCTTTGTAAGACAGGGAAGACAGTGAAAAGGGGAAAGTGATAGATATTGGCTCAAGAATAAATATCGAATTATATATTGGTAGACCAAAACACAAATCAACTACGAACTACAGGAGTCCACCAACATGCACATAAATCATTTATAACGATAATCCAAGACTAGGTCCAAATCTCATTAAAGTATATGAATCCTTAATCTATTTTGGCAAAAAAGCGCCAATACACATTTTTTCTTTTTATCATAAATTACAGTTCTGTGGCACTGTGCAAATATTACCAAGCTGTAAGACAGCTGTGCTCCATTAAAATGTGTAATGGTCGCTGATTTCTTACAGCACATGGTCATCAGGCTGAATCTACAGCCAGTAATTAGGAAGATGAAATGTTTAATTGTGCCTTAATTTTGATAAAATTTATCTGTCACACATCCCGCAGCCGAGCATTCTGCTCACAAATCAATGTCATCGGCCGAGTAAAAACTTGAGCACCAGGGCTCTTGTCCCTGACAGATTCATTTGAATGTGTATCTGCTCCTGATAAGCAACCAGGCTAAGGAAGATCGGGAAGTCCTTCCCCGTTGACACAGTTCTGGTGAGGAATGTCTGGAACTTCAATCGAGAGAAAGAAGGTTCAAAGATAATTTTATTCTTACCTCTTAACAGTCACGTCCACCTGTAGCTCTGATCACATAAAGAAAGACAACCCTCGAGATCAATTTACTTTTAAAGTCTCTGAGGTGGGGAGAAAAAATGAGTGAAAAGAGAAGAGAGCACAGGAACAGAAAGAGGAGAGAACTTATTCATGCGAAGCCAGCCCCTGTAGACTGGTGGTAAAGGGAGCTAGAGCCCACGTGGCTGACTAAAATGTGTATCCAGACCCTGGCAGATTGAGAAACACACTGGATACATGTGCTTTTGTGCCCCAAATCTCAACAGAGTGCAGAGATGGAGGACAAAGAAGGGTTTGCAACATGGCCATGCCCCATTTGGGGGTGTTTTCTCCCCCTCCTTCTCTCTCTCTCTGTCTCTTTGGCAAGCAACATCCCTTGGCAAAGTTAAAAAAGAAAAAAAAAATTTTAGTAATGCCCTTTTTAGTCCTATTTCCTAATATCTTTATTAGGAATAGACCAGTGAAGTGAGCAAGACTCATCATTTTTAGAGCCTTGAGGGCGTCAGAGTGGTAAAAAGCTATGCTCTGTGAAACTAAGACATCTGAGGAAGTCCCAGGTCTGTATCTGGAGACCTCCTTGAGTACTTCAGACAGGTGTGTGCCCATGATCCAGGACTGCTGAGGCTAGGGGTGGGTTGCAGTACCAAGGCCCTGTTGGAGGTAATGCTCTCTCTCCTTTTCTCTGACTCTCATTGAAGAAATAAATAAACATTTTTAGAAAGAGTCATTACTTTTTTAATAATTATTTTATTTAACTTTATTTATTTACTTTTTAATTTGACCAGAAAAGGACAGAGCAAGAGCAAGAGTGGAAGAGAGAGAAAGAGAGAGAAAGCAAGCCACTGGGCCTGGGACTCGAACCATGGTTGGCCACATGGGAGTCCAGCACCCTTAATTACCACACCACCTGCCAACCCCAAGAGTCATTACTTTTAACTGGGCAGCTAACCATTCACAGATCTCTAGAATATTAGAAGAGAAACATCTTGTTTTATATGTGGCTACTAAAGATCAGAGAGTGCCCAAGGATTTGAGCATTATCAGAAAGAGTTTAGTTTTGCACTCTATATCCACAGTTGGGGTAGCCTACGTCTTACAGAGAATTTTATAATCCTTATAAGCAATATTTACAAATTATAATGTTAAATTCATTTTTCCACTGGCAAGAAATATTTTTCAAGCACAAGGAAGTGTAAGTACAAATACCTGCCAATACTGAAAATTAATTTATGTCATGTTTCCCCTACAAAATGAATCAGTGATCATTCTTTCTCACCCACGATAACTATGGCTCATTATCCAAGAGAACTTAATGAGCATATGTTGGAATGTATTTTACATTTTTATTTCACATAGCTCTGGGAAAAAAAAATAATTGAGAGGGGTTGTGGCATAGTGTGTGGGGAGGATCGAAAGGCAGATGAGAAGAAAAGGCAGCTTGAAATTGAGAGGGTGTGATCTGTCATAGAGGGCATGACACAGCTCTAAAGTCCTGGAAATGGTGAGCATCCAAATAGAAGGTCGCAAGTTTAGTTCTCTTTCCTGCTATAAAAGATGGCAGGTGAAAAAGCTGCAAAGCAGGTTACTAAGGAGAAGAAACCTGAAGCCAAGAAGCTGATGACAGTGGCAAGGTTAAAAAGGGTGACCCCAAAGCTAAAAAGCCCAAGAAGGGGAAGCCCCATTGCAGCCAAACCCCAGTTCTTGTCTGGGCAAAGGCAGATACTCCCAGTTTGCCATGTATTCCAGGAAGGCTATGTACAAGAGGAAATACTCTGCCACTAAATCCAGGATCCAAAAGAAAAAGGAGAAGGTTCTTGCAACTGTCACAAAACCAGTTGGTGGAGACTAGAATGGTGGTTCCCGGGTGGTTAAACTGCGCAAAATGCCTAGGTATCATTCTAGTGAAGATGTGCCTTGAAAGCTGTTGAGGCACACCAAAAAACCCTTCAGTCAGCATGTGAGAAAGCTGCGAGCTAGCATCACTCCTGGGACCATCCTGATCATCTTCACTGAAAGCCACAGAGGCAAGAGTGGTTTTCCTGAAGCAGCTGAGCAGTGGCTTGCTACTTGTAACTGGACCACAGGTTCTCAGTTGAGTTCCACTGTGTAGAACACACCAGCAATTTGTCATTGCTCCCTCCATGAAAATTGATAATAGCAAAGTAAAAATCCCAAAGCACCTTACCGATGCTTACTTCAAGAAAAAGAAACTGCGGGAGCCCAGATACCAGGAAGGTGAGATCTTCAACACAGAGGAGAAATACGAGATTTCAGAGCAGTGCAAGATTGATCAGAAAGCTGTGAACTCGCAAATTTTAGCAAAAATCAAAGCTGTTCCTCAGCTCCAGGGCTATCTGTGATCCGTGTTTGCCCTTACAAGTGGAGTTTATCTTCACAAATTGGTGTTCTAAATTTTTTGCCAAGAACCTAATTAAATAACTGATAATATTAAAAAAAAAAAAAATAGAAGGTCAGTTTTCCTAGGCCAGCAAGTTGGATTCTCAATGTGCTTTAAAAATGTTCTTAGTAGGCCAAAATTTCGCCAAAGGACACCAGTTAAATTTTCTACTGTAACTAATTCCTCACCAGGTGATTAATGAACCAGCTGAAGATTCAGAGCTTGCCAGCTTACTTTAAAGTAAAATAAGCCTCGAGATCAGGAATAGTTTTAGAAGAGTCTTCGAGGAGAGCCAAATGGCATTAAGCTATAGCCTGCTAACAAGAAGACTCATTAAAACACTTTTCTAAACTTAGCCATGAAAATAAGTCCAAACTAAATATATCATACTCACCATTCCCTTTTGTACTATTTTCATGGGTAGATATATTCAGGGCTGGGACAAAAAGATGGCATCCTGGTAAAGTGGTTGTGTTTTATCCCATTGCCACTGGCACACCACATGGGCTAAACAGAAGCAGGAAAGACAAATAAGATAAAAATGACATAGAGAATAATACTAAATAGCTGTTATTTGTGTACCACTTTATAATAAATTGCTTTCACATCTATTTTCTTATTTGGATTTTTGAGAGCTTAAATGTTTACCCAAATCACATGCTCATCCAGGAAGGACTTAATCCAGTATGTTTGAGACTGTGGATTGGATCACTCATGAGCCATGCCAACACCCTTCTATTGGACCTCTCTGTTATGCTGAAACACAAACGCTCACACTTCTTCGAAGCCAGGATTCTGCACATAATGTAGGTACCACCATTCAGATGCACTTATGTAAGGTTTCCATTCAGATGGGAGTCATGTGAGAGATGGGGTGCAAGCATCCACTTTGGAGCCTCAGATTGTGACAGAAGCATAAGATTTTGGAGCCAAAAGTCAGTGTCAACTTCCTGATTTGTCAAAGTTTTCTAATCAGGAGATTCCTTTCAGGGCAGAGATGGCTTCCGAATCCTGCAACCTTCTCACCATGACAGAGACAGCACCTGTCTGGGTGCTAAAAGACACTATTTTGAAGACTTTCTCTCTCTCTTCTTTAGTTAACTAGAGTTAATTCCATGGACTGTAACAAAAAAATCCCAACTAGTGTACCCAAAATGTGTGATCCCAATCTAGTTTTTTTTTTTTTCATTACTTACCATCACAAAGTAGAGAATAAGGCAAATGATATACATCCATGTACCACATAATGTCATGTCAGTCAATAACAGACTGCATAGCACAACTGATGGTGGTACCAAAAGGTTGTTATAGACACTATTCCGTACAGCGTAAGTGTATAGTAGCCTACACCACCTACATTTGTGTAAGTGTAATGTATGATGTTTGCACAATGATGAAATCACCTAATGATATATTCTTCATTCATGACAGGACATGTGCAGACACATGAGAGAAAGGAAGAGAAAGAGGAGAGAGAGGTTTTGTCATGACACAATTCCCTTCCTTCAGTCCTCTGGCCCATTGGATTCTGGGCATTCATGCATGTACCCAGCATGTTTTAGGCTGCCTTTGCCAGGGATTTGAACTGCAGTCATGATGTTGGATCCAGCTTCTCTTAAGCACCAGATAACCACTTAGCCACAGAGCCAGCTCAGCCTAAAAACTTTGGAAAACTGACTAAATAATTTTATCATGGTGGAGTAGAGACAGCAAAGACTAATTAGGCAGAATGACTAGATTCTATTTCTAGATATGACTCTGTCACTAGGGGCAAATCACTAACTCTATGGATAACAATATCTTCATTAAAAAATGGCACACATGCAATAAAGCCAGCAATTTCTATAGTCTCTCAGGGTCCTAATATTCCTTAGATTCTATAAGGAAAAGTACACTTTTATGGCCTTTTAGGCACTTAGAGATGCCCATTTTTCACTGCAAACATGTGAACAAGTAAACACCAAACTCATTTGAAGTTTGGAAATTTAACTGGCCTTTCTATGTGTGTGGTACTTTTTTTTCCTTAAGATTTTTGCTATAGGGTGTGAGTGCTTGCCAGAGAGACAGAAAGCAAGAAATCTCCCACTAGGCAGGATGGCCATGCCACAATCTCCTCTCCTCCACTCTCTTCTCAGGATCTTGGGCATGCATGCACACACACGCCCAATGTGAGTTTAAGCTGCCAGGTCTGGGACTCAAACCATGGTCAACTATTTGGAAGGTCAGCAACATAACTGTTACTCTATCTGCTGGTCTCCTCTGTGCATTTTTTGAAGTTGAATTTCCACCCATGAACAAAAACTTTTCTTATTTGCATACTTAAAAAAAAAGCCTAGAATCAAGGTCTCAACATGTCAACTCTGGGCCTCAGAGAGCATGATAAACTCAGATCCTCTCTTTTCAAACAGAGAAGCTGGGAGTCAGCAGAGGAAAAGCCACACAGCAATTGGTGGTCCTGCTTGCACAAGAAATGCATCCATCAGCTGGGGCAGTCACTCTAGTATAAGGAGTGATGAAGATGCTGGTAAGAAATGCAGAATTTAGATACTGCATCCTACTGCCAAGTGTTATTGTCCATGGCTGGCAGATTCCACTATAAACTTGAAATTCAGTCAATAAATATTATTTATAGAAACTTGATGTGGACATTTATGTCTCATTGTTAAATAGTTAATCAATTGACTCAATAAATATTAGTGGTAAAAAAAAATGAAAACTTTAAAAGTAAGAAGACCAATGTCACCTCACAAAAAATGCAAGAACTTGCTAACTTTTGACTGCAGATAGTCTTTGATTTTACATGAAGGAAATGATTGATTTAAGAATTGATAGTTGAATGAAGCAATAATAAATGTTTGAAATGATGGATATACTCTTAGCCTGATTTGATCATTATGCATTGCATTCATGCACTGAAAAATCACGTTGTACCCCATAAATGTGCACCATTATTGTGTCAATTAAAAGAAAAGAACTGATAGCTGAAAGGTAGACTTTATTTTTTTTAAGATTCTTACTTTTGCTACAGAATTCTACATCCTTTAAAACTGCCTGAAGAAAATGCCCAACTCAAATCTATTCTTTTTTTTTTGGAGAGAATTTTTTCACTATAGGGCACGTGTGCTCACCAGACAGACAGAGAGAGAAACAGAGACAGAAAGCGAGAAATCCCCCCCCCCCCCAGAGGGGATGGTCACGCCGCAATCCCTTCTCCTCCATTCTCCTCTCGGGATCTTTGGCACGTACGCACACGCGCTCGGTGTGAGTTTTAAGCCACTGGGTCCGGGACGCGAACCACGGTCGACTACGTGGGAGTCCAGCGACATAGCCATTATGCTAACTGCTGGTTCACTCAAATCTATTTTTCATATATCTGAAATGAAGAGCATTTCATGTTGGAGCACTGACTTCTTAATCTTTAAGTAACTTTACATAAAATATGAAGTGTTTATGGTGAAATCAATTAATAAATCATAAGATTTTTAAAGAATTATTTTATTTAACTGTATTTATTTATTTATTTATTTTAATTTGACCAGAGAGGGACAGAGTGAGAGAGAGCAAGAGGGATGGAAAGTGAGAAGGCAAGCTGCCAGGTCTGGGACTTGAACCGTGGTTGGCCATGTGGGAGTCCAATGCCCTTGACCACCATGCCACCTGCTGGCCCCTAAATCATAAAATTTTTATTTTGTATTGTTAAGGTAGATAAATAAATCAATAAAAAGTATACTTATAGGCTTAGTCAACAAAGCATTAAACAATAAGTACTTTTACTGGAAGCATAATTGTGCTTAGATATATGTGGTAACAAATGTAACTTTGGTACCCTTATGTAAAAATTACTGCTTTGTCAAAACTGTGAGCTGGAAATTAAATAATATATATTTTTTCAGAAAGATAGTCACATGTATTTGTTTCCTCATGGCTACCCCTTTTGGCCTGAGCCACAAATTCATGTGGCCCAATGTATGATCTGACCCAAATGATCCTACTGCCAAATATAGTAAATATTTTGCATATATTATGATATATTTTATAAACCAACATTGATAAATGAAAACCTTTTCTCATTATCTTACTGCACCTCACATTCTACAGCATGTGCCTGTGTCAAAAAATCACAATGGTAGAGAAGTTAGTGAAGTAGGTAAACTCCTAGTTAAACGAAACTGTATTCGTCCACTCAGCACACAGTTACTGAACAAGCCTTTATTTGTGTACATTTATAGAGCACCTACTTTGTGCCAGGCAGAATGTTAGGTGTTAAAATACAAAAGGCACAGTTTCAACCTTTATGGAACAGCCTAGAGGAGGTGATAGACACTGAATATGTAGCTGCAATACAGGAAATGAATGGTATAGCTATGGGGTCAGGTGTGTTGAGGTCACATGGAAGACTTCACAAAGTCTTTTTTGTAGAATCCCTGAGGCAGTGAGTCCTGAGCTAAGTTCTGAAGGCTAAGTGCATTCAGTGAAGGAAGGAATTAAAAGAAATTTTCATAGAATGAGAGCAAGCCTATGAAAAGACACAGATGGTCATTTTAGAGGGTATGGCATATTCGCACAATGCCTCAGTCTAAGCAGGGCTGTGAAATTTAGTAAACCTTTATTTTCTGATTTTGTTTGTTGTTTGTTTTGTTTTGAAGAGGTTTTTGCCTTAGGGAGCATGTGCCAGGGAGAGAGAAAGACAGAGACAGTGAGAGGGAAAGTGAGAAATCACCCCCCCACCCCCACCCCGGGGAATGGTCACACCGCAATCCTTCTACTCCATTCTTCTCCTGGGATCTTCATGCACACAGACACACACACAAGCCCAGCATGATTTTCAAGCCACTGGGTCCAGGGCTTGAACCACATTTGGCCAAATGAAAGTCCAGCAACGTAATAGCTATGCCATCTGCTGACCTCTATTTTCTGTTTTTAACATTTTCACCTCTCTTGAATAATAATAATAAAAAAACTAACAGAAGGAGAGAAGTGACAGAACAATTGGAAATAAATAATATCAATTGCAAATGCTGTTTTCTGAGTAAAGAGCACAGTGCCCAAACTAACAGCCTCTCTAACCTTGTGACCTTCTATTGTCATTCACAATACCACCACTAAGAACAGATTCAGGATATTTTGGGGATGACAACTTGATAAAAATTCATATATTCGGTAAAAGAATAATTCAGCATGTTTTTATTAAAATTGTTAAGTACTTTAAAACACAAAAGAGTGAATAAGTGTCAATAGAAATAATCAAACTCTGAAAAATATTGAAAGATGTTTATTCTGATTTAAAATATGTGTGACTACAGCCAGCCTACAGTTTGGATGAGCATATTTCAGGTAGCCCCAAACATGCTTACTGGGGTCTAACACTCTGACAGGTTTAAAGGCAGAGAAGAACAAGCAATCATATCAGTTGTTTCTGGAACAATCATCCTTGACTACCAGGATCAATAACAAGATTGCAGCAGCCCAAGGTTAGATAGGCAGGCTCTGGGCAGATGTCCTTGCAGAAGTAGTACTTGCATGATCTTTGTGCAAGATTGTGGTTCTGGCAGACTTTTTAAACTAACAGTTCTCATAATCAAGTGTACTAGCTTGAGAAAACACCTTCTTCATGGCCTTCTCAGCTTGGTTTAGTAAGGCTTGACACAAGTGACTTTATTCTGATTTTGAAAAGCTTTTAAAATAGCATCGATAAAAATAATTTTTTTAAAGAATTATTTTATTGAGCTTTATTTATTTATTTATTTCAACTTGACCAGAAAGGGACAGAGAGAGAGTGAGAGTGAGAGTGAGAGTGAGAGAGAGAGAGAGAGAGAGAGAGAAAATGAGAAAGCAAGTTATCAGATCCAGGACTCAAACTGTGCTCGGCCATGTGGGAGTCCAACACTCTTAACCACCATGCCACCTGCTGGCCCAAAAATAAATATTTTAATACATATCTTAAAACTTTTATTATTGGGACCAACAGTTAATGTAATGGCTATGTCGCTGGACTCCCATGTAGTTGACCGTGGTTCGAGTCCCGTATCCGGTGTCTTAAACTCACACTGAGTGCATGTGCATGTGTGCCCAAGATCCCAAGAGGAGAATGGAGGAAAAGGAATTGTGGCATGGCCATCCTCCTGGGGGGTGATTTCTCACTTTCTGTCTCTGTCTCTCTCTTTCTGGCTAGCGCACATGCCCTATAGCAAAAATCTCTCAAAAAATGTTTATTAATATAGAAGGTCATCATATATTTAATATAAGTATTGAATTAATAAAAGAGGGTGTGATAGGTTAGATAGTGGCCCCACAAAAATATCTAGATCCATATTTCTGGAACTTGTGAGGTTTACTATGTATGGATAAAGGGAGCTTACATATGTGATCAAGTTCAGGATTCTGAGTTGGAGAGGTTATCCTTGATTATCTGAGTGGGCTGTAGATTGCAATCACAAGTTTCCTTACAAGGTGTCGCAGAGGAAAATTTGATCACAGAGGCAATGCAACAACAGAAGCAAGATACTGCTTTGAAGATGAAAAAGGGGGCCATGAACCCAGGAATGAAGGTGGTCTCTAAAAACTGGAAAAGGCAAGGAGCATATTCCTCCCTGGAGATGCCAGCAGAAACAAGCCCTGATGATATCTTGACTTTAGCTCAGAGATTTCAGACTTCTGACCTCCAAAACTGTAAGAGAATACCTTGATGTTGTTTGGGGCAAGCTCTATAGCCTCATTACTAAGGAAGCCAGATCCTTCCCGGTCAATCACAAAGTTGAATCTCACCCTGGTGACTTGAAAAGCATGCCATGTGTGTGTGCATGCCCCAAATCCCAACAGGATTGGATAAAAGAAGAAGGAATTGCAGCATGACCACATCCCATTTGGGGAGTCCTTTCTCCCTCTCCCTTTCTATCTCTCTGTCTTTTTCTCTCTGCTGAATGTGTGAGCTCTCTGGCAATTTTTTAAAAAATATGTTGTTTTAAGTCACTGAATTTGTGGTAATTTGTTATAATGGTAACATAAAACTAATTCAAAAATACAATAGTTTATAAATTATCGAGTCTTAAAAATGTCAAAACATAAAAACTGACACTCATGTATTATAGAAAAAAAACCTATACGTAACCTTGGATTCCTAAAGAACATGCCGTCATTCAAATTTTAACCATATTCTGAGATTTCTTTAGAAAGCTAAAATGATTTAACAAAGTATTGGGGGCCAACAGGTGGTTTAATGGTTAAGGTACTGGACTCCTTACATGGCCGACCACAGTTTGATTCCTGAACCTGGGGGCTTGCTATCTCACTTTCTCTGTCTCTCTCTCTCTCTTTCTGGTGGGTGTATGTGCCCTATAGCAAATTAAAAATAGTAATGATAATAAATAAAATTTAAAAACTAAGCCTTTAAAAAATATACTAATGTTTGTGGAAAAGAATACCACATAGATGTGTGATGTTACAAAAAGAAGAGACAACCATGGATGAAAAAATTGAAATTTAGTATTATAATTTAGTTAACTTGTCTCATTCACTAAATCTGCTAGAAAATTACATTGAAAGTAAGCAATAAATTATAGTTTAAATATTTATAAATATTTATTTTTCTTGTAAGGAAATTCCTTTTAGAGTGATTCATTCAATAAACATTTATTGAGTTGATCTTTGGGGATGAAACAATAACATAAACAGAGCCTTGAGCTTCTTTAAGAAGTTCACATACTAGGGCCAACTTTGTAGCCTAGTGGTTGAGGGAGTTGGATCCCACATGGCCAACTGCGATTCAAATCCTAGCCCCAGAGGCTTGAGAAACACACTGGGCATGTGTGCATATATGTATCAAATCCTGAAAGAGTGGAGAACGGAGAAAGATTGCAGCATGACAGCCCCATTAAGAGGTGCTTCCTTCCTTTCCCCCTTCTCTTTCACTCTCAGGTGCACATGCCCCCTATGGTAATTAAATAAAAAAGTTCAATGGGCCAGCAGGTGGCATGGTGGTTAAGACACTGGATTCCACATGGCCAGCTACAGGGTTTGAATCCCGAATCATCTGGCTGCGTGAAAAACATGCCCAGCACGTGCATGTGTGTCCAAAGTCCCAAGACGAGAATGGAGGAAGAGGGACTGTGGCATGGCCATCCCCCTTGGTGGTGATTTTTTTTTTTTTTTTTTTCACTTTCCCTCTCTCTTTCTGTCTGCCTCTCCCTATAGGGCATGTGCCCTATGGAAAAAAATCATTAAAAAAAAGGTTACATAGTAGAAAAGTAAAAAAAAAAATCAATACATTTCAACACAGTTATGAATGCTATGTAGAGTTATTTAGAATGAACATGAAAAAAATCCTGAAATTATGGCATATTTGTATTATAATCAGATTTTTAATTTTCATATGTCTTAGGAATAATGCTGCTATAAACAATTGTGTACATATCTCTGCATAGACACGTGTTCATTTCTTTTGTATATATATCTAGGAATGGAATTGCTAGATCATGGTAACCCTATGTTTTATTATTTGAGGAAATTATCAGACTATCTTCCAAAGTAGCTGCACTATTTTAAATTCCCATCAGCAGTGTATGAAGATTACAGTTTTCCACATCCTTACCAACATTTGTTATCTGGCTGCTTGATTATAGCTATCCTAGTGCATGGGATGTGGTATTTTATCATGGTTTTGATTTGTTTTTCTCTGATGATTAATAATTTTGCATATCTTTGCATGTGTTTGTTGGTCATTTGTATATCTCCCTTGGAGAAATATCTGTTAAGATCTTTTATCCATTTTAAATTGGGTTTTTTACTATTGAGTTGTAAGAGGTTTTTTTATATAGTCTAGATATAAGTCTTTAATCATATATATGATTTCCAAATAATTTCTTTCATTCTGTAAGTTGTCCTTTACTTTCTTGATGATGTCCATTGAAGGAAAAAAGTTACTCAATTTTTATAAAATCTAATTTATCTATTTTTTTCTTTTCTTTCTTTGATGAGGCCAAGGTCATGAAGATTTAGTTCTATGTTTTCCTCTAAGAGATTGATAGCTTTAGTTCTTACAATTAGGTCTTTGATATATTTTGAGTTAAATACAGTATAATGTAAGAAGAATTAAAACAAAAATATTATACAAGATAAATAGTGCATTGAAAATACTTACAAAATTAGTAAAAATATATTAACATTGAAACTTTTTTGGTCAAATTCTATAGCAACTAATTGCAACTTTTTAAAGGTTAAAGCAGGCATAGAAAAAAAAAAAAACAAAAGGAGCAACAGTGAGGCCCAAGTCAGTGGCTCGCACTCATCAGCGTCCTCCACCTAGCCCACAGTGGGGATGGAGAGGCTGCTCTCCCATGCAACATGCCTGTGCAACCCACAAATAGTAAGAAATCAAATGACATGTTAAAAAATGGGCAAAGGATCTAATCAAATAAGTCTCAAAATAAGGCATTCAAATCCAACAAGTTTACGAAAAAATGTTCAAAATCACTAATCAAGTAGTGCAAATTAAAATAATCAGAAGCTGGTTGCAAGGGTGGCATGGGTGTCATTGGGGAGATATTGATCAAAGGACAAAAAATTTAAGTTAAAAGAAATAAGGTCAAGAGAGTTATTATAATGCATAGCGACTATAGTTAGTAGCAATGCACTATATTCTAGAAAATTGCTAAAAGCATAGATTTTAAGTGTTTTCACTACAAAATGTAATATGTCTTTGAAGTAATGCATATGTTAGTTAGCTTGATTTATCTGTTTCTTTCTTTTTTTTTTTTTTTTGGAGAGATTTTCAGGATAGGGCACGTGCACTCGCCAGACAGACAGAGAGAGACATAGAGACAGAAAGAGAGAAATCACTCCCCCAGTTGGGGATGGTCACGCCGCAATCCCCTCTCATCCATTCTCCTCTTGGGATCTTGGGCACGCACGCACACGCGCCTGTTGTGAGTTTTAAGCTACCGGGTCCAGGACGCGAACCACAGTCGACTACATGGGAGTCCAGCGACATAGCCATTACGCTAACTGCTGGTCCTGATTTATCTGTTTCTTAATGTATATATATTTCTAAATAACATGTTGTATAATTTAAATGTCTATAATCTTTATTTCTCAAAAGAATTTTTAAAAAGAAAATATGTATTATTCTTTATCATCAAAGGAAAATAAAAATATAGAGGATATGAGTACTATATATAACAAGGCAAAATTAACACATAATACCAAACTTTACAACTTAAGGGAAAATGACTTTACTACTTCAATTGTACATAAAATATTCATAAATATTGATTTATGCCTTTTTAAGAGGTTTTTACCTTAGAGCACATGCACTCTCCAGAGAGAGAAAGAGACAGGGAAAATGAAAAATCACCCCCAGGGGAATGACCACACCACAGTCCCTTCTCCTCCATTCTCCTCTCAGGATCTTGGACACAATGTGCACATGCCCAGCATTATTTCCAAACCACTGGCTCTGGGACTCGAACCACAGTCACCCATGTCAGCATGGAGTCTAGGGACATAATTCTTACATCATCTCCTGGCCTTGTTTTATGCTTAAACCACCCAAAATAAGCATTCTAAAAGTGTAGAACTTTTATATCATTTTGAAATAAGTCAATAAAACAATAAAAATTTTAATATTTTTGAATTTGATTTCCTATATGTTGTCCACTTTATTTTTTTAAGTTTTTATTTTTTTTCCCCATAGGGCACATGTGCTTCCTAAGGAGAGATAGAAAGATAGTGAGAGGAAAAGTGAGAAATCACCCCACCCCCTAGAAAAATAGTCATGGCTCAATTTCTCCTGCATTTTCCTCTGGATTTTGGGTGTGCATGTACCAAGGTCCAAGACTTGAACCACATTCGGTCACATGGGAGTCTAGTACCCCAACTACTACTTCACCTGCTGGCTCCATCCAACTCTTTTTTTTTTTTTTTTTTTTTTTTGCCATAGGGCATGTGCACCTGTCAGAGAGACAGAGAGACAGAAAGTGAGAAATCATTCCCCCAAGAGAGGATGGCCACACCAGAATCTCTTCTCCTCCATTCTCCTCTTGAGATTTTGGGCACCACACTATGTGCCTGTGGTGAGTTCAAGCCTCTGGGTCTGGGACTCAAACCACAGTCAACTATGTGATAGTCCAGTAACATAACTGCTACGCCATCTATTGGTCCCTCCATCCCACTCTTAAATAAAATATCAAAAGGAAATGAAGAACACACAATCACAAAATAAGAAAGCTAAAAGTTAAAACTGATGGGACAGGGCAAGCAGGGGACATGGTGGTCAAGGGTGCTGGACTCCCACATGGATGGCCATGGTTTGAATTCTGGACCTAGTGGCTTGCTTTCTCACTTTCCTTCTCTCTTTCTCTCTCTCTGTCTCTCATTTTGTCCCTCTCTGGTCAAATTAAAATACACAGATAAATACATAAATAAAGTTAAAATTAAATAATTCTTTTTAAAAACTGATGGGATATAGTCAACATGTCAAAAGAAATAATTCATACTTTTAAATTATTAAATTGGCCACAAAAGAGAGAATCA
>NW_006159773.1:1241053-1257836 GCF_000334495.1 Tupaia belangeri chinensis
AAGAAGAGTAACAAAATCTCAAAGTAAAAAGGACAACAGTAATTAGAAAACAAATTAAACAATAAAATTGACTATCATTAAATTATTCATTTGTTGGTCCAGCAGTTAGCGTAATGGCTATGTCGCTGGACTCTCATGTAGTCGACCGCGGTTCGTGTCCCGGACCCGGTGGCTTAAAACTCATGCCGGGCGCGTGTGCGTGCGTGCCCAAGATCCTGAGAGGAGAATGGAGGAGAAAGGATTGTGGAGTGGCCATCCCCCCGGGGGGTGATTTCTCTCTGTCTCTCTGTCTGTCTGGTGAGTGCACGCGCCCTATAGCAGAAACCTCTCCAAAAAAAAAAAAAAAAAGAAGTATTCATTTGTTGAAAATTCCTAACTAATAAATTTCATGAGTCTAAGGAAAAAAATCTTTAAAAACTATAAATATCAAAAGTAAAACTTTTTACTATAGGAGAATTCACAACTACAAGCTAGTAACATTAAAAACATCTAGCAAATTCACAGTTTTAAAAAAAGTAAATAATTTATCTTGAAACAACATAGATACAGGTAAAATAATTGAGAAAGTCACCAAAAAAGTGACTTTGATAAATTGACTTTTGCATTCAATATATATATTATTGAACACTTTTTTTTTTTTTTTTGGAGAGGTTTTCACTATAGGGTACATGTACTTGTCAGAAAGACAGAGAGAGACAGAGAGACAAAAAGCGAGAAATCATCCCCAGGGGGGACGGCCATGCTGCACTCCTCCATTCTCCTCTCGGGATCTTGGGCATGCACGTACACGTGCCCGACGTGAGTTTTAAGCCACCGGGTCCAGGTTGCGAACCGCGGTCAACTACATGGGAGTCCAGCGACATAGCCATTACGCTAACTGCTGGTTCCCTTGAATACTTTTTAAAAAAGAATTTTATTTATCTAATTTGATTTATAATTGTTATTATAATTATTAAATTTGACCAGAGAGAGTCAGAGAGAGAGAGAAAGAAAGAGGGAATGTGAGAAAGCAAGATGCCAGGTCCAGGACCCAAATTGCAGTCAGGCATGGGTAAGTCTCACACCCTAACCACCACACCACCTGCTGGCCCCTCAAACACTTTTTTTTAGCTTTAAAGAAAGAGTTAGGAGACACAAGAATGTAAAGTTCTGTGTTGAAAATGATGTATATCTGTGATTGTCATGTACTGCATGTATACTTTGAAAAACCATATTGGGAACCAGCAGTTAGCGTAATGGCTATGTCGCTGGACTCCCACGTAGTCGACCGCGGTTCGTGTCCCAGACCCGGTGGCTTAAAACTCATGCCGGGCGCGTGTGCGTGCGTGCCCAAGATCCCGAGAGGAGAATGGAGGAGATGGGATTGCGGTGTGGCCATCCCTCCTGGGGGGTGATTTCTCACTTTCTGTCTCTATGTCTCTGTCTGTCTGGCGAGTGCACGTGCCCTACAGTGAAAAATCTCTCAAAAAAAAAAAAAACCATATTGTGTGTGCTATAGAGAAGTACAATGATTAAAAGTAAATATGAAATCATAAAAGTCAAAAAAAAGAAAGAAGTAATTTTTATTTTATGAAATAATGTATTGTAAGCTTCAAAATTACTGACGGAGTAGATCTTATTTGTTCTTACCACAAAAAAAAAAAAAATGTAACTGTGTTAGGTGTTGAATAGGTCAATTAGCTTGAGTTAATTATTTCATAATGTATACATATATCAACGTATCATGTTGAACATTGTAAATATACACAATTTTTACTTGCCGATAATGCCCTAATAAAACTAGGAGGGAGGAAATTAAAACTAAAAAAAAAACTAATATGTGACTCAATTTGCATGTAATTATTGGGAAATCCAAAATAAAAAAGACTATGCCAGGAGTAGTGGTGCATGCATATAATTCCAGCTATTGAGGGGGCTAAGGCAGGAAGAATGCAAGTTCCAGACCAGCCTGGGCAACATAGTGAGACTCTGTCTCTAAAAACAGCACAAAACAAACCCAAAATGAAAAGGACTAAAGAAACATTAAAAAATAAATAAATAAAGCCAAGAAGCTATACAACTGCTTGTATAAAGTAGATAATCCTGAACTCAGCATGCGATTAGCCAAGAGTATATTGTACTTCTTTCACCTGAGGAGTTAAGTTTCCTAAAACACACATGGCAGAAGAATATGCAATTGAAGAATTCAATGTCACTTAGGAAAAAAAGATCAGAGAAAATAAGACCTAGATTGAGTAGACCCACAATTGTCCTTATAAATATTTCTAGAAATTTTGTATGCTTACTAAACTAATAAAGATAATGCAATAAAGGTAATATCAAACATAATTTACATATTAAAATACATTTGTTTTCTTTAAGATTAAAATTATGACTCACACTGTATCATATTATAAAAATTAGAGTGTAGGGAGGATTCTAGAAGATAGCAGTGGTAGCAGGAAGATACTTTTAGAATGTCCCCAAAATTTCAACATAAAAATAAAAAATGCACACTTACCTAGCAAGGGAGATGCCATGATCACAAAGGAGGTTTTCCCAGGGGAAGGCTTATCCGTTGCACTCTAGATGTGCTGACTCCTGCAATTTCCCCAAATGTGGGAAGCTCGACTGTATAATTTGTAGTAGTGGGGACTTATATTCATGCTTTCCCCTGAGGAGGGAAGAAAAAGCAATATGCACCAGCAGGTGGCATGGTGGTTGAAGTGACTAGATCCCACATGAGTGACCACATGTTTTGAGTCTTGGACTCAGTAGCTTGGAAAACATGCCAGGTGTATGTATATGCGTGCCAAAAATCCTGAGAGGAGAACAGAGGAGAAAAGACTATGACATGACCATTTACTCTGGGGTTATTTTCTACCTTTCTTCTCTCTGTTCCTGATGAGCACACATCCTCTGGAAAATTTATATATATATATATATATACACCAAAATGACATGGTCACTTTCCTATCGAAATTAGTTACAAAGTATCCTTGAGAGCTCCAAAAATATAGGCAGATAATTTTTAAAACCACTAACATCCATAAGGACTTTCATGTATCAGGAGCTAAAGAAAACATGGGACATTTTAAGGATTTGAGAACAGGAGAACCTCAAAAGAATGAATAGGCATTTATGACAAAGCACAGCAGACTAATTCGAGATCAGCAATTGAAGGTGGAAATGGTTTTGCTCAATAATGGAGGAGTACAAGGGACACATGAAGACCCACTGGGGTAAAGCAGTCTAGCTTCTATAAGCAATCAAAATAAGCACTAAGTCTCCTTTCTAGGCAAAAACCACTTGGAGGAAAAATTACAGGGCGGATAATTCAAATTTAGCAAAACAGAGACAATAGAGATGACGGAAATAAAAAGTACAGGCAATAGGTAGTGCAGAAACACAATGCAGAAGGTCACCATATGTTTGATAGAAGAGAGTTGTTTGAGAAATTAGAAAATCAGTCTAAAGTCACCTCATTTTAAAAGATAAAATTGTTTTACATAAAAATGAGAAACCTGGGGCCAGCAAGTGGCACAGTGACTAAGGCGCTGGACTCCTACATGGTCTACTCCTGTTCAAGCCCAGATCTGGTGCCTTGAAAATCACACCAGGCACATGTACATGCATGCCCAAAATCCTGAGAGGAGACTAGAGAAGATGGAATTGTAGCATGGCCATCCCCTCTAGGGAATGATTTTTCACTTTACCTTCCTTTGTCTCTTTCCACCAAGTGCACATACCCTGTGGCAAAAACCTAAAAAACAAAAACAAAATAAAACCGATTATTGAGATTAAGTTCTATTAAAACTTGTATTAGAAAAGAAAGAGAACGAAAACAAAAATGAAAGCATGTAAAGAAAACATGCACGGGATAAATCTAAACTGTAACTTCCTATTTCAAAGTAAGCTGAAAGACATGCAAGATAACATAAAAATCAAAAGATTACAAATCAGAATTATTACAAATTCAGAAATGGAATGATAAAACTTAAGAAAAAAATAGAAGTCAAAAGAGTTATTTAAAAATGAAAACTCAGTGACCAGCAAATGATGTAATATTTATGTTGCTGGACTCCCACATAGTCTACCACCGTTAGAGTTCTGGACACAGCACCTTAGAATTCATGCTGCACATGTGCCCAAGATCCTGAGAGGAGACTGGAGATTGAAGAAGGCATCGTGGTGTGGTCATTCGCTCTGGAGGTGATTTCTAGCTTTCTGTCTCTCTTTCTCTCTGGTGAACACACTTGCCCTATAGCAAAAATCTCTCTAAAGGTAAAAAAAAAAGTCAAATAGAAGGAACAAGAAAACAAATAAACTCATGATATTGCCTTAGGAGAAAAACTTAAAAGATAAAAATTCTAAAAATAAAGAAATTTTAGACAAAAATGTGTGTTAAACAAGACCACAGACTTTGTGATATGTACATCATTGTATTCTCAGCATTTAGGGTAATACCTGGCATTCATTAAATTTCTTTCTTTCTTTTTCTTTTTTTTTGGAGAGGTTTTTGCTGTAGGGTGCGTGTACTCGCCAGACAGAGAGAGAGAGAGAGACAGAAAGCGAGAAATCATCCCCCAGGGGTATGGCCATGCTGCAATCCCTTCTCCTCCATTCTCCTCTCGGGATCTTGGGCACTCATGCACATGCGCCCAGTGTGCGTTTTAAGCCACCGGGTCCGGGACAGGAACCTCGGTTGACTACATGGGAGTCCAGTGACATAGCCATTACATTAACTGCTGGTCCCTTCTTTTTTTCTTTTAGAAGTATAAAAGGACATGAAAAAGATTGGTCTTGGGACCAGCAGATGGAGAAATGGTTACATTCCTGGACTACCACATAGTTGATGGCCATTTAAGTCCCTGACTTGGTGACTTAAAACTCACAATAGGCGCTTGTGTGTGTGTCCAAGATGCCAAGATGAGTATAGAGGAGAAGGGATTGTGGTATGGCCATCCCCCTGGAGGGTTATTTCATACTTTCTGTCTCTGTCTTTCTCTGTCTCTCCAGCGACCGCACATGCCCTATAGCAAAAATCTCTCTCTCTCTCTAAAAAGAAAGTTTGGTCTGGGAGGAAGAATTACACACCAGAGAGTATCAGAAATAGAAATTAAGAGACAAAGTGCTTGATGACCAAGGAATGCTCAACTTCGTTGATTATTGATGCTAGGTTCAGTAAGATGAGGACACAGAAATAACCATTGGATTTGACAGAAAGATCATTAGTAACATTGACAGTATCAATTTCAGTAGAGTGGTGTGAATATAAGCAGCACAGAGGGGGAAATAATAAAAATGAACCTGTAACTATGTATTAAAATATCTTTGTGTGAAAGGGAGTAAAGAAATGGTGTGGCAGTTGTGGAAAATGGATGTAGACAAAGATGGAACATGTTAGAGCCTGTACTTTGTTGACAGAGTGATTGAGAATCAAAAATGAGTTGTCAAGTGGTGGGATGGGAGAGAAATGAATCTTTTTAGGTGGCATAAAGGTATTAGTGAAAGGGTCTAATGAGTAGAAGGGGCCATAGGAGGTCTAACTTTGAGAGGAGCTGAGACATCTCACTCACCATATACAAAGGAAGACTGTCTTGTGAGGAGAAAGATGAGAAAGTTTGTACATAATTGTTTCATCTTTTCAAACCAATAGCCTATCCCATACCTAATGATAGACTGCTGAAACAGAAATCTAAAGAGATGTATATGTTATCATAATTATTTACCCATACTTTTAAATATTTTGGTCAATTCAATAAGAAAAGAAGAAACACAGAAATAAGAGGAATAAATTTGACCATAAATTTAATTGAGAGATAAGCATGTATAAAAGCAATAAACATGGGGCTGGCAGGTGACATGGTGGTTAAGGCACTGGACTCCCACATGACTGACTGCAGTTTGAGTCTCAGACCTAGTGGCTTCTTTCTCACTTTTCCTAGCTCTCTTCATCTCTCTCTGGTCAATGATTAATAATAATAATGATGATAATAATAAATAATATGAAATAAATAATTCTTAAAAAATAAATAGAGATAAATTATTGGAGAATATTTAAAATGCAGATACCAATATTTCCAAATGAATGTCTAAGTTTCAGGAGAGTCTAATAAAATTCTAAATATAGACATTCTTTTTTTTTTTTTTCTTGGAGGGGTTTTCACCACCGGGCACGTGCCAGACAGACTGAGACATAGAGACAGAAAGCGAGAAATCACCCTCCATGGGGGATGGTCACGCCACAATCCCTTCTCCTCCATTCTCCTCTCGGGATCTTGGGCATGCACGCACACACACCCGGCATGAGTTTTAAGCCACCAGGTCTGGGACGTGAAGTGCAGTCGACTATGTGGCAGTCCAGCGACATAGCCATTATGCTAACTGCTGGTCCTAATATAGGCATTCTTAAAATGGGAGTTAATATAGTTTATCAAAAACAGACACAAATATCAAATAATATTCTAAAAAAATTTAATTTTAAGACTTCGAGCCAAACCAGGTATTAACACAATTATTGAAACTAGGTTACAACTTATGAGTAAAGCCAAAATAAAAATTAATTGCAAAATAATTATTCTGTGTGTCACTATTCTTCTTTGAATTCCATGGATTTGGAGTAACTATCTTCAGAATATTGTTATGCAATAACCCAGAGGATTTACTTACTGTGGGAGAATTCTACCACAAAAGAAAATGTAGAGAGGCAAGACTTTCAACAGATTAGAGAATCTAAGTAATTTCTAGACAGAAATTATAGAAATCTATGTCTATACCTAGCTAAACTAT
This sequence comes from Tupaia belangeri chinensis, assembly GCF_000334495.1. Classification (NCBI taxonomy): domain Eukaryota; kingdom Metazoa; phylum Chordata; class Mammalia; order Scandentia; family Tupaiidae; genus Tupaia; species Tupaia belangeri. The sequence continues at coordinate 1,247,825 of NW_006159773.1, forward strand.
CACCATTTTAAATAGCTGAATGGCATTTTTAGCTATAAAGAGACAGGAATTTTCTTCTGCATATACTCTAAGGAATTTATTTAGCAGTGTTCTACAGAAAAGAAAAAGTTTATGGAAAAGAGTAGATCCAGACCAGAAGATCCAACCCAGAAATTTAACACAATATCCCAACCTACAACCAGTCAATAGAGCAATGAGTTCATTGTGCAGCAAGAGCATTGATGGCTTTGAGAGATAAATATCTAGGAATAAAAGGTACATGATTCAGTGTAGCATGACTGAAAGGATAAAAAAGGAGTACATTACAAAAATATTTTAAAAATAAGAAAAATCTAGAAAAATCTACATACAAAAGTCATAGTTCAAATGTGAAATAAATCAGAATGTGGCATAATTTAAAGCAAATGATAAAAAGTAAGAAAAGTCTACAAATCTAGTGATAGAATTTTTTTTTAAATGAGCATCATCTCAATTTACATGAGCAAGATTGTAAGCAGATCAAAAATCAAATTAAGAAATATTATCTAAATTTTGAAGATAATCAAGTCAGGAACTAAAAAGAATATCATCAGGGCCAGCAGTTAAGGTGCTGGACATTCCCACATGGCCAACCACAGTTCAAGTTCTGGATCTGGTGACTTGCTTTGTCACTTTCCCTCTCTTTCTCTCTCTCTCTCTGTTTCTCTCTGGTCAAATTAAAATAAGTGAATGAATAAATAAAATGAAATAAATAATTATTAAAAAAAATAATATCAGCATGCATATTTGGAAGGATGAGGGCAAAAAAAGTGTTAAAGGAAAGGAATCTAGGGCCAGCACGTGGTGTGGTGGCTAAGAGTACTGGACTCTCACATGACCACCTGCGGTTTGAGTCCCAGACACGGTGACTTGCTTTTACACTTTCTCTTTCTTTCTCTCTCTCCTTCCCCTCTCTGGTCAAATTAAAATAGATAAATAAATGAAGTTTTTTTTAAAAAAAGTGAAACATTCTGAGATTTCTAGATTTGATCTTTATTAAAAAAGGAAAGGAATCTATCAAAGATGAGAGTAATTGAGTAATTTCTAAAATAAATCAATGAAAAGTGATAAAATTGTAGTTTTTCAAATTATGGAAATAGCTTTTAGAAAAGCAAGAAAATAAAATTAATAGTTGGGAAGGGGGCAATTTATTCTGCTTCCTGATATATCCTTAACTGAGGAGGGACTACATTATTGTAACACTCCTTACTCTGTTTTGTTTGGTATATTTCTGATAAAGAACTAAGCATTGACAGAACTCTACCATGTTCTCCCCTCTGTCTCTGGGAAGTAACACACCCCACAGAGAGATTTCTTCTTTGTTCTTTCCTGTTATCCATTTTATAAATGGAAACTCTGTTCCTGATGTAGAGACACTGGGAGAGTCGACATTGCTGATGACTGAGTGGGTAACTGTTTAACTCCAGGGAACAGTATGAGGAAGCCCATTTGCCTAAAAATTTATGTAAGCCACATTTTCCACTTTAAGTTTTCTTGTTATTAAGGTGCTAATTTAGTTTTTAGTTTTTTTTTTTTTTTTTGAGAGTTTTTTTTGCTATAGGACGCATGCACTTGCCAGAGAGAGACAGAGAGACAGAAAGTGAGAAAACACCCCCCGGGGGGATGGCCATGCCACAATCCTTTCTCCTCCATTCTCCTCTCAGGATCTTGGGCACGCATGCACATACGCCTGGTGTGAGTTTTAAGCCACTGGGTCCGTGACACGAACCGTGATCAACTACATGGGAGTCCAACAACATAACCATTATTCTAACTACTGGTCCTGCTAATTCAGTTTTTATTAATTGTACTGTTTGATGTGTTTCTTAGCTGTTTGAAAGCTTAGGCAGATACAGTTATTATCTATTGACTTCCTTTTAAACCTTAATCATTGGTATTTCGCTACTGTGTTAACTAGAGGAGGTTAGATGAAGATGTCTGACAATTTTTGTGCTTAGTGAAATACAGTCTAAGAATACACAGAGCTGGAGAGAATTCTCAAATTTTATTCAGTAGTCTAATCATTGACAGTAATATTGGCTTCTTTATATTGAAAATTTTTATTTATATTGTCAAGTAATGAAATAAACAATTATACTAATGCTAAAAACCGGTAGAGTCTACCAAATGAGAAAAGAGCCAAGTATAAGACACAAAACTTAAAATTCATGTAATATTACCTTTGTTTTTGGTCATTTAAAAAAAACTCATATTTTATTTTATCTTTAAATTTTTTTTAAAATTTTGGTTCTTGTTGGATTGTCGATTGAAAGGTCAAAGGTTCTGGCAAAGTCTTTCTCTTGGACCATAGCTTTTCTTCTAAAGAACACTCTAAACTTATTTCAATATGATTACTCTTACTCTCTCTCGAGCTAGTCCACACTCATCTTTCACAATTCCTCGTAATTACCATTTGCATATTTATACCAGTTTATGGCTTCAGCAGCTTCTGCCCCAGAAGATAGAGCTTAGCTGTTTAACTCTAGATGTTCTGTCTCTTCATGTTTGGGATGGCACTTTGTCCACCGCCCACTTCTGATTAGTCAAAGGAAATTCACTGACTTTCTGCTCATCTAGGTTTTTCTTGAAAGGTTGGAGTGACAGTTTCCAAACTCTACGTGTTAGAACTAAAACCAGGAGTAATTGCACTATTTATTTTGCTTTTGTGTGTGGAATTTTAAAAAATAATTATCTACTTAATTTTATTTATTATTATTGTTATTATTAAATTTGCTATACGGCACATGGGGCACATGTGCTCACCAGAGAACAACAGAGAGGAGAGAGAGAGAAAGTTAAAAAGCAAGCTGCCAACTCTGGAACTCAAACCGCAGCTGACCATGTGGGAGTCCAGCTTCTTATCCACCATACCAGCAGCTGGCCCCAGCTGTGAATTTTTTTCTTTTTTTTTTTTTAGAGAGAGATTTTTGCTATAAGGTGTGTGTACTCATTGGAGAGGCAGAGAGACAAAAAACAGGAAATAATGCCCTGAGAGGGATGGCCGTGCTGCTATCCCTTCTCTTCCATTCTCCTCTTGGGATCTTGGGCATCCACACACACACACACCTGGAGTGAGTCCCAAACAGCTGGGTCTGGGACTTGAACCACAGTCAACTAAGTGGGAGTCCAGTAGTGTAACCATTGCACCATCTGCTAAGCCTGTGAAATTTTTTTAATAATATAACTTAAGAAAGAGTAAAAATATCTGAAAAGTATAGCAAGACACTACGTTGACTAAGACAATGATATCTTTAAAAACAGGCATGCAGAGTTAGGTAATGCTGCTTAATACTTAATATGAAATGTAAAAAATTATACTCAAATCCATATATGCTAAAATTCTTATTCAAACCCATATATGCCTGCATGAAAACGTATAGGAAACGACTGAAAAAATTGATTTTGACAGGCCCCTGTATGAAAAGTGCACCTCTCCATTAGAAAAGCATTACCTAGCACCTTTTATTAATGGAAATGACATATCTCTCAGGTGTGCTTTAAATTAAAAAAAAAAAAAAGCTGCAAAAACGCTGGTATAGGGGCCAGGTGGTGGTGTAGTCAGTCATAACACTTCTGGACCCACATGAGAAAAGTCCGGGATCTGGATCTCAGGACCCCTCCCTAAACATGTGTGTAGGGTCATAGCCAGGATCCCGGTCAGCTAAGACTGGAGGTCAGCTAAGATTTTCTCTCTCTCTCTCATTCTCTCTCTCTCTCCTTCTAATATATATTCTATACAAAGAAATCAATGAATAAATTTGGAAAACAATTTTTAAAAAGAAATGCCGGCCTGGAACCACTTTTGCAGTGTGTGGTTAGAATGTTTATGGTGTTACTACATTTTGCTGGCCTCTTCTAGAGCATAGCTCATATATTTCTTTCAGCAGTATAAATAGGGACGGTAGAACTTTTTACTCCAATAAGTGTTCCTCAAATCTGAAACTGTAAATCAGTTAACTAACAAAGGACACCATACGTCTGTGTTCCTAGTTTTAAAGCTGTCTACCATTTCGAAAACTTACTGTTTCAGTTCAATTGAACATGTATTTGGATCACTACTATGTGACAGTCTCAATGACTGCGTTCTGGGAGAAATAAAAAGAAGAAGAAGAGGGGTCAGCAGATGGCATAACAGTTAGGTCACTGGACTCCCACATGGCCAATCTTGGTTCAAGTCCCCAGACTAGGTGACTTGAAAATCATGCTGGGCACATGTGTATGCATGCCCAAGATCCCAGAGAAGAATGGAGGAGAAGGGGTTGGAGCATAGCCATCCCCCCTGGGGAGAAGGGAACGGTGATTTTTTCGCTTTCTGTCTCTGTCTCTCTCTGTCTCTCCAGTAAGTTCACGTACCCTGTAACAAAAAAACTCTTAAAAAAAAAAGATGAAGGGGAACCAGCAGTTCGCGTAATGGCTATGTCACTGGACTCCCACATAGTCGACCGCGGTTCGTGTCCTGGACCCGGTGGCTTAAAACTCATGCCGGGCGCGTGTGCGTGCGTGCCCAAGATCCCGAGAGGAGAATGGAGGAGAAGGGATTGCGGCGTGACCATCCCCCCTGGGGGGTGATTTCTCGCTTTCTGTCTCTATGTCTCTGTCTGTCTGTCTGGCGAGCGCACACGCCCTACAGTGAAAATCTCTCCAAAAAAAAAAAAAAAGATGAAGAAGCAATGCCTGTTCAGAAAGACTTTGAAATACAATAAGAGAAGGAGGAACTAGGCAAATAACGCCCAAGGAAGTCCAAATAATATTAAAAGGAGAACAAACTCTGGAGATTTGTACAGACTTTAAAGGAGCAGTGGTATTTGCTTGGGTCTTGCCCAAAACATAGGATTTGGGCAGACAACTGTGTAGACAAGTATGTTTTCAGAGACAGAGATCTCTGAGCAAAGATATAGAGTCAGGAAAGTTTGAATCAGCTTGAAAGTTTAAATGATTCTTATTTTTATTTATCAAATTTAATCACCGGAATTACTATATATTAAAATCCTAAAAGAGCTTTTTGAAGAAGGTTTAATTAATTATTCAGAAATAAACTCTTCCTTGAACTCCAAATTGAATATACTTCTCAACGCCATCCTGAAATTGAGCCATACAAATTCAGTCTGCGATATAAAAACAAATAGAGATATTTAAGTTCATGTTACCAAATGCTGATCCCTAATCCTTCATCAAAATAATACCTTCAATTTCAAACTATAATATGTGCTTTCTTGGTGTGTTGGATTGTGGTACCACAGACCTAACAATGCTTGCTTAGAAAGAGGACTGTAAATACCTTTCAAACTCTGAAAAATTCAAACAGGGCTTCAGAGCTGAGGACGATGAGAGCATTGGATGACAGGACTTATGCAGACTTGGGCAGAAAATGTGTCGTCACGTTTTCCACACTTTAATTGTTAATAAAAACTTGGTAATGATGACAGAAGTCTTTTCTGGAAACACTTACAATATTGGTAATGACCCATACTGGGGAGATAAATCCAGTATGTAGCCATGCTTAAGTAAAAGAAATTCTTATTACCTCATTTGTCTACTAATAAGTGTGTCTTTGGAGGGTCTTTTAAATATTATTGATATGGTGAGTGATAAAAGGAGACTGTTATTGCCTGAAAACACTGAATAACTTACCTTCATTAAAATATATCCACTGGAGGTTTCTTGGTTTGCATGAAAGTTAGAGTCGAAGTTCAAGAAAGTCTGCTTTTATTATGAAGATGAAAAACCATGTCCTTGGTAAATTTTTCAAAGTATATTTATTTCTTCTATGAGAGACAGAGAAAAACAGAGAGAGAGAGAGAGACAGAGATAGACACACCAGCAGGATCCTCACATCATGATCCAGTCTCGGCCTCAGCTAGTCTGGATAATGGGTACATGCATGCATGGCTGGTACACTCAGGGAGGTTCCAGGACACCAACATAGGACCTTTCCCATGTGGCTTCAGTTGCATTAGTATTGTACCACTACTCAGTCCTGGCAATCTGAAAATATTAAATGATTTTAGCTATATTCTTTTGTGTGGTTCTGATGTCAGTTTCTAAAGCTAATTTAATGTAATCCGTATCTACTCTACCTTTGAAAAAAAATCTTCCTGGACTTGGAATTTAACCTTTATGTATTACATCTTTGCTAAATCTATTTACTTAAGTTTTGTTTTCTAAATCCTACTATACATGTGCAGTGTGCTAGACATCAGGGATTCAGCTGGCGACAATTCTAACAAGAACTCCGCTCTCATGTGGAATTTTCATTTTAGCACTAATGGTATGACAACAGTGTCCCTCCTCCTAAATTGTAAGCTCTTCAATCTTTTGCACCTTCTACATATTGTACTTAGCATAGGGCCTTGGATACAGGTGCTTGCTAAATATTCACTAAGTAGAATTCCACATTTCCTTTTCTGCCTCATATTAGAGTTGACCATGTCCCAGTATTACTCCTGTTTTAGTGACTGAGGACAGACAAGTGGCAGAGAAGTGCTTCTCTTCTGCTAGATCACAGAGCTAGACTACATTTTCCAGCCTCCCTCACAGCTGTGACCAAATGACTAAGTTCTAGTGAATAGCATGTGAGTGAAAAGGACTCCCCTAGAAATGTATCATTTCCAAGTCTGGTTATGAAAATCTCCTCAATAAAGCTGCTCTGTGCCCATGGCTGTGGACACCAGAGTTATCAGGAGCCTACAGAGCCCAGTAGTCAAGCTCAAGGAATTACACTGTGTGGAAGAGAACTTTTCTTACTCGGCTGGAACTGTCTTGAATTGCTTATTAAAAAGAGAAACTTCTATTGTGTATGTGCCATTAGTTATTTTTAGTCTACTTATCATAGCATCAAACTTACCCACTTTAACAAATGTCTTTGTACCTTGAATATAGAATATTCAAGGATACTGAACAATAGAATTGAATGTTAGAAAAAGAAATCTCCTCCCTTTCATGTCATAAACCACTCCTCTCTGCAGTCAGTAGACAACTGTTTTTGGTAGAAAACATCAAAAATCATCAAGAAATCACAGATTTCATTCTCATTTAGATGTTTTATAGCCAGTAAATAATAGCAAATGTGAAAAAAAAAAGTGATAGCAAACATGAATGATCAATGAGTATTTTTTTCCCCACTTTGCTCAGGAATTCAATGTCAGAAGAAAATTGAATACATTAAACCTTTTTGAATCTTCATAGGCTCACTGTTGAGGATGAAGATTATCTAGACCTAACCAGAAAAGTTGTCAACATTTATCAATAGACTTTTTGTTTGTTTGTTTAGTTCTTTTTGCTTTAGGGCATGTGCATTCACTGAAGAGAGGCAGAAACAGAGAGAGAAGGAAAGTGAGAAGGAGTTGATGGGTGGCCACACCTGAACCCTTTCTCCAGTCTCCTCTCAGGATTTTGGGCACACACACACACACACACACACACACACAGCATGATTTTCAAGCTGCCAGGTTTGGGACTCAAACCACATTGTTGGCCATGTGGGATCCAGCACCTTTACCTGCACACCCCCTGCTGGCCCTCAACTAATTTAACTCTCCTTTTTACCTACAGTTCTTCTCTTCATCTGCTAATTTACCTCAAAAGACTGAGAAGATGCTGTTTAAAGTCTCCTTTACTTCCTATCCAAAATACAATGAAGTATATTTTGATAGAGATAAAATAAAAATGGCATTACTACACACAGACACACACACACACACACACACACACACACTCTCTACATTAGCTTACCAATAAATTACCCAAGTTGCTTTCTCAATAGAGAAAAATATTCAGTTCAAAGAAGACAGTATTTTTGTCTATCATTTTGTGATTTCATAGTAAGTGGATATGGTTTAGCTAGAGTACTTGGACCAGAAAATAAATGACTCCTGCTCATCCTGTAGGTGCCAACTACGTTCAAGCATGAGGGGTTGCTGGCCCGCAGTGCCAACATACAGCACCTTCGCAGGGAGGCCAAGGCCCTCATGCTCCAGCAATACCAGACGGCGCTCCGATGAGGCGAGCTGCTTCTGGCAGGTGGTAGCACAGGAGGTAGTAAGTGAAAGCAGCTCAGCATAAATAGTTCCAGTGAAATACAAGAATAATATTCTGGCGTCTCAACTCATTTTCTCTCATTCATGACTCACAATAAACACATATTCTGATGGGCAAATGGCTAAACTACCCCAAAGAAATGAAGATTCATCTCCAGCCTCTAATGAAAACTCTCAGTGATCTGGAAACCTTTCCCCCTCAAGTTAAGCAAAGTTTGAACAGATAGGATTCTCTCCTCATTGACCTTGGAAATCTGTCCCAGGCTGTTGGACATTCTGGTCATCTTTTCTAGACCAGCTGCTGTCTTCATATCAAGGGGGATTTGGAGCATTCCATGGGTCAGAAGAAGGTAACGTGTTCTGGGTCATTTCTAATCCATGGAAAGCCCAGGTGTATAAGATTGAGCCAGCCAACACAAGAGAGGAAGAAAGGAAGACACAGAGAAGTAGTAACAAAGACTATTTGACCAAAAGAAAAATAAACTAAAATGCTAACATATCTATAGACAAACAAATTGAAAGTATAATGTCTCTCAGAATTAAAATCTTATTTTCAGGATTGAAAAATGTTATTTCCAAATTGTAGTTTTGGGGGGTAGAAATGAAAATTTACACATCTAAAATAGATTTTGTAGATATGTGGTGATGAACAAAAGAAAGTTCATTATTTTTTGCTCCCTGATTTCATATAGGTTTGACAATTTCCCCCAGGAAAATTACAAAAATATAAAAAAATAAAAAAATTTAAATAACCAATGCTAAAATTAGCAAAGATTTCTATTTATTAGCCATGCTTATAATTCCATTTACATTAAATTTCATTCTTCAAAAATATCCATTTTTACAAATATAATTACTCATAGGTTATATAGCTCAGTAACAATGAATTGCCTTTGAAAGTGAGAAGAAAACAAACAGAAAACTTACAAAAAAGAAATAAAAACTTTTCATGAGTAACTAATCACAGCCTTTAGGAATTACTGAGAGTAATATGGTTTCATTTAGTGCTCTAAGAACTCGTCGCGATTTCACAATTTACATCTATGTAAATGACTATGAAACAGGGATGTGCATTAACACTGAAACCAATCACATGGCATGGAAAACTCTAGTTTTTTAAAGTCCACTTATTCACTGCAAACTTTACTATGTCTACTCAGGTAAATAGGCTTCAAAGTGATAAGTAGCAGAAGCATTACAGTTTTAAACCTGTTCTAGTTTAATAGGTCAGAATTTCAAGTCTGATTAAATTTTGCACTCCCCTGTTGCCTGATTTCTGTTCAGCCTACACTAATTACTTTTAGGACCTTGCTAATTGGGATGACTAGCAGACAATTTGTTATGTGGTTCATATTTTTTTAATATTTCCAATATCTAGTGTACAATGTTTATAAAGTTATAGCAAGTCAGGTTAATGTGCACAATAATATCAACACAAAGTTTCAACATTTTAGCATTTCAAGGTCATGATTAACCCTCCAATCTTTGAAAAGCCATTTGAGATTATATTACTAAATTCTGTATGTAATTATAACTTGGCCATAGAAAAGTTTTCCTCCATGGGGATTCCTGGAAAATTGCTCTTTCTTGGCATTCTTTTTGCCCATGAAATGAGGAAAGCTGAAGTAATTCTTCTTTTAAATTGGGATGCCCCTTGAGGTGGGAAAATTTTAATAATATGGGCATAGAGATCAGTGGGAAATAAGAAAAGATCAATAAGGGACTTTCACCTGGAAAGTTTGGAAAACATATTCCATCCAAGCCTTCGACGTGCATCAGGGCCCAAACTTCCGAGGTGACACTGGCTGCATGCCCCATAAGTACAGAAAGAAGCTGCCACCATCCATCACTGTTAATGAATGTGTCAGGGCCTCAGAACTTAAGTCCCATGGCTTAAATTTGGGGAACATTTATGCTACTCTCTTTGATAGTCCTTCTGGAAAAGCAGGTCAGTGGTA
>NW_006159773.1:1258476-1277574 GCF_000334495.1 Tupaia belangeri chinensis
AACCGCTCAGGCAATGAATGAAATACATACATGAAGGCCTGATGGAGTATGACTTTTGAGCCTTTATTGTATGCCTGATAGCTACACACAGGATTCCCTTTCATTCCAATAGCTCTGGAAAAACAGGTGTTTTTATTCCCATTTTACAGATGAGGAACTGAGACAAAGAGATGTTAATTTGTCCAAAGTCATGAATGGCAGAGCCAGGATTCAAAGTCAGATGTAGTAGATGCAGAGGGTGTGTTGCCTATATTCTCTTTTCCTAATCATTGACTTTCAACTTCTAATCTCACTGCCACCACCTGCATTTCTTCGCCCAATGCTTTCTCTTACCTCAGTTGTCTGCTTTGCCAGCTCTTAAGGCTGGCCAAAAATATCTGGGAATTAACTCCCCTCTGAAACAGCTGTCAACCAATGGCTGATATGATTTGGTGTACAAATACCACAACACTCTCACCCTCTGAGGGGAGTAACACTGGCTTCCAGATTTTCCCAATGTGATTAAGCTCTAGTTTCTCATAATGATAACTTCCTTGATAATATGCCCCTCACTGGCTGCCTTCTCTGCCCTGATTCATGCCCATTTCCTACCAGCGTTTCCTAAAATCACCTTGCAAATATCTTACGTGTCTTAGAGTCTACTTCAGAGGTAATTTAAACTAAGACCAAAGGTCCCATTCTAAATTCTGTGATAGCTTCACCCTTTCATACTGGAAATATGATTAGGAAAGAGAGAAATGGCCGAGACCTGACATTATATTAATAATGAAGAAAATTGAGTGTTTAACATATTTGCCAGTCTTCCTCATTGTAGGCTGAGTGTAGCATCTTCATCTGTTACATGTTTTGCATCCCTATAATCAGGCAAATCACTAGTGGATCCAAATGATTTTCTTTTTATTCCATAGTTTATGAGACACACCCTGGAGGGTTAAAAAAAAAAAAGAGCATCTTGTTTCCTCCTCCTTGATCAATTCTAGGCCTTTTGCTGTGGTGCTGCATACTTTATCAGAGACCTCATTATGTCAAGGGGTTGGAAGACCACCCTTTGATTCTGGAGCCTGAGCAGTTAGGCTTCACTGTTAGGACCTCTGGAGTAGGAACTCAAAAAATATTTAGCAAATACCTAGTGGATCCAAATGATTTTCTTTTTATTCCATAGTTTATGAGACACACCCTGGAGGGTTAAAAAAAAAAAAAAAGAGCATCTTGTTTCCTCCTTGATCAATTCTAGGCCTTTTGCTGTGGTGCTGCATACTTTATCAGAGACCTCATTATGTCAAGGGGTTGGAAGACCACCCTTTGATTCTGGAGCCTGAGCAGTTAGGCTTCACTGTTAGGACCTCTGGAGTAGGAACTCAAAAAATATTTGTTAGAGTTTAATACAAAGGACAAGTTGAGTTTAGTCAAAGAGAGATGATTCGAGAGCAGGAAAAAGTAGTAGCCTCAAGGAGCAGACACTGAGAACCCCAGACATGGAAAAGTATAGTTCCAGCTACATCTTTAGGCAGAATTCTAGAAATGTGGTCATGTACTTACTGTCTTTGTGCTCTGCATTAAGTTCAGCCTTGAAGACTCAGAGGTAAGCACCTCATAGACTTTTAGCTTTGGAGTCTATATTTAATCAACAGAAGCAAATTATAAGCCAACAGTGAAAACAAACCCTGAGATATGAGGTAGTCAAAGTGCTTTGTAATTTGCAGAGAGTGGGAAGCATTCTATGAGGGATTTTAAGGGTGGTGGAAAGGTCTAGAAGGTATCATGGGAGATAACAGTAGAGCTGGACTATGAAAAACTGAAAAGATATTTATCAGAAGAAAGAGATAGAATAGAGTGTGTGGTTTTGAAGAAAAAGCTTTTAACCTACGGAAAATTATCTCTTTAAAAGGAAGACCAGGGAAAATTATCTCTCTTTAAAAGAAACTTGCTTGGAGAGATAAAGTTATATAGTGTTAAAATTATAACATTTCTATCTCAGGATGATGGGGGAGGGGAACAATAGCTAATAATTGTGTAATGATTACTCTTTGTCAGATGCTATCCTATGTATTTCATGTATAAGAACTTGTTGAATTTTCCCACAGAAATCTGAAATAAACATTACTATAATACAGATGGAGAAATTAAAGTTTAGAGAGGTTAGGAGAATTGCTCAGTCATATAGCTATTAAGTAAAACCTAGTAACCAACATTAGAGTTTATGTTCTTAATTAGTATACTATGAGGTCTTTGTAAAGAAAGATAAAGAAGGATTAATAGAAATAACTTGAAATAAATAGTAACTAAAGTGAGTAATATTGCTTCTTAAAATTTCTCACTTATGTGATTTATACCCTGGCATGGCCTTGCAGTACAGTCATTCAAAATGGTACAATACATGGCTAGTAGCTGAAATTCTGGCATGGGCCAAATCCAAACTTGAGTAGCTCTGCCACATACTACCTAAGAGACCTGGGTCCCAGTTCTTATCTTCTAGGGACATTCACTTCTTCTACAAATAAGGATAATATTGGGACCAGCTGGTGGCATGGTGGTTAAAGTGCTAGATTCTCACATGTGGTCCCAGACCCAGCAACTTAAAAATCACACTGGGCACATGTGTGTGTTCCCAAAATCCTAAAAGGAGAATGGAAGAGAAGGGATTGTGACATTTTCATCCCCCTGCCACCACTTCCAGAGGGTGATTTCTTATTTTCCCTCTCTCTCTATTGCTCCCCAGCGAGCACAGGTACCCTATGGCAAAATCAACAATGAAAAGGTTATTAGCAGGTCCCATCTCATAGGGATATTTTGAAAATTTAATGTGATAATGAGTATACTGAGTTTATTACAATGTCTTGTACTTAATAAATACACAATAATGTTAGCCATTTACATTAGAAGCTGAATCCATGTTATAACTATACTGCTTATTTTACAGAGTGGATTAAGCCATGCAAGAGTTAACCTAGAGTAGGAAGAGAATAGCAGAGAAGTAAGAGTGCTATGGTTGGAAGTTTAAAACATACTCTTCTAACAAATCACAGCATCACCAAGTTACCCAAGAGGCAGGTACTGTGGCTGTGACTGTCCTTTGCATTGATGGGTCAGTAAGGCACATGCCTCAGCACTTATTAATAGTCAAGTGATCTGGTATCTATCAATGCAAGTGATTGGGATCAGAAAGTAGAATCATCTTAACAGGCAGTACAGTGAGTGGATATTTCTCTTCCTTGAAGGATTGTTGCTTTATTGTTATTTTTTTAATTTTTAAAATAATTTTCTGTTTCTAAATAAAGTATATTATTTAATAGAATATTGATAGAGTATTATGTTGCTGTGTAACAAGAAATTTGCTCCTGAGAGCAAATTGTTTCCCTTTAAATCCTTAGAATTTCCAAGCCATAGGAAAGTCTTTGTTATTCATGATGGACTCTTATAGTTTATGTTAACAAGGTGACTCAGGAAAAGGGCAAGTCACACCAATAAGAACAACCATGCGATTATGGGATTTAAGTTATATGATACCAGCCCACCCTCTAGGGAGAGGAAAAAGATGAAATTGAGTTCAATCACATGGTCATGATTCAATCAATCAGTCCTGCCTAAAAAATAGTCAATAAAAATGCTGGACACTGAAGCTCAACTGAGTTTCCTGATAGGTGATACACATTGATATGCTAAGAAGGTATTATAAACAAAGTGTTTATTACCCCTACAATTCCCATGTTGAACTCTAATCCCTAATGTGATGCTATTTGAATGTGAGGTATTTCAGAGGTGGTTAGGTCAGGCGGATAGACTCTCATGAGTGGGGTTAATGCCTTTATCAGAAGTGGTCAGGGAGCCAGCAAACTCTCTTTCCAGCATGTGAGGATACAGCAAGATGACAACTAGCTGTCTGCAGACCAGGGAAAGGGACCTTACCAAGAATCTGATCCCATTGGTACCCTGATCTCAGACTTACAACCTCTAGAACTATGAGAAATAAATGTATATTACATAAGTCCCCTGGTTTATGGTATTTTGCTCCTGTTGGCTAAGACAGAGAACAACACATCTTGAGGACACAGATACTTCAGAGACCACAAGACTTTGCTGTATGGCTGGTCCTGGCTGGTTCAACTTGTATCCTTTGTAATAAACTGTAATCCTAAAATCTTCAGTTCTATGAGTTATTCTACTGAATAATCACACCTGAGGGGGTAGCAGAAAGGTCCAAGGTTGTAACCAGTTGGTCTGAAGTATGAGTGGCCTAGTGTAATACTGTGAAATATTTGGTCTCTGCCCCTACTTCCTGAGTGGGTTACTAATCCCCTGGTAGAACGGGGTGCTTACAGAATCTTCTGTTCTAATATTTGGTCTTCGATCCTGGTTTCTGACATAGAACTTCTGAGATCTGTCTAATTCCTAAGTGACAGAGCTACTTGACACAGAGCTCTTAAATCCCTTGGAATTTCCTAGGTTATAGGAATGTCTAATGTTCTAATGAAGTGACTCTTGGTAGGCTCCTGGATAGCCTAAGGATGGGAGTGGTTGCCAAGGGAACCAAATATGTAATTAGAGGTTTAGAATTTTCAGCCCCAACCCCAGATTGCTAGAGAAAGGAGAGGAGTCGAAGGTTGACTTGATCACCAATTGCCAATAATGTAATCAACCATAGCTACATAATGACTTCACCATAAAAACCCAAAAGGTTTTTTGACAGAGGACATGGATGGTCCATGCCCCTTTCCACATATCTTGCTCTAGACATTCCTTTCATTTGATGATTCATTTATATTCTTGTAATATCTTTTATAATAAGCCAGCAAGTGTAAATGAGTGTTGCCCTGAGTTCCTAAGCCATCATAGCAAATTAATCAAACTTGAGGAGGGAATTGTGGGATACCCCAATTTATGGCAGGTTGGTCAAAAGCACAAGTCACTACCTGGAGCTTGAGATGGGCATCTAAAGTAGGGGGCAGTCTTTTAAGGCTGAGCCTTTCACCTGTGTGATCAGACACCATATCTACTTAGATGTCAAAAAGGAAATTGTAGGACATTTAATTAAAGTACGCTGGATAACTGATTGTTAGCAGGGAGAAATCTTTCTAACACACACATATTGGTGACCAGAGGTCAAGTGATTTTTACAGTGTTGAGGGATGTAAAAGAAAAGAAAAAGTGTTTTCTGAAGACCTGGGAACCTTAAACTTGCAGTTGGTGTCTCAAGTAAAGAGAGTCTTATGGAGGAACTATGACCTTAACCTGTGAAATTTGCCCTAACTCCAGATAGTTAGTGGCAGAATTCTATTGTAATGGTCCAGTTAATAAGTTTGAGAGGCCAGCAGGTGGAGGTTAAAGGAGCTGAATCCCACATGACCAACTGCATGGTTCAAGGCCCGGACCTAGCAGCTTGAAAAATATACTGGGCACATGTGCATGTATACCAAAAGTCGTGAAAGGAGGCCCAGGAGAAGGGATTGTGGATGACCATCCTCCCTGGGAGTGATTTCTCACTTCCCCCAATACCTTGTCTCTCTCCAGTGAGTGCACATGCTCTCTCTGTTCTCCAGAAAAACTAAAAACAAAACAAAACAAAAAAGTATGAATGACTACTAGAAGACATTATATTCATCAGAAAAATTAAGGAAAATGAGGCACAATTTTCAAGCTATCTGAAAGCAAAAGAATGGGAAGTTTTGAAACATAATCTTCCTTCTTAAAAAAACTTCATTTCAACCTGGGGTCAGTTGCTCACCTTACCTACTACATTCATATGCATGGCTCCTGGCATAGTGTCCACTGATGACCTTGCAGGCTCTTCAAGTTTTAGATTAACTAAGCTGTCAAATAAATGTAAATTCACCCAGAGAATACAGATGCAACAGGACTGACTCACTTACCTTCTCTCACATTTTAAGTTGTGTAAGAAGATGCTAGATGGATATAACACAACCATTGGTTCTCGTAAGTGTTTTTTATCCAATCATTCATTCATTAACCACATACATACTAACAATCTCCTAAGCCTAGCACTGGAAAAGATGTAGGGAATGGAACATTTCACTTGGCCTCTGATGTTTTCTGAAACTCTGTTTGCTAGCTGTGACCTTCAGCCTATTATTTGCGCTTTCTGTAAATTAAGGAGATTGGACTGGATGGCAGTATTGGGATTATAAAAGTGCTGTTCAACACTAACTGGTATTGTTCCTTGAGTCAGCCTGCATTTCCTGGGAGACTGAAACTTGAGGCCCCTGTTCTTCACCCAGTGTTTGCCAATTCTCCTGTGAGTCTTCTCTCAGCTCACTCTCAACCCCCAACTCCTTGTTCCATAAATCTGCATACGAAAGGACCAGACAGCTGTAGCTCTCAACAGCTTTGGTTTTCATCACTGTCTGTGTCATCCTGCTTGCTGAAGCTGCTTTTTAAAGGGGCCAAGCCTCCTTAAAACAATTCTAAATATTTTTGAAGATATAAACCAGAACATAACAAACTTACAAATGATAAAACAGCTGAGCTTTTCCACAGGTGGTTAAACTAACAAGTGGACTTCTCTGTGGGAGCAATTCTGTATGCTGATTGTAGAGGGAACTGGAGGGACATTGGAGAAGCTAGGACAATGTTGGGTGGTAGGAGAGAAAGATCTGGGGAGAATGGTAGAATCAGTAAAAAAAAAAGCAGAAGAAAAGGAAGGATACCTACCTTCAGAGAGGACATTCTATGTGCCACACACTCTGTCAGTGCCCCATCTAAATCAAGTAACAATTCTGCACAAAAGCAAACCGGTCATAAGTGTTGTGAATAATAATACTGGAACTGAAAGGACACCATTGTTAGGACAGCAAAGTCTACTTCTGATCTTGCTAAATAAGTCAAAGATAAAGAAAGACACATTCCCCCCAACATGCCCCATTCTGTGGTCTGAATATGCCTTCCAATATTTGTACATTAGAAACTTAAACTCCAGCGCAACAGGGTTAAGAAGTGGAGATGATGTTTAGATCTTGAGGGCTCATCCTCTTGAATTAATTAAGACACTATAGAAGGGAGTTGTGGGAGGACTTTTCGCTCTCCTCTATTCTTCTATGATGTGAGAACAGAGTTCACCTGCGGTGAACCCCAAGTCTGAGAAGGCTTGCCTGTAATGTTTACTGATGTCAAAGAGAGGGGAAGACATGAGTTCATTACTTACATAAGCAGGATGGGATGGTCTGCTGTTGGCCACGAGGACAATGGTCTTTGCTCTCCTTGAGCACAGGCTCAGGTTATATAGCTGAGTTCAAAGAGCACATACATCAGCTGTAAGATCGGTATATTTTCCTTATCTCCAGAGCAGTGGTCTGGTTTCTCCATACCTTGCTGAAGATTATAATAAAGGTTAGCTTATTGATTAACAAGATCAGCCAAACATGGGTTTTGGGCTTAGTGTCTCCTAATCTTTTGATGCTAATGTGGGAGGGGTGCCCATACCTCTGAAATGGCGCCAACCATGGGCCAATTCCATGAGGTGAAGGTAATGGTCATAAGATGTTTACAGGTCCTAAGTGTGGCCTGTAGCTGGGTCTCAAGGAAGAGAGGACAATGGTGTGTGTGTGGTGGGGGGTGGGGTGGGGGGAGGAGAGCTCAATGTATAGTGTCTACTCTTAACCTCTCACCCACTACCGCCTCCTGCCTTTGAGGACACAGGAAGAAGGCTGACACTGGAGGCTGGCATCTTGATTTTGGACTCTCAGGTACAGAACTCTGAGACATACACATCTCTTCTTCATACATAACCCAGCCCCAGGCATTCTGTGATAGCTGCTCAAAACTGATCAAGACCACCTGCCACTCCCAGCTGCAGCTATTTTCTGCTGGCCTTGCTCTCGCATCCCTTCTTAAGCTAGGTCACTGGTTTAGAGATGATGACTTGTATCATGACCTCTCAGGTAAGCATTTGCTCCAGACACTTAAAAATATACCAAGGGAATAGAAACAGCAAGATATAGCAGTATGGTAACTTGATATGAGATTTATATTTCAAAGTTCCAAGCCCCAAATCCAAAAATGAGCATTGCTTTGGCATTGCCTTGAGAAACCACTACCGATGATTTTTCACAAAGCTTTTATACCTCTTGCCCCTGCAACTGATTTGAATAAATGTCATTCCTCTTTGCAATGGTGACATCAAACACCTCTAAACACTGGCACTTTAAATTTCTGACCCCAATATGTTGTGATGGCTGATCCCTTGCTGATAGCTTATTTTCACTTTTTAGTCCTTTTGTCCTCATCTTGTTATTCTTGTGGCCCTATTTCCTGAGAGAACAGGGTCTTGGCTAAAGAAATGATGCTGCTGGATAAGAAAAGGAAAAGATACTGAGTTCTATAAAAAGTACAGACCTTAGAGAGTTTAAGACTGATTAAATTTAGACTTTGTTCACAGGAAAATAAGAAATGTGGTTTGTCATCTATATGCTTCACTTGTGTGATAGCATATACCCAAGTACTTAGATTCATGAAGGTTACAGGCTACATGTTTCCAGTCATCATGTCATTGACCAACATCCTATGGACTAGAACCCACAGGGCAGTAGGAAATGAATCATCTTTAGAATCTAGAGGACTGGATTTTAGTCCCAGTTTCTTTACTTAACAGCTGTGACATCTACGACGAATAAGTTTTCTGGTAGATAGGTAAGGGAGAACTACTGGAATACTTACCACATAGGGTTATAGTGAGAGTTAAGTAATATATACCATGCAAAATGTTATATAAATACAGGGTTCTCTGTAGAAGTCATACTTCAGACAACCATTAAAGTCTTCTGCGTATTGAAACAAATGTGAGCAAAAAGTTGTGCC
Source organism: Tupaia belangeri chinensis (assembly GCF_000334495.1). Classification (NCBI taxonomy): domain Eukaryota; kingdom Metazoa; phylum Chordata; class Mammalia; order Scandentia; family Tupaiidae; genus Tupaia; species Tupaia belangeri. The sequence continues at coordinate 1,267,285 of NW_006159773.1, forward strand.
TGCTACAATACAAAAGCATCACCTTGAGATAAACTGTGTATCTCCAGGCAGCACAAGTGTGGTTTGCTCTTGTTGAGTGGCAGTGCAGGTCTGGCATTTCTAGGCATTCAGTTCAACAGCCCCCCTTTCCAGAAATCTGTCATTTTTCATTAGTACTTTTCACAAGTTGGAGACTTCTAGGTTTGACTTTCCACTGGATATGTTTTTCCCTGCAGCCTGACATTCCTGCACAGGTTAGAATGCTAGACTAGGATAACTATAGTTCTGTCAACAGCAACCCCTGAACTGAAATAGTACGTGGTGGGAGTGTGGTGATTGTCTTGCAGTGCATCAGAGCTGTTAGTTCTGGTTTGGTGTTAGGTAAAGAGAATATGCGTCAGGACACAGAGTCTCGCAATAAAGAGGAACTAATGGAGGTAATTAGGAAAGAACACCTGTCGGTGAGAAATTGCACCTCTCCATGGCCATAGCCAGCGATGGCTCCCAATTGTTATTCACAACAATGGAGAGCCCTGGACTGTGAATGCAAGCAATGATGGACGGCAATAAAATTTGCAAACGAGTTTTCACATTGTCTAATAAAATTCTATGACTTTGTCAATCTGTGTTGACACAGACCTACACAGGACTAGATGATAAAATGTTGTAATGAGAAGCTAATTGTTTCTTTGGGTTTATGTGTTTGTCTTTTATTTCTAAATCCTAGATGCAAATTCTGGCTTTCTTATAAGTGATGATGAGGATAGTTGATTCTGAGTCCCCAGCAGTCAAATGTGTGTATTACTACAACATTTCAAGTTAGGACTACAAATGGCAGAAAAATGAAAACCCCAACATGTGGATATGAACTTAGGGATGTGGAACCAGGACTGTTAAAACACAGCTCACAGCTATACATTTTAAGTAATTATAAACAAAAAATGGATACAGTCACCTATGTTATAAATTAGGAGTTCTTTGTATCTGTCCTAAAGATGCCATCTTAAAAGCAACTAAGAATGCTCATATTCTTGAATTAGCCTCAGAAGATAAAATTTTAAAAGTGTAATTTAATTCACAAATAACTGGAATGTATACCCACCCCCTCCCCCCAAGAGGAAAATGGGGAATGAGAGAATTTACAAAAAATGACTGAGGTTTGTTGCAGATATACTTTATGTTTTATTTTGTTTTTATATGCTAGGAACAAAACATAGCTGAACAAACAAATATTTGTAGGATGGGAGAGAGAGTGGAAGCAAAGAAAGTTATATTTAGAAGGGCCTTCAAAATGTTTATGCAAAATGTGCCCCACGAAAAAATTACCTATGGACTTTAGGGGGAATTTTTTTGCAACAAAATAAACTCATCTTTTTAAAATAAGTTACTTATTTACTTTAATTTTATTTTAATTTCTCTTATACATTCAATCCCTATACATCACTTAGCTTGTAAAGTGAATTCTCCCGACATGAATACACTTTAAACTCTTCTTTTAATTCCAGTTTTCCACAAGCGTTCTGAAGTTGCTTATACACAGAACCTCGATGTAGTAAAATAATTTTAGTTTACAACTCTATTCTCATTCAGTACAACAAGGCAGGCACATAATAAATGTTTAATAAGAATTTTCTCGATAAACAAAGCTCAGTATATCAAATTTTGTTTTGTTGATTGAACAAGCTGTTCACCTAAATTATTATTTTTCACATAGATTCAAACGATGAAGAATCAACAACACTCTTAAATATGTGTATATTGAAAATCCCATAAGCATGGTCATGTCAATACATTTACCACAGTAAGTTTTGAAACCATCAGCTAATAATGTGAGCTTGCTAGGTACGTATACATTAAGCTTTACTTGGAAAAGTCCTTTATTGGTCTTTGCTCCAGTTTCTGAGACAGCAATTAAGGGTTAATTATGCTTGCCTCTTGCCTATCTCATAAAGCATTATTGAATTAAAGCTGATAGCATAATTTGAATTGTTGGAACTAAATTAACATAATAATTATTTTAGAAATAAAAATTGTAAAATGAGAGAAAATCATACTCTAGAACATGGTGGCATCTGAAGATCAGATTTCACAGGGACTTAAATCTCATTAGCACCAGTTTTCAAAGCATTTCAGCCAATGGAACCATAGTTCAGAAATAAATATAAATCAAGTGTGGAAGCCAGAATTACTTTTAATCTCATATTCTTCTTTTGTGCCAAAATATATTCAAAATCAAAATATAAATTTATGGGATAGTTAAGTCTTTCTTGACTACACAAACTCTCAGTTCTTGAGTAAATTAAATATGTTGTAAGACACAAGGTTATTCTGTGTAGGATTTTCATGGAAGATTTTTTTAAACATTAGACAATTAAAATAACAAAAATCATATGATAAATTGTCTTAAATAAAAATGAATATGATAATACTCTACTAAGGCCAGAATGTAAATTATATAATAATTTGCATTGCGGTTGGAATTCTCAAAAGTCAAAATCTGGGAAATTTACACTCAGATTCTCATTAAGGGAATTTAAATAATGGTGAGTTCTTAAGAAGAAAGAACTGGAAGAGTTTCCCAGCCTAGCCCCCTTACAGATGATAAAAGAGTGAGTTGCCCACTGAATCTGAGAAAAAAGGTGTCTCTTGACTTCATTCAGAGTGTTTAGACAAACTCCTCGGCTCTCCTAAAGACACTTTGTGGTAGATTTCTTTTCATTGTTTCTAGAAAGGCAGATGAGCACTAAATTATGCAGAAAGGGAAGAATAGACATTTAATATGCTGGCCTAGAAGACAATTGCTACACTACTACTTTACAGAAAACAGATCAGGAATTTCAAAGAAGTGGCCTAGGCTAGGGAGTTCAACCATGGTCAGAAGGAGCTGACTTAGACCAAAATTAACCAGGTTGTAAACCCAGAAAGACTTTCCTGGTCTCTACCCTTTGAAATGCAATACTCACTTGAAAATGAGGTAGCTCTTGGCCAGCATCCAGTGAGATCGCAAATGGTGGGGATATGTCTTCACAGCAGCTGGATATGCGTTTCCTTCAGGAAGACAGAGACCTTTCTCATCCTTCCAGCTAACAAGGTGGCACATGAGTGTTTCTCCTTCATGCCTATCTAGTAACCAGTACTTTCTATGGAGGCTCTAAAACTGGTCATTAACATAAGAATGAAATTCAAGAGATTTTTGTCTTCTTAGGTGTCTCAAGAGCTCTTACTCAGGCACAAATTATATCTATAGTATAGCTTTTTTTTTTTCACTCCCTTATGTGAAAAACCACCAGGGTACCTGGCATTCTTCTAGGACCCACATGCCTGTATGCATTTGCCCAGTTTGTGTCCTTTGCCTAGAACACCTTTCTCTAGCTCATAACAGCTGGCATCTCTTCCTGAGGTCTTCATTAACAAAGATTCCTACTCTTCCAAGCTCTATAATGTCTCCTCATCCTCAGTTCTCACAATGCTTTGCACATATCTCTATGCTAGTTGAATTCTACTAGAATTTAATAGCTTATGTGTTCACATAGTAGCTCTGTTTACTAACGTGCTATGACCTTGAATAAGTTATTCTACTTCTCTTGGTCTCAGTTTTACTGTCTATGTTGGTTTTTATTTTTGGAGAGGTTTTTGCTATAGGGCGCGTGCACTCGCCAGACAGAGACAGACAGAGAGACAGAAAGTGAGAAATCACCCCCCCCAGGGGGGGTGGCCATGCTGCAATCCCTTTTCCTCCATTCTCCTCTCGGGATCTTGGGCACGCACGCACACACACCCGGCATGAGTTTTAAGACACTGCGTCCGAGACTTGAACCACGGTCAACTACATGGGAGTCCAGCGACATAGCCATTACACTAACTGCTGGTCCCAGTTTTACTGTCTAAGTTTTACAGATATCTGTAAAACTAAGAGATGGGATAGTTAGTCACAGTTATACTTTGTACTGTTCTTACCCCTATTTTAAACTATAAGAACACAGTTATAAAAACGATGAGAGTCTTTTTTTTTAAAGACACTTTTGCTATAGGGCATGCATACTCACTGGAAAGACACAGAGAGACAGAAAGCAGGAAATCACCCTCCAGAGGGGATGGCCATGCCACAATCCCTTCTCCTCCGTTCTCCTCTTGGGATTTTGGACATGCATATACATGTGCCTGGTGTGAATTTTAAGCCACCTGGTCTGAGACGCAAACCACGGTTGACTACATGAAAATTCCAGCTCCGTAACCATTATGCCATCTGCTGGCCCCAAGATTAGAGTCTTAACCTCTTCAGCATACCTCTTAGAAGAAAGAGAAAAATAGTAAAAATATGAACAAACAACTTCAGATATTACTGGGAAGTACCCTGATGAAAATAAGATAAGGTGGTGCTATAGGCGTGGACTAGGGTGGCATGCAAGGCACTTTAGCTAAGGTGGGAGGGAAATCATACTTGAGAGCAGAACCAGCAAAGAAACTCAGTCTGGAATCAACATTCCATGTAGAAAATACATCAAAGGCATTGAAGTAGGAATGGCTTGGTTGTGTTCAAAGATAAGAAAAAAGACATCAATGAAAGAAGCCAACTGAACAAATGGATGGGGAAAGATGAGGTCAGAGATAGGAGCCCATATAAGATCATACAAGGCCTGACAGGAGTTTGAATTTTATTCTGTTGCCACTGAAAAACATCAGGGAGGGCCAGATGATAGCACAGTGGTTAAACTCCATGCTCTGAGAGGTTGACCCACATGAGAAGGTTCCAGGTTCACATCTGGGTACACCAAGCTTGTGCATGCCTGTCACCTGGGGCTGGCTGAGGCTGGGGGTGGACCACAGTGTCAAGACCCTGTTGGAGGTGCTCTCTGTCTCTGCCTCTTTTTCTTTCTTTCTCAGAGGAAATAGATGAATGAACTTAAAAAAAGAGGAAAAATAATCAGAGGATTTTAAGCAGTTGACATAATTTGTCTTATACTTTAAAAAGATTGTCTGGTTGCTGTATGGAGATGGAGTTTTCTTGGAAGGAGTAAAGAGAAAAACTTTTAAGAAGATGAGGTGAGCAATTAACAGCTTGAACAGTAAAAATGATGAAAGTCAGGATAATTTTAAAGGTAGAGCCCAACAAAGTATTAATTCATTAACTATAGAAAGTGAAGAAAAGATGAATCAATAATGATTGCTAAGTGTTGACTCAAAAATCTAACAGAACACTGAGATGGGGAAGACTTGGCCATAGGGAGTGGATTTGACTGTAGAGGTTTCAATCTTGTTGGGATTGAGGTATCGATGGGCATCTGAAGGGAGATGTGAATTGGCAGTGGATAATATGAAGCTCCTCTAAAGCTAGGAAAACAGAAGAGTTGGAGAATATTCTTATTTAAGACTCATCAGAATGTTGGTGGAAAAGCCAAGGAGGTAAATAAATTTACCTAGAGAAAGAATGAAAATAAGAAAATAAAAGCATTGAGGAAGAAATACTAGAATATGAACCGGCAAAAGAAGCAGAGAAAGTGGGGAGGGAAGTCCAAAAGAAGAGTAGGTGGGTGTGTTGTATCCTAGCACAGGATAAAAATTGGTTGCAAAAGAGAGTGAAAATTTGATGCTGGACTAAGAGAGAATCAAATATTTTCTTTAGCAAGAAGTAGGTCATTGTGTTGTTGGGAAGTGTAGTGTCTGCCAATTCCAGGTGCTAGGTTCCTACACATGATCATAAAGTTGAGGTGATTTCAGCTATCCTGATGGTGTCATTTTCTCCATCAGTTTTCAGCTCCCTGGTCCAGGTGGGGAGGGGTGGACAATTAAGTTTAAAGCAGAGTGCGGACTTGCTGGCAAAATGTCAGAACAGTTCATTCTTGATTTCTTCCAACCTGTAAAGATTCATTAAATAAAACAAAAATCTTGTTTTAGTTGAACCTAAAATTTCAAATTAATTCTTTAAACTAGCATTTTTACCCTTCCAAATTAAGACTATTTATGGTTGCATGAAAAAATTTGACAATGAGGTAATGGGAAGAGAAAGCTCTAGCAATCTTGCATGTTATTTAAATCATTGGACTAAGAATATTAATTCAGAAAAAAATCATGGTTTATTATTTCATAGTTTTACTTACATGTTGTTTCTCTTCTTATTCCAGTTTTGAGTCTTGTGAAGTTTAAAAGAATGGACTATGTAGACTAAGCTTGATGCCTTGCCAGGTGTGACCAATGAATATGCAACGTCAAAGTTAGAATTGCCATAAAAATTCTTTTAAAAGAAGACAAAAGCAAGCATTTTGTGTACTAATAGAAATTATTTGCCTCAGTGAATAATTCAAAAAATAACTATTCCCCTAAATTCTGACATCTTATAGAAGGCAGCATTTGTCTTTTTTTGTTTCATTTTAGGAAAATCTAAAATTAAAACCTACTTTACATTCTAAAAATAAGTAGTTTAACTCTTGAAAATTTATTCAATCACATTTTAAACTCCAACATACATATTTCTAGACTTGTAAACATATTTGCATTCTTTTAAATTTAAATAGAAATAGATTTGTTAAAATCCATTTCTCTGAAATGTTCAGGAAAGTATCATCTGGCTTGATTTTTATAAATGATATGTAATGTGTTTAATAAAAATCCTTTGGAAATTTATGCTACTTTACAAAAAGAATTAATGATTTAACCCTAGTTTTTATGGAGTATTCATTTTTCCAGTGTCCATTCAACGGGCAAAAATAAGAAGTTGTCATTCTTGGTATGAAGGGATGTTTAACTCTTGCTAAATTTGTTTTGTCATAATAAAGAAAACCAACTTGAATTCCAAACATTACAAGTGACAAAACATTTTATAGAGCATTCATTTTGCATGTAGACGGCACCTGAAGTACTCTGCTTTAATCTAAATGAAAAACCCAAAGTGAAGTCAAAAGTTATTTACTGTTGCTTCTTCCTTGACATTTCTTAACAGGACATAACAAGCTTGTAAGAAGGGAAGCCTGGACAATCAGGCAACCCCACCAGCACTCCTCACCCAGTAGCTGTAATAGCAACACCTCAACACAAATAACAACACTTCCTGTCCATACAATGCTTCCTAATTTACAAAGTGCTTTTCATATTGGGTTTGTTTCTTTTTAATGAGAGAGAAAGTTATATGGAGGATTTTATTCCCTTAGAAGGCAGGAGACTTTTGGCAAGATTTTGAATCTTTCCTCTGTGGCCAATTAGTGACAATTCCACTTTTGCAAGACAGCCGTCTCCCTGTCCAATTTGACAAGGCAAAGCAAGAAGACTGGCACTGAATTCGGTGCCAACAGTAGTTCAAAATCTCACCACCATCAAAATAGAAATTCGGATGCAAAATTCTAGGGCTCATGTAGTCTGCAGTGGCCTCCATGAATGCTGCACTTTTAACCAGCGACAGCATCTGAAAAAAAGAAGGGTGGTGGCAGTGTACCTGAACGATCCTGTCTGCAGAGGAAGGCTAACAACCTATTTAGAAAAAAGACAAAATTGCATAATTGTGTCACCACATACTTACTGATACATTTATTTCAGCCTTTTTAAAGTAAGAAAAAAATAGAAGCAATGGTATTACAATAGGCAGTGGGTGAGCTAAAGTATGGTTAATTGCTAACTGGAAATAATGTATCCCCAATGATTAAAATACAGTGTGCTATATGTGAGCATGGGTGGAGTAGGCCAGATAGTAAAGTGGCTTGTGGGGCTAAGATAATGCAAAGTTTTAGCTTTTTCTTGGTGTGGATTAGGAAGCGATTAGAGATTTTTAAACATTGGAGGGACAGGATTTGCTTAGATCGCTCAAAGAATCCTTCTGGCACTGTGTTAAGAAGAGACTATGGCAGCATTGTGGGAGGAAGAGATGGCAATGCAACAGGGGAGGGTTGGAGAAGGTTTGGAGCAGATGCTATCAGCAATGGAGGTGGGGTATAATGCTTAACATCTATAAGTGGTGAGGGCAAGAAAGCAGAATGTTCTAATATACTGGAGATAGGGTGTAAGAGAAAGTGAAGAATCAAGGAAGACTGCCCCCCCCAGGCTTTTATTAAATAGGTATGTGTATGTATGAATAGAGCAGAGAGCACAAGAATGCACTCCCTCCAAATGGCAGGCTTGTTGCTGAGTAATTAGATAACAGAAGATCTTTATTTTCGTCTTTCAACTTTTGTTTGGGATTATGCAAGGAGCATGTGTTACTTCAATAATTTAAAATCTATTTTAAAAAAATAAATAAACTAATGTCAGTGAGAATGGCAAACTGTTTCTCCAGTCTATATATACATATACATGCATTTTGGTCAGCTGCCTCTTGTTACATGACAAACAAACCTCGTAGAATAGCAAGCAACAACTCTGGAAGGTGAAGCAATATCCGACCCCCAACTGCCTGGTGTTAGGATTCAGAGCAAGTTACATCTCTTTATCTGGGTCTTTTCTAACTGAAGGAAAAGAATTCACTGGGGCCTCCCACACGATGAACCTGAAGATTAACACTACGGAGTTAGCACACCTGCCAACCAAACCACAGAAGTAAACCTCCATCTGTGTAGTGAAATGACTAATTCTTATTCTCATTAACCCTCTTAGTTAGCATATTTCAATCTTCCTTCTTTTCAAAATTTTTATGTTCTGTTTATATTTTCATAGACCTTATGGCATACATACCTTTTTGTTTTTCCCCTCCTTTCTGGTAAGCCTCCTCAAGTCCTTTTTCTAAACACGTGGAGTAAGATAAATACATATGTAAATTTTCTGGATTTCTTTTTTCTCTTCTGCCCTTCCTTTGATTCCAGGTTTATCTGCTTTATTGGCGTCTTATTCACAATGACGTTATTCACTCTCCTACCTGCTCCTCTACTTACTGTGTGGTCAGCAGAAGTCACGAGAACCAAGCAGCTGGGAAAAGTACCCAGGTGAAGGTCTGTATGCCACACGGAGCTGTGTAGAGAAAAGGTCCAAGCTAAAATCTCATACAGAACATTATGCCGGGTTTAGGGAGCTGTGTGTGAACTTGACCAGCTCCTTTCTTCGCAGATGTAGATCACTGCAGCAACGGGGCCCTTGTGCATGGGAATTCCTTCATTCAGCAATGGAGATAAATAAAGCCTAGTTGTGACCTAGAAATTGTGACATGATACACTGCAGGGTAAACAAAATCATTTCCATAGCAAAGGTCGGTCTTCCTGCATTCCATAGAAAGACATCTGATGTCTCGTATAAAACCAGATTCTTCCTGTTTTATCAAACTTCCCTTCTCCAATGCAGCTGCACCATTCACTTTTTGTCCTTCAGCACATGCACACCTTGAACCCAATGGATCGGTGATAATTCCAAGCTGTGTCTCTCCCTGGGCTACTTAAGATGGGGCCTTTTGCATTTCTAGCTCATCTCATAGTGAATATTCCAGCCCTTGGAAGTTAGGCACACAGTCTGTGCATGTACCAAGCATGTGGCTTTCTGCATATGTCTGCACATCATTTTTCAGGAAACTCTATTTCACACTACACCAGCTTGATGAGTAGCTGTTGTTCACACCCACTGAGAAATAACTCCATGTGAGAATAATACCTTTACAACTTTGAAATGTCCTCAGACAGACTTCTCATCTCCAGGCCATCAACCTGCTGTGAACTCTCATCCTGACTTTTCACACTTAGGCAACAGTCGTGCAACATACTGTCAAACAATATGAAGGTTTGGGGAGACATGGAGGAGTGCAAAATTAAACTGGAGGCTGAACATCTTTCTAGTTCAGTGTAACTTTTAATTATTAATAAAACCCCACATGCAAGTATATTCATATGCAGTGTCTATTTAAAACTTATGTCGTGTGTCTCTGAAACATGTTTACAATTCTGAGCCTCATCCACATTCTTTCTGCTAAAGAACGGTGTGCGAACTCAGCATCGGAGTTGCCTGTCCTCAAGACACTTCTTCCTTATATCTCCTTTAAAGTAAGTGTTTCTGGTAAAATCTTAGCCTTTAAAGTCACAATTATTACTATACTGAAGCAACTGAGAGCAGCCCACCATGGGTATGGTTTCAACTGAATTTTCTCTTTTAAATTATCCAGAAATAATCTTATCAATTCTGTTTGTTGAAAATCCAGCAAAGAGTTGGCATTCAATAAATAGCTCTGTAGGAATAAATAAAATAACCAACCCTTTCATTCAACAAACAATTGTTGAGCCCCTGAGATGTGCCAGACTGTGTTGGATGCTACAGATAGGAAGGTGAGTTTGACGTGACTCTGGCCTAAAGGGAGATCGCTGGAGCTCCATGGAAGAGCTGACATGTTCATTACACTCTCCCTAATTCAGC
>NW_006159773.1:1277757-1281408 GCF_000334495.1 Tupaia belangeri chinensis
AGCAGGAAGGTTTCTCAGCGGGGACTGAAATACACACACCAAACTTCTCTTGTTAATTTTTAGTTAACTGGAAAGTTCAATTAAGTGGAAACCAGCTCACTTTTAGTACTTAATTCTTTCAGTTAATGTCCAACTAGTTCAACATCTGGAACTCAGTTCAACCCCACAGATGAGACAGTGATTACCGTAGACCACGCAGCACAAAAGACTTTGTGGTACAAAGAAGAGAAGACACAGGCGAGAAGGAAGGATGGCAGGTTAATGACAGTCTATAAACCAGCACAGAAAAGTGAGCTATTACGTGTTACCTGTAGTGCAGAGCAAGAAGAGCTAATAAAAGAATACAAGATATGGAAACTGATTATGGAGGTGAGAAAAAGGATAACGGCAAAAAAGAAGTTCATAAGGGAGCTCTTTCTCTCTGGTAGATGCACATCCAGAAAACCCAAAGTTCTATCAACTCAGAGAAGCTTCTAGGTGTTATTTCAAAAATTGCCGAATTAGTTTCTTTTTGATTTGCCCCTTTCCTAAAAGGTCATTAGAGAGAAAATCTGACATTAATGTTCTGGGTAGTTTTATTCTATTTAATAAGAGTTGTCCAGAATACATATATTTATTCCCTAAATTGATAACATTTTAAAAATGTTAATTATAATCGGAACCAGAAATTAAAATAATTGTGTGTAAATATATATACATATATACACATGTGTGTATAAATAGTCATAAATGCATTTATACATACATGATCTATAATGTATACATTGATAGGTACAGAAAACACAAGTAATAAGAATTTGTATTTATAATAAGATATATAAATACACAACATATATAGATAATATAAGTATCCTTGACTATATATTTGCTTATATTTGTTACCAAACATTTAAATACTGTAATTATTAATGCCAAATATTAAAGAGAATTGTTTCACTTTTAATTTAGAATGTGTATGAGAAATGGCATATGGAAACATTTGAGCCTTGAGAAATTTGTGGTCAACTATGAATGCAATATGCCTCAAAGCACAACCACTACTAGAAAAACTTGCTTCTAGCAAATTTTTCTTTCAAATTTTTCAAAACAGCATAGAAGACTCTTTTTTACAGCTAAGCTGGGAAAATATTTGAAATACTTTACGATATATGAGTTGACACATGTCCTAGGGTGATGAAACTGCAGTTACCAGTATTTTCAAATTTAAGACAGCCATTTAAGACAAAGAGAACCATATTTCCCATTAGAAAGGAAAACAAATTTCATGATGGCAAAATCTCTTGAGATATTCCATGAAGTAGTCATCATCTAGTATACAATATTAAAAAAATCCTTTCAAAATTCATCATGTAAGCTGTTTTATCCGTGAAAGAGCTGCAAAAGAATTTTGAACTCCAGGATGGAAAACAACACAGAAACCACGATCCTGTTTGCCTGTGACTCCTCAGTAGTGGGGCTAGCCCCCAGCACAGTCAGCTAGTCAGGAAGGGGCATATGTCTAAGACAGACCTATCAATTGGCTAATAAAACCTTCGACAAAGTTCACCAGCAGTTATGTCTCCTAATAAAACAACAAAATATAAACACACACTTTCCCACAAGGAATTGCAGGAGATGTAGTATAGTTCAGGAAGCAAGGGGTTCTAAAAAGGACTATCCTCTGGCACTTGATCTGTTGACTCCAGGGATATGAAGACAATAACTACAAGAGTATAAACAAGATTATGATGATAATAAATAAAAATTAAAAAAAAATAAAGGACTGTGGCGTGCGTGGTCATCCCCCTGGAAGGTGATTTCTTCCTCTTTTCTCTCCTTTCTCTTGTAAGTGCACGTACTTCAACTAAAAAAAAAAATCAATTAAAAATGAGATGATCCTCTTAAAATTAGCAGTGCTCTATTCTGTGGTAAAAGCGAACATCAGTTTTTCTCAAAAAAGACATGAAGAAGTATTTCCAGCAAAGTTTTTGCTGACTTCTCTGGGTCAAGCAGAAACAGAGCATGATGTCAGATGGTTTTGGTTTCTGAGCTACTCTCTCCAGTTGATGGTCATGGTAAAGTTTTTCCATCTGTGTAGGAAGTAAGTATTGTTACATTTTAAAATCTGTAACTGTGGCCTCATTAGTTTGATTTAACAAATAGTTTCTGGGATTAATATATGTTTTCTGGCCTATATCTTGTCTCTTCAGGTAGTTGTAGGCTCCTTAAGGGGAGGTTAGTAATTTAAAGAAATGATTTTAAAGAAAATAATTGAAAGCTAATCATCTATATTTCCAGCACTGTGCACATTCCAGGTTTCAAAGGAATGAAAGGATTTCGGAGTTGGAAAGGGGCCAAGAGGTTAATCCAAACCTTTTGTTTGTGAACATGAAAACGCTTTATAAATACTAATATGGCAAAGACCTATTGGCCATAATGACATGGCCAGAGTGCCCAGAGTCCCATAGGATACTTACTGAGAGCAGGGTCTCTGTATGCCCAGGGCCACATACCACAGTCCCACAAGAGAAGAGACCTAACAACAGAAGGTTCTCAATAAATAACTGTTAGCTAAAACTTCTGGATTATTTCTCAAAGTTGTTTAAAACAAACCATGTTATTAATCTTTGTTAAATGCTGAATACCACATTTTTAAAACAGCAGAGATCTATAATTTGGAAAATAAATCCCTTCTCCATCATCTGTCATCCATCTCTGCTTGCCTTTCTTTATATTCTGATTGATTATAAAACTTGATTGTATGTTAGAGGGGCATGAATTAATGGTATTACTGTGCTAAACATTACTACTGGTAAATGGCCCTTGTGTCTGTAGGGTTTTAAACCTTTTCTGTTCTCATGACTGATTTCAGTGATTCTCACCTTTTCCTCAAGTTAATTAATTAATTTGCTTGTCAGGGACATAATTCCAACTAATACCAAACACCTCCTACACCGTATCACCACAAGAGTTCAAAACTGTTGCCGAGTGCCAATCCAAGTTTTGGAGACATCTAGTTTATTCATCGGAACTGAGCTGACAAAGTCAGTTGGCACTGTCAAATGATGCTTTCAAATGACAGAGGCAAAACGTTTCAACCTTGCCTTTAGCATTGACTGAGTTCTCCCAACTCCATCCCTTAAAGATGGTTACTGTGACACTACAGATCCAAATAATGGACAGAGTGTTGGGTGAGTAGACAGTTCCAGGGAGGGACTACCCAGAATTCTCAGCACCACTCCTATGTATTACATTTTTACCTTAAAGAGAAGTATTATTTGTTCCTCTATGTTTATAGCTTTGAAGCCAGTTTCTCAGTATTAGATCAGAATGAGGTATTCAGAAAGCCATATAGAGCTGCTACCAGGAATGACATCTGTCACATAGTTGTGCATAAATCTTCAAGGTTTGTAACAGAAGTGCTGTCTTATAATTTCTCTGAAACAATGGATGTGGAAGTGTGAATTGAAACTATGTACTATTCTTTGAAAGACTACACTACAGAGCTATGTAGAGATTAAAACAGTTATCTAAAAAGTGTGGATTAAGTGTTTAACAACCCTAGATAATCTGCGGAGTTTTGCAAATGAAACGCTCTCATAATCTTATGAGATATCTTTTGCTGAAAAAATTTATTTCATTCACCAAATTCAATGGGTCATTTGCCCAAGG
>NW_006159773.1:1281696-1285096 GCF_000334495.1 Tupaia belangeri chinensis
CTTTTTCCACACAGTGTGGCCTTCTCATATGTATATATATATATATATATATATATATATATATATATAAGGATGTAAATATTATTCATGGAAAGAATAAAATTTCTCTATTTCACACAGCAAGAAGTATTTTATACCTTTTAGAATTATAAAAATTAAACATTTATATATCTACATGGATAGCTTCTAAGTATACTTGTTTAAGTATCTATAAGATCACACACCAACAATAACATGTACCATTTTTTTTAATGCCAACTCTATATTTGACCTATTTGTATTTATTCATGGAAAGAATAAAATTTCTCTATTTCACACAGCAAGAAGTATTTTATACCTTTTAGAATTATAAAAATTAAACATTTATATATCTACATGGATAGCTTCTAAGTATACTTGTTTAAGTATCTATAAGATCACACACCAACAATAACATGTACCATTTTTTTTAATGCCAACTCTATATTTGACCTATTTGTATTAACTCATGACATTCATGTGCCGTTACTCTTTGGTCATTTCTTCTTCATTTCATCTTATATTTCTCATCTCTATGGAAAACACAGTGATAATTTCATGTTCCAAAGAGCAAGGAAGCCTACCCATAATGCAAGAGACATTTTTCACAATACAAGAAAGGATACATATGAAGGATGGCAAAGCACCACTTCTCTGGGTAGATTCATGATTTTTATAGCCCAAGTGACTAAAAAATAGGTAGGTAGGTAGATAGCTAGATAAATAACTAAATAACTCTAAAGAAAGGAAATTTTTAAAAATGAACTTACGATATTCAACCATAGTTATTCTTGTAAAGAACAAAAGATCAACACACGTCACCATTTCCTCTCCTCAATCAAATCCTGCCGTAGGAAAGTTAATTACAAGATTCCACTGAGTCTGACATAGCAGGGTAATGAAAACACTTTGGTTCTAGAGAATTACCATATAGTACACAGTGCTCACAAACAGAATGAATAATTGAAATCCAGAGCTTTTATGCTCCAATGGAAAAAAAACAATATTTCATGGCACATAAATTTATTCAGCTTATTTGCATTAAGGTTGAATGGTCAAAGCACTGTCCACAGGAAAGTAGTGATGGTACCTTGATTTAAGTGTGATGAGTGTTCATAAATATTCTTAGGAAGCAAGATGTACCTACATTTAATCAGCACTTATTAAAATTTTATTCCCTATAGTTATTCAACAGGATCTGTGGTATAAAAACATAATTACAAAAATCAGATTTGAGCTCATTTGACAACAGAAGGGTTTTATGGTGACCTATCTCCAAATGTTCCTATTTGTAATTAAATGCAGCGATCAGCAGTAAGGATTTTGAAGCTGTTTTAGTAGTTCCGCTATTCTGCTTAACATGTGGCACCCGTAATAATTAAAATGATACTAACACATGCACAATTTTATGGCCCTTATGGTGCAACCCATTATGCCAAATAAGGGCCTCTGTTTTCACAGCATACTGCACATGGTCTCATTACACCCACTTTTCTTTTCCTGTCTTCACACTAACAACTGTTAAAGTGAATCAACACACGAAACGTACTATAACAGCTTAGTGTTTATGATATGTGTGCTGTTAGTCAGTGAACAGGAAAATCTAAACATTTACTGTTTATGTAAAGAATAGCGTTAGTGTTAGCGAATTGCTCGGGTCTGCTTACTTTATTATCTAGATCACAAACGTAATGATGGGTTTCAATGGCATCTATATTTTTGCTTTGTTTTGTTTTTCCATGCAGATGTCTATAAAAACTACAAGAATTTAGCATTTACATATCTTGGAGATTTCTTCTGAACCATAAAATAATTTAGGGATCACTTAAAAGAAAATAGAGAGATCAGTAGGTTTGGCATCCCCCTAAGAAAGAAGAGAAGGAAGAGTGAAAGATTTAAATGGATTTGGAGATGATTTCCCTCCCAACATTCCTAGACTAAATCTGGTTTATCTAAGGTGTTAAAAAGCTATAAACCATTTTTATGTGATATCATACTAAAATTTACAAGAAACTGGGAATTTGAGATTAGTGCCATTTTATCATGAATAATTTTGTAATTAAGAAGCTCCTCAAAGACCTCCTACTCTCATTTTACAGTCATCAGTTCCGAATGGCGTTCAGTCTTTTTGTTCTGGGACACAGTCCAAAGTAGGTCCCATTGGTAGAACACCAACGGATTGGGCAAGATCTCATGTCTGAATTTCACATTACCGTTTTTCTGAACATCAGTCTAAACTCCAGATATAGGATAACAGCCTTTCTTTACTTTTTGTCTTCTGGTGTCAAACTCAAGCCTGTCCATTAAGGAATTTTGCCGTCTTGGCGCTAACCAGGAATAAACTGAGCTGAGTAGGCCTTGAATGTTAATGGTTTAATAGCTCAATTGATTGCAAAGATACAAAAGAAAAATGCTCACAGATTGCAGCCTTCGCATGGTTTGGCTCCAAGATCTCATAAACAGTGTGACGTCGACCAGTAGAGAACCATGTGGATGCTGTATGAGGACCATGAGCTCGTTACAGAACTGTGAAAATTTGTGGGACCGCAAAACGAAAATTATCAGCCAGGAAAAAAAAAAAGCCAAGAGAAAAAAATGGTAAGGGGAAAGCAGCTTGAGAAAGACCTAACACACTCTTCCATACAAGCCTCTTAATAGAAAGGTTAAGAACGTTTAATATTGTATAAATATTACCGGAGGTCCAGCAAACCGTAAGAACCCTAGCCAGCCCAAGCTGGAACTCAGAGCATCACACTCTATTCAGGGAAGATTCCTCACTGTTAGGGTGTGTTCTCTAACTCTGCTGTTTGCAAAAACAGAAACAAAAGCCCACCCTCTTCAACAATTAAAGGAATAAACCTTTCTCTCTGAATTTGAAGAAAGTTGTATTCCGTGATCCCTATTCTTTGATTAAAATAAGCGTTTGTGATCAGCATTAGTATTTACTACCCTATGATCAAAAACAAATAACCCACTTTGTTTGTTTCTTACTGCAAATGAATTAAATTAGAAGCCATTAGGAGGACTCGCTGTTTATATCCTTGTTTCAGCAGTGGTAGTATTTGAAGTTTCCTGCGGTAAGTTCATTACTCGTATTTTGTCCAGAATTAGTGAAGCGTGCTGAAAATTGCTAATGACAGATGTTTCTCCACTCTGTCACACTTCTTGTATCATTTGATTTGGAAAGCAACATACGGTGTTCTGCTCTATCAGTATGTCACAGACTGTCTGTAAACAGCTGGTCATAACTCAGTTCAGTGAAAACCATTACTTTCCAATGAAGGGCTGGACACCCTCCAAATTGCATTTTGGCATGGCCTCGGCTGCATAATGCACAAAGTTCCTCTGTTCTGAGGTTACCTAAGGAAGATTTCTCACTTTC
>NW_006159773.1:1285405-1292602 GCF_000334495.1 Tupaia belangeri chinensis
CCTCATTGTTTCTATGTGTCAGAAAATAAGAGCACTTTCGCAAGAACAGATTTTTTAAAATATGAAAAAAATACATCATAATGATTATATAGAGCCCTCAGAAAATCTATGAATGGTGCATTGCAAAAGACAGCAACATAACACCCACCCACAATGTGGGATACATAACCATATGTATCCAGTTAAAGGGAGTGTGCTTTATCAGGGTCAGGACCCGCAAGATGACATATTGAAAGGTCTCCTATAAAATAGCTGAGGCACACAAGCATGGCTAAGTGACTATTCCATGATATCTACCTACAGTAAGAAATGCTAAAATCATTGTCAGGTCATTCATATGATGGTAAGTTCAAAGAAAGAGATCTTGCTCTTTTATCTGGAAATCATCAAACTCAAAACCAAACGTGAAAATCAGGTAAGTAGAAGGTCATACACACTATTTTTTAACATGACATTTGAAAACATCGCTAACTATTACATTAAAAATGTCAAGTTACTTGAGTAGTCACCATATGCTGAATACAAGATCATTAGTAACACCTTTTACGAGTTTTGGAGTATTGTTTCTCTGTGGAAATGAAATTTCTAGCTGAAAACCCCTGGATAGAGGAGAAAGATAAATAGATAACTGAATAGCTTTAAAACCACTCGACACTTCTGGATCCATAGAGGCTTCCCCATTCTTACACGGGACCTAAACACTGGGTTGTCAGAAAAGTCATGATGCATTTTTGCCTAGAAAAAATATATCATGACTTTTCCAACATTCCAATAGAAGGAAACTGAGCCAATCTGAGAAACTGAACAAGAGGGGAACACACCCATCTCATCCTAACGCTCATTCAAACACTCATCAACAAATTTCAAAGACTTATATTTCCATGTGCCTGATCATTGTTGGAAATACTTGTGGGATTCTTTTCTATGCTTGAGAACAGAGGCTTATAGACAATGAACTCTAAAGAGAAGCTTTTTACCTGCCAAGCCACACTTCCTTCAAAGTTAGGATTAAGCAGCACTTCCCCAGCCTTCCCTGACTCTCCTAGGCAAAGCTGGCCCATACCAGTCCTTCCCCATATATTTCTAGTAACTTTGATCTAGTCTTCTAGTTAAAGTACAGCTGAAGCTTAGGAGAGAGAGAGCATTCATTCTGTGAGAGTCAGGAAGACCTCAGAGGATATGGCAGTTTGGTACTTAAAGAGTAACTCACTTGTGCAAAATAGACATTTTTGGATATCTCAGTTAAGAGATACATCTTTCACTAGTGAAAAAAAAAAAAAAAAAAAACAGTATCTTTACATGCTAAATGGCATGAGTACAAGTCAAATATATTTTTTTAAATGTCAAGAAATAAAGACTGTATGCATCATAAGGAATCTCTTTCAAATAAGACATGTCGCCTTAATCTAATTTTTTTCTTTAATCTTCTTCTAAGTCAAGGATCTAGAAATATTGGGTCATTGGAAAAGTCATGATGTGTTTTTCTGTTTTCCTATGCAAAAATGTGTAATGACTTTTCTGAAACGAATAGATTCTGTGTATGAAAGGGGACCATAATAAAGTAAAAACTCAACAGTTGGATGAAAAAAAATTTGTTTAAAGATTTTTTGCTATAGGACACATGTGATCACTGGAGAGAGACAGAGAGAGGAAAAGTGAGAATTGCCCCAGGAAGGATGGCCTCACCGCAATCCCTTCTCCTCCATTCTTCTCTTGGGATTTTGGGCATGCACACGCATGCACCTGGCATGATTCTCAAGCAACCAGTTGAGAGACTCAAACCATGGTTGGCCATGTGGAAGTCTAGTGCCTAAACCACCACCATCAGCCCCTTGCTGATCCCATAATGAAGATCATTTTAAATGAAAACACACTTTAAAGGCTATATTATTCATTATACCATAGTGTGCAATTGGTTTCCCAAAACATTCATATTTTAATATAATACTTCAGTAAGAAGTATTTCCATGTAATTATTAACGTGAATTGGTTGCTGAAAAATTAATATTAACTATTTCTGAAGATTCCTTGTATCAGTCTTGTTTTCATTTCTTTTTTAAAAGCCTAATTACGGGATATATCTATCCTTTTGGACAATAGGTTCTGTGTAGTTACTGTATTTTAACTGTTTTGGCTTAGTGTTTACTTGCCCAATTGAACTAGGCTGAACAAAGAGTTCTATCACCTGTAAACACAGTAGCAAAAGAGGTCAAAGAGGACATTTTTGTTTTGCAAATGAAGAGAGCTTTACCTTTTAAAGGAATATAGCCAGCCAAGAAACTATATCCTTGATTTGATTATTGTACATGGATGCCTTAAGGAACCTTACTGTGGCCCACAAAGATATGCGTATGTTGGAACAATCAGTTGATGAAATGGCTATGTCACTGGACTCCCTTATAGTTGACTGAGGTTCAAGTCCCAGACCCGGTGGTTTAAACTCACGCTGGGCGCATGTGCGTGATTCCCCAAAATCCTGAGAGGACAATGGAGGAGAAGGGATTGTGGCGTGGCCATCCCCCCTGGGGGTTGATTTCTCGCTTTCTGTCTCTCTGTCTCTTTCTTTCTGGTGAGGGCACATGCCCTATAGGAAAAAAATAACTCTCAAAAAAAAGATATGCATATGTAAACCACAAATTATCATTTAAAAATTAAAATATATGTATAGAGATAGGTATTTATGTGTACATGTATAATGCGTTGATCTTCTTAAATGCTAAAAGTCAATGAAAGAAAATTAAAGTGAGAAATGCCCACATTATTCTAATCCTTCTCTCCAATTCTCTATGTTCTTTCTTTCCTTGAATATTTGCATCTATTTGTAGTGAATCCCCTTCCATAGCTCAACCCTCACTCCTTTGCCTCTGTTAAAGCACTCAGTGCAGGTCTATTGCTTTTACATCACAGAAAAATGTCCTCACATATCATTAAAAGTAAGCGCCTTCATAAGGCAGTAGAGGAACCTCTGTAGATTGTAAATGCCAGGTGGTGATAATAAAAAATTAGGACTTTTGCATGAATATTACAAAGCAATGGTTTTCCTCATTGTTGTTCTTATATTTGCTATTATTTAAATCATAATATTTTCTTCTTCTTTTTTTATTTCTGTTGATGGTCTTTTTTTTTTTTTTTCCTCACCGTAAGTAGTGCTACTTCTAAATATGAGCTATGGCTCCTGGAGCAGATGGGTGAGAAGAGAAATAATTTCCACCCTATAACTTGTTAGAAGAGCTCAGTGCCTTGCCAGTTGGCCAGGAGTTTCAGTACTCAAATACAAAATACACAGATTCTCAAAGATTGGTCCTCTACATGGTTCTTATTTGAGTCTCTTGAAATCTCAATAGGACCAAAAATTTATTCACTGAATTTTTGACTAATGAAAATTGCAAGTTGTGGCCAACATCCTATTGGTAGTCCCCTGTTGTCCTTCTAGCTAAAACTCTGGCCAATTAAAAAAAAAAAATGATACCCTTTCCAATATAGCCAAAGAAATCAAGGCCACTTTTGGACATTTTCCTCAATGAACAAGAGTTTTTTTTAACCATCTCAGGGAAGAAATGTCTTGTGACAAAACATAATTGGAGCTTTTAAGGGAACAACAAAGGAAGGATGAGGAGGCATAAAAATTTAATTTAGTGTGTAGACACGTAAAATTTATAATGGTGTATTGGCTCCTCCCAGCTGTGGATCAGAAGATAAACTAATACAAATTATACCTGATAAGACAATTTAGCAATCTGATTTTGTTTTTGTCTATTCCTTTCAGCAAATACTTATTAAAGTCTACCAAGTACAAAACCACTTACAGGACATTCAAAGAAAATAAAGATGAGTACATTCCCAACTGTAGTTGATATTCTTAAGGCAGCCAATGGAAATAATCATACGGATAACTGGAATGCAAAGAAATATTATATAAGTGATTTACATATGTATGTATACTCTCTCAAAAAGTGCTAATGCATGTTATAATTCTTGATTATGGTAACTAGATCACCATCTTACACCCAAAACAATATTTAAAAACCCTAAATCCCTGCAATTAGATTGCAAATAGCTTTTGATTATCTAGAGCCTGATTAATAGAGTGCCTATATAATTTATCATCCAAACAAGGACACTTTGAGAGAAGTGGTGCTATTAATAATTATGCCAAGCCAACAGGAATAAACGGGACTGTCCCAGCCAAATAGGGGCATATGGTCACCCTATAGTAATTACCTAATTTTAGTATTATGAAGATAATCTTTTTCCTCTTTTTTGGTTTCTTTCTGCTACCTTCCTTCAGTAGACCATTTTATTTCTTCATAGATAGCATTCCATGAGAGACTAGCCAGGAATAAAATGAGACTTATTCCTTCAGATCCATCAGTTTAACAACAAAATAAAGACTGGACAGGAGTTTATTGAATGAACACTCACTGGCCAGATACCGTGCCAGATGCTAGTGATACGAAGATGCAAATAAGCAAATTCCTATCCCTATTTTGCATCAACAAACATGGAAACACTTAACTATATTCGTAAATTTTTTTAAATTTTATTTTAAGGTATGTTTATTATTTTAAAATACTTTTAAAATTATTTATTTATATGAATAATTTTTTAATTGAAGTTCTGAGGGTAAGATAAGGAGAGATGGGTGTGGCAAAATGATTCCTCTGCAAAAGACTTCAGTTGAATTTTTCCATTCAGAGCCATGATAAATTTCTTCAGAATATCTCTGCCTATTTCCCCTCTCCTTTCTCCTTCTTTTTTTATTTTTCCTCTCCAAACCCACCATAGAGGATTCTGGAGAGAGGTAGGAAGTCAGTCACGCAGTTAAGTTTGCAAGGGAATCATACAGTGCGAGGTAAAGGACGGAGTTCAGAGTCTTTATATCTTGCCTCAAATCCAGTTAAAAATGACTATTGCGCTGTTGGAAAAGTCATGATGCATTTTTGCATAGAAAAACAAAAAAATGCATCATGACTTTTTTGACAACCCAAGATTTTACCAAACTGTTCATCAACAAATGAAGGGATAAATATAAGAAATACTAGTCATCCACCACAAAAGAATAAAATCGTGTCATTCAAGGCTACATAAACAAACCCAGAGGACATTACATTAAGTGAAAGAATTCAGACACTAAAAGAGAAAATTCCATCGAATGTTCTCACTTATATGTGGAAACTAAGAAAGTTTACCTCATGGGTGTAGAAAGTAGACTAGTGATTACTAGAGGCTGAGAAGCATAGAGAGGGAGAAAAAGAAATGATTAAGGGGAAAGGCAACAAATGGAAATTAAGGGGGCTGGATCCCACGTGGTTGACTGCAATTAAGTTCCAGATATGGCAGCTCAAAAAATATGCGAAGTGTAGATGTGTATGTGCCCAAAATATCAAGAGGGGAATAGAGGAGAAGGGATTGTGGCATGGCTATCCCCCTCTGGGAAATGCATTCTCACTTTGCTTCTCTCTGTGTCCCTGTCTGTTTCCGTGAGCACACGTGCCCTATGGCAAACAAATTAAAAATGAAATGTTAACAGGTACAAATACAAAATTTCAGTTAGATAAGAACAAATTCTAGAGTGCTATAGTACATAGAGTCACTATGGTTAACAGTAATTTATTATATATTCATAATCAGCAAAGGAGAAGATTTTCAATATTCCCAAGTGAAGAAATGCTAAATATTTGAGGTGATGGATATGCTGCTTACCTGCTTTGATCATTACACATTGCATTTATATACTGAAAAATCATACAGTATCCCAGAAAGGCATATAATTATTGTACATCAATTTTTTAAAAGACTACAGAAGAATTTACTGAGAACATATATGTTGATGTGCTTGATTGAGCCAATGCACAGTGTATTTTGGATGGAAAATTCATATGTGTGTTGTGATGAGAAAAAAAAAATTTATAATAAAAAAGAACAAATTCTAGAGTGCTATAGTACATAGAGTCACTATGGTTAACAGTAATTTATTATATATTCATAATCAGCAAAGGAGAAGATTTTCAATATTCCCAAGTGAAGAAATGCTAAATATTTGAGGTGATGGATATGCTGCTTACCTGCTTTGATCATTACACATTGCATTTATATACTGAAAAATCATACAGTATCCCAGAAAGGCATACAATTATTGTACATCAATTTTTTAAAAGACTACAGAAGAAACAAAACTCAAAATCAACATGTTATATAATAAAGAATTTGGGGCCAGCCAGTCACATGGTGGATAAGGCAGCTGGATTCCAGATAATCAACTTCAAGGTTCCAGTCCTAGACCTGGCAGTTTGAAAAACACTTTGGGCTTTTGTGCTTATGTGCCCAAAATCTAAAGAAGAGAATGGATTACTACATGGACACCCTCCCTGGGGGAGATTTCTCACTTTATTTCTTTCTCTCTTTCTCTGATGAGAACATGCACCCTATAGCAAAAACTAGGGGGAAAAGAAAAAAAAAAAAAAACACCCTTTTTGACCTTGGTCCCTTGAAGGGATTCTCTAAATGCCTGGAATTTTCAGATTCATGAGTTACCTTATTCATGGTGGGCCTTGATAGCTCATGCTAATGAGGGGACTTAAGGTGGACCCCTAATAATTTAACCCATTGAGATAACTCAGGATGTTAGCTGACCAGGCCAGGGAGATCCACCATGTGATTAGAGGGCTGGGGCTTTGAGCCACGTGGTATCAGTCTGATAACTAGGGAAGAGTGGTGGAGATTAAGTTCAGTCTTTCCACCAATAATTAATCAATCATGCCTATGTACCAAGATCCCAGAAAAACTCTGGACAGGGAAATGTGGGTGAGCTTCCCAGTTGGCAATACTCAGTGTGTATTATTTAACGTGCGCATGCTGGGAGAACAATGCATCCTGACTCCACAGGGAGAAGATACCAGAGCTTTTTGTTTGTTACATTCACTGACTCCATGTCATGAATCTCTTATTAGGGCTGATTCTGACTTTTATCCTTTTTGGTGTAAAAAGGTAATCATAAACTGAGATGTATCATCTTCAAAATGTTTACAAGAATACACATGAAAAAACTTGCATGGATTTTTTAAAAAAGTTTTGCACCAAAATAAACTCATACTTTAATTCCATTTTTTTCATAAGCTTTTTGAAGTACCGTCATATATATATATATATAATATATATATATATATATTATATATATAATGCAGTGAACTAAGTCAC
>NW_006159773.1:1292983-1316730 GCF_000334495.1 Tupaia belangeri chinensis
CCACAGTTTTTCTAACCATTCATCAGTTCGTGGGCATTTAGGTTGTTTCCATGACTTAGCAATCGTGAAAAGTGCCGCAATAAACATCGATGTGCAAGCACTTTTCCAATTAAGTATTCTGACTTTTGGGTAGATACCAAGGAGTGGGATTACTGGATCATATGGTAGTTCTATTTGTAGATTTTTGAGGAATCTCCAAATTGTTTTCCACAGTGGCTGGACCAGTTTACATTCCCACCAGCAGTGTAAAAGAGTTCCCCTTTCACCAAACCCCTGCCAGCACATATCAGGGTTTTTTTGTTTTTTGTTTTTTTAATCTTAGCCATTCTGACTTGGATTAGGTGGTATGCATTTCCCTTACATATACCTACATATGCCTTTTAGCTATTCATATGTCATCTTTAGAGAGTGTTTTTTTCAACTCATTCTCCCATTTTTTAATAGGATTGATCATCTTTTTTCGGAACAGCTGCTTGAGTTCCTTGTGAATTCTGGTTATCAATCCCTTATCTGACGCATAATTTACAAAAATATTTTCCCATTCTGAGGGCTGTCTATTCACACTAATTACTGTGTCTTTTGCCATGCAGAAACTTGTGATGTAATCTTGCTTATCTATTTTGGGGATTATCGACTGTGCTTTGGGGGTCTTATTTAAGAAGTCTTTACCTACCTCAATGTCTCCCAGAGTTTCCCCAGTGTTTTCCAGGAGCAGTTTTATAGTTTGAAGTCTTAGATTTAGATCTTTGATCCATCTTGACTTGATTTTTGTCAAAGGTGAGAGGTAGGGGTTCAGATTAATTATAGTGTACTTGTAACTAGATTCTAGCTTTGTCCATAGTTTTAGTTTAAGGTATTTTGTGAACCAATAAAATGAGAAAAAATATTAAAAAAATAAATGAATTATATTACATTTTTAAAATTGTATACATAAAGATATATTTAGGGAAGGAAAATATTCCATCAAAACCAGAAAAAGCAGAAAGGCAGACCTTAGGGAATCAACAAATCTTAAGTGGTGGGGAGGGGGGGCATATGCAAAATAGAACACAGATAACAGACTCATAGGAGCACAGGGGCTGGCCATGATAACAGTAAAGGAAGTGATCAGCCAAAAGATGGTCTAGGTCATATCATGGGATGGTGTGGACTATGGCAAATTGCGGAGCTGTGCTCTAGCTAAAAGTAGCAAAAGCTATTCAGCCACAGGCAATTATGATGTGAAACTGGATCAAGTGTAGACCATTCAACTGTCTTTCAAAACAAAGGAGAAAAACCAAAGTTTTATTTTAATGTTCTTATTGTTTAATGCTGGCAATTAAATTAAATGGAAATCCCTGTGAAACAAATCTGATCCTCAGGGCTGCCAGTCTGAGATTTCTGCAAAAACAAAGAAACAAACAAACCTTTTACTACCCCATGGCTAAAGGAAGACAGGGTT
Source organism: Tupaia belangeri chinensis (assembly GCF_000334495.1). Taxonomy (NCBI): domain Eukaryota; kingdom Metazoa; phylum Chordata; class Mammalia; order Scandentia; family Tupaiidae; genus Tupaia; species Tupaia belangeri. The sequence goes on from NW_006159773.1 coordinate 1,294,425, forward strand.
TTTCCTCCTATATAAGAACATATTTGCTTTTGCGTTATATCTGATCTTTTCAAAAAGAAAACCTTTTAAGTGGAGTATTTATGTGCATGTGTGAATGTGATATGCAGCCTTTTAAGCATATTTTAAGCATATTCATTGTTATTATTTAAGGACTTTTGCCTTAGGGCATGTGCCCTTACCAGGAAGTGCCCTAATCCTTTCTCCTCTATCCTCCACACCATAATCCTTTCTCCTTCCTTCTCCTGGGATTTTGGGCATGCATGAACCCATGCCTGGAGTGATTTTCAGGCTGCCAGGTCCAAGACTCAAATGGTAAGTCCTGTTGCCTTAACCACCACACCACCTGCTAACCCCTGTTAATGTGTTTTTAAAATGTGTATTGTGATGTAATTTGGAAAATTGCCTTAATTAAAATTAAACAGAATGTTACTTTAAAGTGAAGTTCACCTCAAGGAGTCGACAATTATGTAACTCTCTTTCCACTCTACTTTCTGTTAACAAAATCAATTTCCCATTTATTCATTCAAGAAACATTCATGAACACCCTGTGTGCTAAGCTCTGTTCTAGATGCTGAGGATACAAGACTCCCTGCCTTCATGGAACTTGCATTCTAGTGGGGAAAAGAGGCAATAATTAAATTTAAAAAGTAAATTGTATCGGGAACCAGCAGTTAGCGTAATGGCTATGTCGCTGGACTCCCACGTAGTCGACCGCGGTTCGCGTCCCGGACCCGGTGACTTAAAACTCATGCCGGGCGCGTGTGCATGCGTGCCCAAGATCCTGAGAGGAGAACGGAGGAGAAGGGATTGCGGCATGACCATCCCCCCTGGGGGGTGATTTCTCGCTTTCTGTCTCTATGTCTCTCTCTGTCTGGCGAGCGCATGCGCCCTATAGCAAAAAAACTCTCCAAAAAAAAAAAAAAAGCAAATTGTATCAAGATATTAGGATGTGGGTGGAATTCATGTTCAAAGTTTCAAGTCAAATATAAATGTGTAAAACGAAAATAGAAACTGACTGAGGTTTGAGGCATCTTCAGATGTCAAATGCTGAAAAGAAATTATTTCATAATCACCATCCTTGCTTAGGAAGTGACTGAAAATGTTGAGGTCCCTAGAAGATAAATAAGGAAGTGAATTATTGAGTGTGTGATGTAAGAACTAGAGTGTGAGGGATTACTACTATCTTTACACTATCCTTGTTGAATAAAATACTTAGTAGTTGTGTAGAATTGATGATACTGCTTTTTAAGACTAAAACAGTACAGAAAAGTAAAAAGAAAATATCTCATCTAGAAACAGCCATTGTTAGTGTTAGATGCATTTTGCCGATGTGTATATACAAGGTGAAAGGATGGGTGAATGGAAAAATAAACTTTTAATAATTGGGATCAGACTGCGTGTATGTAATAGTGTACAAGGGGACTTCAAAAAGTTCAAGGAAAATAGAATTATGTATGAGCTTATTTTGGTGCAAAATTTTTTGAAATCATGTATATTTTTTCATAATATGCAGTTTCCTTGAACTTTTTGAACACCTCTTATAGATGATGCCTGGGGTTAAAATCTTGCTTCTGCTACTTTGTACTGAATAGATGTATGATTAAATTGCATTGCATCTCAGTTTCCTAGTTTGATAATGAAGATATTATTTACTCTATTTTTGTAGGGATTAAAGGAAGTAATTCATATACAGCATTTATAGCAGTATGTGGAACATAGTAAACACTCAATAAATGTTAGCTGCTGTTAGAGCCCATTAATGATATAGGTTTGATCCTAAAATTACTCTTTTATTTCTGTTGTCTCTCTTTCCTTTTCATTCTGTTGGTCCGTCATCACTGTTAAACTACTTATTTTCCTTTTTTGTTTGTTGCTTCATTTGCTAGAGGGCACATATGCTTGCTTGACAGAGAGAGAGAGAAGAGCAAAGCGAAAAAGCACCTCTCCATGGGGATGACCACCCCACAATCCCTTCTCCTCCCTCTGTCCTTTCAGGGTCTTGGGCACACATGCACTCATGCCCAGTGTGTTTCTCCAGCTGCTAGATCTAGGACTCAGACCACCCAGTTGGCCATGTGGGACCCAGTCACCTTAACCACCACACCCTTGCTGGCCCTGAGCTATTTATTTTCTCATTAAGTTGTTCTAAAGTGAGAAATGCTCATGGGACTTAGTTTCAGTTGCTTTACAGGAAGTATTCAGTGATCAGTTCATCTCTTTCCACGTCCCCTCCACTTGTTCTATCCTTCTTCACAGTATTCTTGCCTACTTGCCTTACTCTTCCTTCTCTGTTTCTCAGCTCAACTGCTCATCTCTGTCTTTAATCTTCTATTTTTGCTGGTATGGCAAGGAGGATGTCCCTTCCACATGTCTCTTGCACCATATCTCTATCCCACTCCTTTTCCTCATGCTATATTTTAATGCTGGGTGTTCTATGCACCATTTTGTAGCCTGAGAGAGAGTAGTTTTGGGAAGAGTGGAACAGATGTGGTCAGGGCTCTGTGCAGTCCTGGATGGATGGGTACTTGCTCTGCTCTCTCATCAGACTTTGAGAGATGATCTGCAGCACTTGGTTGCATTGTGTTTAGTGGGGGGAAGGGAGGATCTCATTCCTGTAGGAACGTTCCTTTGCTTCAGATGATTTCAGCATGGAGTGTAGAGCTGAGTTCTTCTCCATTTGACTCTGCTTCCATTTTTGTTTCTCTTTTTCCCAGGTGCTTAATTATTGCACAATACCAGAATCTTCTTACCTGGGCTTGTCCTACACTTTTATTTTATTTTTTTTTAAACTTAGCTGTAGCGCATGTGTGCTTGCTGGAGAGAGACAAAAAGAAAGAATCAAAGAGGAAAGTAATAAAGCACTCCCTGGGGGGTGTGGCCATGCCATTATCCCTTCTCCATTCATCTCTTGGGTTTTGGGCATGCAGGCACATTGGTGTTTTTAAAGCCACCAGGTCCAGTCTTGAACCCTGTAGTTGTCCATGTGGATCTAGCTACTTCATTCACTGGTTGACTCTCTTCTTTTTAAATTCAGTAGCACTTAGTTATAATCTTTTCTTTGTTCATTATATTCTTATTCTCTCTTATTTTTGGTATAGTTTTGTTAAGTATTGGAAGAGGCTGTGGTTTGGCTTCATCCTTCTGTCTTTACCTGGAGTTCTCTACTTAGAGTATTTTTCTTAATATGCTACACTTGGCAGAGTTAATTTCTACCAGGGAGGTATACACAGGATTTGTGTCTTGTCCAAACTATGGCTTGTACAATAAATACTGAGCTGAATGAGTTACTGAATGATTTGGCTAACAAAAATCTATTTTTAACTCCTTACCTTCATGATATTTAAGACCAAATCAAATTTATAAGGTATAGAAGAAACAAGTACCAGATAATCTTTGACGTAAAATAATCAACAGGTTAGAGTGCCATAAAGCTAGAGAATCTGCTCAGTTAGCACAGTGCTTTTGAGATTCTAAATTATACCTTAATTTGTCAGGTTGACTCTCACTTTCTAATAGAAAGTGCCATCTTAAGAGAATAATCACACAGAAAAAGGAAGATTTACCTTGTCAGTGAGTGGAAAACAAACTTAGAAAGAACCAACTACCCGATAGTAAGAAATAGTTAACAAGGAATGGAATATCTTCTCAGAAGGATATGTGGAACTATAGTATTAAGGATTCTATTTATGAGGTACCAGCAGATGGCTTGGCAGTTACATCGCTGGACTCCCATATAATTGACAATGGTTTGAGTCCAAGACCCAGTGACTTAGAATTCATGCTGGGTGCACATGCATGCTTGCCTAAAATCCTAGAGGAGAATGGAGGAAAAGGGATTGTGGCATGGCCATCCTCCCAGGGGGTGATTTCTCACTTTCTGTCTCTCTGGTGAGTCCATGCACTGTATAGCAAAAATTACTAAGGGAAAAAATAAAAAGAATTCTATGTATGGGACCAGCAAGTGGCATGGCAATTAAGGCACTGGACTCCCACATAGCCCGTTTCAGTTTGAGTCCTGGACCCCATGGATTGTAAATCACTCTGGGAATTTGTGTGTGTGCGTGTGCCTAAAATTCTGAGAGGAGAATGCAGGAAAAGGGATTACGATGAAACCCTCACCTGTGGGGGATGGTTTCTCACTTTCCCTCTTCACTGTCTCTCTATCATTCTCTTTCTCTCTCTGGTGAGTACATGTGCCCTATGACAAAAACCTAAAAAATAAAAAAATTTGATTACAACAAATATTAATACAATGTCACCTATCTAAAGCCATGTTTAGACATTTACTTATTTATTTATAGTATATGGAAAAATATATCTAAATATTTTAATATTATCTCTATGGGGGATTTTTGTTTTCAAAATTTTCTACATTTTTCAGATTTCTAAATTGTATTACTTACACAACCAGTAAATAGAATCTATGAAACATTCTTTTCTTTAAAAGTAACTTATCCAGTGGAGGGTTTTCAAATGCAAAGTGAGACAGAAATACATCATTATAAAAGGACAACTCTCTCACACTAAGGCTGAGTTCTTCCAACACACAAATTCAAACATTTTTTTCCTTACAATGTCCCACCAAATATGAAAAAGAGAAGCCTTTTGTGTGACAAAGTCATTTTTGTGAAATGTTCTGATGATGACTTTGGTGAGAACTAGCAAATCTGCCAATATAACCTCCTTTGCATTTGTCATTCAGTTAGCTATTTGTTTCTTCAGAAGACCGTTTTTACCCTAAGGGCCAATTTCATCTTTTTTTTAAAAAGAAGAAAATATGCAGATGAATTTTTGTGTGTGTGTGCCTTTTTCAACTTCCTAAAAATCAAGCCAAGCAATGTCAATGTTCTATCTTCAGTGGTAGACGCGGGTTGCCCCACAAAAAATGAAAATCTTGGACTCTGCCTGGTCATGAAGAAAGCTCCTGCTTGTCCAAAGAAAGCCATGAAATGAGGAGTTGACGGAGATTCTCATTCAGGAAAGAATTGTCACCATTTTTGCTGTGCTCCGGCCAGAACAGCATATGGCAGCCCAGCTGACAAATATAATCTTTTCCTCTTTTTTCCCATTTCACATGCACATTTCATTTGTGGAATATTAAAACTTCACACAAAGTGCCTGTTAACCCCTTGGCACCACAGCATCCCTCGTCTAGGATGTGCTGTTACCGGAATTCTCACGCCCAGCTGTGAGAGGGTTAAGGCCAGCAGAGAGAGGACGGATGATCAGAGGCCATCTGACTTCCATGCCTCCATTAGGAAGGGCTGACTCTCAGCATTTTCAGGCAGAGTTGTCTTTATGTTAGAAAATTTATAGATTCTTGGCTTCAGTATAAACTGACTTGCTACCCTGCAGCCCAGAGCCTTTTATTTTCCCAAATCAGAGGTATTTTCAAGAGCAGCTGTCCTTACATTCTGCTGTCCGTGGGGACCCAAAGTCCAGCCGCTCTCCACTTACAAGCGCCCTGCTGGCCCTGGTCCTGTAGGAAGAAAGCCCGCACACATGATTTAAATAGAAAAAACAACTTTGTTATGTTCCCTGTCTTCCTAGCCAGATATAAGCACTGGGTTGAGGTTTAGGTATCTTTATTGAGAGACACAGGGTGGGCAGCCTGCTCAAACCCTACCATGATTGACCACAGAACCCCACCGACAGCCCAGACAGCCCACAAAGATGCTGCTAGATATATGTCAATACAAGATTCTCTACCTTCTTTCCATTCACTCCTTTGTGTTGAGTTTTTCATTTATGAAAATTGTCCACCATAAATTAAGGTACTCAATGTATTTTTTCAAACATTCAAAAATATAGAAAATAATGCATGACATATACTTGCGAATTTTTGCCACATTTGCATCAAATGACTTTCTTTAAAAAAAACAAAACAAAAAACAAAACAAAACAAACAAACAAACAAACAAAAAAATATATATATATATATAGTTTCAGGAACATTCTTTCCCATTCACATTCCTCTTCCACCAAGTTAATCGCTTCCCTGAAACTGGTGCACATCACTGCCTTGCAAGTATCCATAGAACACATACGGATTATTCATTTAAGAATGTATATGCTAGTAGTTTCTCTCCTTAGTTTTTTTTTTTTTTTTTTTTGAGGGTTTTTTTGCTATAGGGTTCTTTCACTCACCAGACAGACAGAGAGAGACATAGAAACAGAAAGCAAGAAATCATCCCCCAGGGAGGATGGTCACGCCGCAATCTCTTCTCCTCCATTCTTCTCTCGGGATCTTGGGCACGCACGCACACGCGCCCAGCGTGAGTTTTAAGCCACCGGGTCTGGGACGCGAACTGTGGTCGACTATGTGGGAGTCCAGTGACATAGCCATTACGCTAACTGCTGGTTCCCTCTCCTTAATATTTTTCATAAATAGTATCATGCTCTACATAACATTATTAATTTTCTTTTTAGTTAACGTGATGCTTCTTTTTGTATCTTATTTATGTTGATGTCTAGGATCTAGGCTATAAATTTTATATATACCTTTTCATCATTTCAAAAAAAAATACTTTACACAGTCTCCCACTAAGGGACAGTTGGATTATTGCACGTTTTTACTATTGCAAACATCCTGCTTAGAACATCCTCAATCATATATCCTTATGTACATACCTAGGTATTTTCTCTGTGTGGACAACGGGAACTGAAACTGTGAGTCTTAACTCTGACCATACTCAGTTTTATTAGATTAACAAATTGTTTCCCAATGTTATTATACTGATTCTTAGTTTTAATCATCAATTATAAAAGTTTCTCTTTCGCTTGAGCAAGCCTGTGGTGTGGTGGTTGAGGCGACTGGATCCCATCTAGCCAACAGCATGGTTTGACTCCTAGACCTAGCAACTTGAAAAACACATGGGTGATTGTGAACGTGCCCAAAATCCCAAAAGGAGAAATGAAGGAGAATGGATGTTATTCCCCATGGGAATACTGTCTCAATTTCCTTCTATTTTTCTCTAGCAAGGGCACACTCTCATTACCAATTAAAATTTTTAAAAAATTTTAAAAAAGAAGTTTCTGTTTCCCACATTGCGGCCAACACTTACTGCAACCAAATTTATTAATGCTTGGCCAAACTGGTATGCGAGTGTAGTTTATCAGTGAACTTCTTGTGTCTTATGAAGATTTTATTTCCTCCATACCTCAGTGTCAAAAATATATGCACTTGTACATTTTCTTATATTAAGTTCTTCTGTAGCACTTGTTAAGAAAATCTAAATTTGTTCTAATACAGTTAATATAATGGGAAAAATATGAGCATAACAAAAACATTCGATTTGCTTTTGTGCTATTTCATTAGTGAGAAACACTAGATAAATGCAAAGAACTGCATGCCACTCACTAAGCCCTGTAGGACTACACCACACATACACACACACACACACACACACACACATACACACACACACCTCTCCACTACATCTACCAGCTACCTTAGTTCAAGGAAATGTTAAAAGCAACTGGTGTTACAACCTTACGTTTTAGGTTTCAGAGACCCCTTCTTCCATTACTTCATAGTAGCTCATCAGCTAAAACTCTTCGATGTCCATTGTCATGAGTAGTCTTTCATTTCTTTCAAGATAATATGTCATACTTATTGTAGTATTTATGCATTTTTTTCCTATCTAATATATGAAAACTGTGGAATTTTTTTTCATTCTCTCTTTTTTTCTATATAATTTTATTTATTATTATTTTCTTTTTCCCCTGTTACATGTTTTTGTTGTTTTTTTATTTAATTTTATTATTATTTATTTTTACATTTTTTCCCACATTTTATTGATTCACAAAATACCTTAAACTAAAACGATGGACAAAGCTAGAACCTAGTTACAAGTGCATTGTAATTTTCTTCTGAAACATTTTAAATTAATTAATTGATTTACACTCATTTTCTGAGCATTGTCACAGCATACAAAATGTGATTTCCCATCCAGAATATACTGCATAGTGGCTTAATCATACATGTTATCATCATTGATTTTCCATTTCTAGTTTCATATATATACATGTGTATATATATATTTTTCCCCCTATTTCTCACCCTCTGCCATTTCCCACCCTCCTCTCATACTATCTCAGGTCTCTACAGTTGTTTTCCATTCCTTTTTTCCCCCACATTTTATTGATTCACAAAGTTTCTTAAGTAATCTAACTACTTCCAATAGCAAGTTTAGCTGGTATGTACATATCAGTGAATACATGTCTGACTTTAGACGTGAAACTCTGAGTAGAATGAATATACTATAAGGTAGCACCTAGCTGATGCTATAAAGTTTACTATGGTCATTAAAAAGGTATTTTTAAATATATTTTTAATTTCAAGAAAAGCACTTTCAGCTTTAATAAAGCAAAGAAATGCTAAGGAAATTTGCTTAAAACTTAAAGCGAGGAAACAGGTTAGGATTCTGTTCAAATAGTAGGTACATGAACCTACGGGCAGCTCAAAACAGGACAAAAATCCTTAAAACTGGAACTATCTCTCTTTTTTGTAATTTGCCACTTGTGAAGTTTTTTGATATTGTACCCTTAATCCTATCTTATCCCTAAGCCCTGTACTTTTCACTGTGAAACTTTGCATCGTGGGGTAACTTTTAGAAATATATGTGTTCAGGCCAGTAGATAGTGGGGTGGTTAAGGCACTGAACTCCCAGAACCAGCCACATGCTTTCTCATTTCCCCTCTGTCTCTCTATCTCTCTTTGGTCAAATTAAAAAGAAAAAAAAAAAGATAATAAATAAAATTAATTTTTTTAAAAAAGAAACATATATATTGTAACATAGCAAGACAATTATATAAGGTTTAAAGTCTCGCATTTTATGTTTACATCTATAACTCATTTGCAATTTACTTTTATAAATATTGTACAATTGAGATATTTTTCTTTCTAAGGAAAAGAAAGCTACTTACTCTCTATTTAAATCATTACATGTTTCTTGTACTTTTCTTTTCTTATTTCACTAGCTAGGCCCTCCATTTAAGAGCTGCATTAAAGCAGAGATCAAGGCCAAGTAGTGGTGCAGTGGTAATGCAATGGGATCCACATGGGGAAGATCCTGAATTTGCAACCTGAACCTTCCTGAGAACACTGTGCCCACATGCACGTCTATAATCTGAGCCAGCTAGGTCTGAAGATAAATTGGGGCATGAAAACCCTATTGGGTGTGGCTATCTCCAGAGAAATAAATCAAATGGTTTTTTAAAAAGCAGAGGCCATTGGTATCATCTACTTATTTGTGAATTTAAATGTTTCTTAAGTCATTGAATTTAGACTGTTCAATATAGGTTTTTGGGTACAAGTTATTTTCTGAGAATAAGGAAACTTCCTTTTATTTATAGTTTACTAAACAAAATGATCATAAATCCTATTGAACTTTATCAGAAAACTTTTCTGTATCTATCAAGATGACCACATAGTTTTCGTCTTTAATTTCTTAATGTGGTGATTTATAATAATGGATTTGTCTAATCTTTAATTATCCTTCTTTTCTTTGATGAATCCCATTAACTTTGAAAAAAGATATTCATGTGTGATTATATTTTTCTATAGCTTTATCTTAGCATAATTTACATGTAATAAAATTTCTTCTTTTTTATTTTTTAGAGAGATTTTTTTTTTCTACAGGGTGAGTGTGCTTGTTGGAGAGACTTAGAGAGACAGAGAGACAGAAAGTGAGAAATCAACCCCCAGGGAGATGACCACACCACAATCCCTTCTCATCCAATCTCCTCTTGGGGTTTTGGGTACACATGCACACATGCTCAGAATGAGTTTAAAGCCACAGGGTCCGGGACTTGAACTGTGGTCAGCTACATGGGAGTTCAGCGATGTAACTGTTACACAATCTGCTGATCCCCAAAATTCACTCATTTTAACAGTATAGTTTGATGAATTTGGAAAGATGTATATAGTCATGTGATCACCACCATAATAAAAAAATTCCATAAACCCCCCAAATCTTTATATTTCTGCAATTTTAGTATGAGGTATCTAGCAGTAGTTTTCTTGGACTTTATCATTCATGGAGTTCACTGAGCTTCTGGAAGCGATAAGCTAATGTTCTTCACCAAATCTGAGAAATGTTTAGCCTCATTTTGTCAAGTAATCTTTCTGCACAATTCTTTTTACAAGAGCCCCAAAACATGATATTGGAGTTTTTAATAGTACCTCAAAGATCTCTAAAACTGCTGATTTTTTAAAAATTTCTATTTGTTCTGATTTGGCAATTTCTATTAAACTATTTTTTGGTTTACTTATTTTCTTTTCTGTGATATCTCAAATATGATATTTGGGCCATGTGGTGAAATTTTTTTTTATTTTCATCTATAAAATTTATATTGGTTCAGTTCACATTTTCCATTTTGCTTTTGTGATTTCTTGTTGGTTCTCTCATTTTTATCACATTTTGCTTTAAATGGAGCATGGGAATATAGGTTCCATGAGTGTGGGGGAAAAAGTATTGAGTTAGGATTTAGATCCCACTGTGGGTAGATAAAGGATGGGATCCCTGTAATGGAGTTACAGTGGTTTTGCTTTACATGGTCTGGAAAATGTTCAATGTGCCCCCTTTACAAGTCTCAGAAGAATTTATGACTCCTTGTTGCTGGGTTAAAATCAGAACAAAACCAGTCATAGTCTGGAACACAAAAACAAGAAATTCTCCATCATTAACTGAAATGAAGAGCTATCTGATCACCTCCAGGGAATGAGATTAAGATTAACTCAACTCCTAGGTGTCTTTTATAATTAGCCCTTTTTTGCCCACCTGTGGCAACTCTCTCAGGCCCTCCTCCTTCCACTGTATTGGAAGCTTTTTCTCCTTCAATAAAACTTTGCTTTTTATCCTATTTGTCCATGTTTCAAATTCCTCCTGAATGCTGGACGAGAACCAGTGCAGGTGTTGGGCCTGATCACCCCAGCGCCATGACATTAGTATCACAACTATGTCTCCCTTTCACAGCATAGAACTACTCTTTCGTAGAGACAAATCAGTTGATTAATCAACAAATATTGAACATACTTTAATTTATTTACTTAAATATATTTATAAATCTGCTTGGATATTTTTGTTTGCTTAATCCAATATCTGGGACCTTTCAGAGGGACTGTATTTTTCCCACTAAGTAAAGACCACTATTTCCTATTTCTTTGGTTGTCTAGTAGGTTTATCAAAATTCAAAATTGCAAATAATACATTGGAAAGATTATGAATTTTTGTTTATTCTTCTGACAATTAAAAATTAACATCCTGAATTTAAACTGGAGAATCTATTTCTATGTAATCACTGAGGTCTCTCTTAGGTTTTTTTCTTCCAACTTCTGATTTTTAGCTTTGTCTCCATAGGAATCTCTACTCCTCTAAAATTTAGTGATCATCCAAGGATTGGGGAAGAGATATACTCAACTTGAGCTTTGTGCTAGTAAGGCAATACAGTCTGTCAAGGTCTCACCAAACTTCCACTCTCTTTGGCAGTCTTACCTTTCAAAGATAAACTGACTCTATGTTTACCTTTTCCCCTGAGCTCTTGGGGAACCTCCTCTATACATGTGTATGTTGGCAATCAACTAGGAACTGGACAGAATTTTCTTAGGTTTTGGATCTCAGTTTTATTAAAATGCCTTTATTTTACCACCAATCTTAATTTCTAGTTTATGTATGCATTTAATTCTAAACAGTTTTTGTCATTATTTTGAAGATGATATTCCATTGTCATCTGCATTCTACTGCTACTAAGTAGAAATCGGCTGTCGTTGAACTTTTCTTCTTTCCAGAAAAATCTGTCTTTTCCCTCTGGCTACTATTATAATCTTCTTTTTGTCTTTGGGGTTTTGGAGATCTGCTGTGATGTATTTATGTAGATTTTTAAGATTTGTTTTGCTTGGAATATGTTGTGTTCTTCAGTTTGGAGGTTTATATCAATTCTAAAAAGCTCTCAGCTATTGTCTTCTTTAGTATTGCCATTTCCCTGTTAGTATATTCTTCTGGAACTTATATTAAATGTATAGTAACCTTTCTAATCTTATCCTCCACATTTTTGAAATTTTCTTTTACATTTATACCTACTCTTTTCTCCAGCTCATATTTGGGGTACCTGAATTATTTCTTTGCTTTTTATTTTCACATATGTCTTTTTATTTGCTAAGCCTGTCTTCAATTTTTAAATTTTTTCTACTAACTTATCAGATGTTAACTAATTATGTTTGTTTTTCTGGTGATTCCAATCATACCATTTCCCATAAAAGTGAGAGTGAGGATAAAGTATTACAATTATGTTTCTATTACATGACACAAAGCTACTCTTTTATGGATGCAAATTAATTGATTAACCAAAAGCCAAGTTTTTATTTTAACAGACTAATTTTCATTTCTAATAGTTATTTTTTTATCTGCTCAATTATTTCTCCTGGTATATTTTTCTTAAGTTTTAAATCCCTTCTGGGACCAGCTGATAGTGTAATGTTTACGTTGTGGGACTCCCACATAGATGATCTTGGTTTGAGTCCAGGACTCGGTGTCTTAAAACTCACGCTGCACACATGTGCACTTATGCCCAAAAATTCCAAGAGAAGAATGGAAGAGAAGGAATTGCAGTGTGACCATACCCCTGGGGAGTGATTTCTCACTTTTTGTCTCTCTGTCTTTTTCAGTCTCTCTGGCAAGAGCATGCACCCTATAGCAAAATTCTCTCTTTAAAAAAATAAATAAATAAATAAGTAAATCCTTTCTTTCATATTCTTTATTGTAATAAATTTATGGTCTTCATGATATTGTTCAACTATCTAAGGCACTAATCCTCCTGCCTCCCCCACAAAAAAAGCTATAGTTTGATTTCTTTTTTTAGTGCTTTCTTTTAGAAATTTCTTCATTTCACCTGTTATGATGAAATTCTCATTTCTTCTCTTACCTTTGTTTATGAACACATGTGTTCATCTGTGTTAACTGACTCATATTTATAACAGGTTCTTTTCTTTTCTTTTTTTAGAGAGATTTTTGCTATAGGGCATGTATACTCACCAGAGAGACAGAGAGAGAAAGTGAGAAATCCCTCTCCGGGGGGAATGGCCATACCACAATCCTTTCTCCTCCATTCTTCTCCCAAGATTTTGCATACACACGCACATGATCCTGGCATGAATTTTGAGCCACTGGGTCTTAGACTCAAACCATGGCTGACCATGTGGGAGTCCAGTGTATTAATCACTACACCACCTGCTGGACTTTTTTTTATATGTTTTATAATTTTGGATTATGAGCCCATTTAAACTGAGGTTTTATCCATGGAAATTCTATGCATTGTGGATTGACAAAATGTCTCTCCAGAATTGATGTTCAATGCATCCTGGCTCCAAATTTCACATTCATTTTTTTCTTAAGAGTTAACAAATAATGCCAATGGCATAATTTTGAGTTCTAACCCCTCATGAAGTTAAGTGTTATAGTTTTTAATTCTTGCAGTTTTTAATTCTTACAGTTTTAATTCTTGTGGATCTCTTATTATTATTTCAACCAAAGCCAAAGCATATCAAATAAACTTTTGTTTTTCTTAGTCTTTTGGTAATTACTGTTTTGTTTTGTTTTTGTTTTTGTTTTACTTTCATTAATGGTATAGCCTGACCTTTGTCCCAATCTTTTAATTTCAACTCCACATCTCATGTAGTATTAAGGTCTCATCTTCTGTTCCTATAGTTTTAAAAACTAAAGTCAGTCCCTAGATGACTAAGATAAGCAATCCTTACCAGGAGAATAATATTAGTTCACATGTTTACAGTATTTGACATTGTCTTCAGTAAATACTCAGGAAATAATAAAAATACCTACTGAGATGTAAAAGAAGAAAAAAAGCAAAGCATAGAACAGAAAAGTTCCCTGAAATTTTACTTCTCAATGCTTGTTTGTAAATATACTTGATGAGTGACAGAAAACAGCATTTTTCCTGAGTGTCCATAATGTGCCAGGTCTTTTGCATATGTTACCTCACTGAGTCCTCACACACAGTTATTTCAAGTGGATTTTATTTTATGTAATTCACAGAAATTAGTAACTTGAGGTGCTAAGTGGTAGTACAGTGCCAATGCAATTAGACCCACATAGGAAGGTCTTGGGTTCACCTACTGGAACCTCTCAGTACGTGTCAGGCATTGGCCTGCTCACATTCTGAGGATGACTGAGATTGGGGGTAGATTGCATTGGGGGTGCCTGTCACTGTATCTAGCTGTCTCTTTCTCTCAACCCCACTCACTCATGAAGAAAAAAATAAACTTTATAAAAAGAAGTTAGTGGGACCAGCATGTGGTCTGGTGGTAAAGGTTCTGAACTTCCACATGGTCAACAACAGTTTAAGTCCCAGACCCAGCAGCTTCAAAAGCAGGCCAGGCATGTGCACAAGTGTGCCCAAAATCCCAGGAAGAGAGTGGAGGAGAAGGGATTGCCATGCAATCCCCCTGGAGTGGGGATAATTTTTCACTTTCCCTCTCTCGTTCTGGCAAGTACACATGCCCTGTGGCAAAAAGACCCCCCCCAAAACAAAACAAAACAAAACAAAACAAATAGTAGCTTAAACAAGAAGCATAAAGACAAAAAGAGGAATATCCAGGGTTGAAACTAATTCCCTTGGGTCTCTTGGTTTCCAAGTACAGAACTCTATCTACAAGCAATACTTTTTTCAAGGGAGAAAAATGATTAAACTGGAAGTGTTTTGCAACATAAAGAAATTGGAAACATAGAACAACATTATTCTGATTGTCACTCTCACGGGCACCCACAATTTTTAGTACAGTTTTTGAGCAAACACAAAAGGTTATGCCTGTATATGAGGTGCCACATTGGAACAAACTTGTGAAAAACATTTTCTAACAGTGTGGTATTTCTTGGTTAAACATCCTAGTCATTATTAACTTCCATATGCTTTCTAAGTTCTTAATATTATTCATTGTGTAGATGCCTAGATTGTTGAAGTAACTAAAGATTAACAAGATATCTATGCAGAAAATCAGAATGTTGATAGTGTGTGAAGCAAACCTTTTGAGTTAGAGCCTAGAGTGGTGAAGCAAAGCACACTATGTCTCGTCCAAGCCCAGCTATAGTCCACAGTAGAAAACATACTTAAAGGACATAAGCTGATTTAAACACTAAGACTACACTCAGGAAGTTTGAAAGTTTATTTATTTTGTCATGTTTGACCTTTACTTTTTATTTTATTGCTTTCTTAATAAACAGCAAGAAATTTGGTGAATCAATAAAATGTGGGGGTAGAAAGGAATGGAAAACAACTTCAGACACCTGAGATAGTGTGGGAGGAGGGTGGAAAATAGCAGTGGGTGAGAAATATATATATATATATGAAACATATATATATATATGAAGCTAGAAATGGAAAATTGTTGACGATAACATGCATGATTAAGCCACTATGCAGCATATTCTGGATGGGAAATCGCAACGTGTATGCTGTGATGATACTCAGTGAATGAATGTAAATTAATTAATTAATTAATTAAAAGGTTTTTCTTTTCTTTCCTTTTCTTTTTCTTTCTTTCTTTCTTTTTTCTTTTCTTTTTTTTTTTTCAGAGGTTTTTGCTGTAAGTCATGTGTGCTTGCCAGAAAGACAGAGAGAGACAAGAGACAGAAAGCAAGAAATCACCCCTTGGGGGCGATGGCCACTTTGCAATCCCTTCTCTTCCATTCTCCTCTTGAGATCTTGAGCACACATGCACACGTGCCCAGGGTGAGTTTAAGCCACCAGGTCCCAGACTCAAACCACGGTCGACTACAGGGGAGTTCAGCGACATAGCCATTACACTAACTGCTAGTCCAATTAATTAAAAAACAAACAAAAGAAACAAGAAAACTTCATTCAAAACCAATAGTTAATGTCACAAATCTCTTCAAATACCTTGACAGCTAAATCACTATCTCTCATCAATAAGTTTGTCCTTAGGATTCTAGATAAACAAAATCACATTTTTGGTCCTTTTTGCCTATTAAACTTTTTGGAAGTGTTTGCCATTCTGCGGTATTGTGGTATTATATGGACAAACCACAATGGGCCTAGCCCAGCAATGACCTCAATCTACACCTCTCACAATGGGGGAAGTTGTAGGCTCTCAAACACAGGCTCACCTTACATCTCAGTAGTCACAGATCAAAGCTACCACTCAGTGAAATTACTAAATATTTATATTCAAAATTATGCCAATTTAGACAACAATTTCTGTGGAAACCCACACATACCATCTTAGAAATTATGTTCTAACATAATTTCTGGTGAGGAAAAACAACATTTTTAGGGGGAAAAAAAAGCTACCCATCAATTCTAGGCCTTAATGGAAGCAGAAAGTTACCTCAGAGCAGGTCCATTGTAACTTATTTGTATAGATGTATTTTCTCTTTCTGTTGAACACATGTAAAATGTAAAGCCACTCATAGTACTGAGGAGAGGTTTAATAGGACTCTTTATAGCTTGTCAAGGTTGCTCTCCTGCTCCTTAGTAGAACTGACACATATTTTTCTTTTGGTTTAGGCCCTTTCTATTTCTCTGATGGGCTAAAATGTTTTTAGCTGAGATTTGTTGGCAGAGAAGAACATTCTATAGAGAGGGAAGAAGGCAAGGTTAGGAACCTAGAATCAAAGCCAAAGTGCAAATTTCATGAGTGGGAAGGTTGTTGCTAAACAGTAGCATGATGTCTATACTCTGGAATGATTGCAGAGGAGACAGGTGTAAATTGATTCCTTTAACCATGAAACTCTGAGGGTAGTGGAGGAGATAGACCCAACTAGGCAGCATCAGCTTTCAGCAGCCTGAAATTAAGAGTCCTCTAGAATTTGCACCTACCAGTATTCTGATAGGAATTCCCAGTACTTGAAACAAGTCAGTTATTGAGACTAAGTAAATGTCTAGGATTTTTGTTAATTTAGAGTCAAGGAAAACTACAAGAGGCAAAAAATGGACTTCTTGTTAGTGAGAGCAGAGGAAGGGAATTTCATGGCTAATTGGGAAAATAAAATAAAAGGGATATGACTATATTGTTGCCCAGAAAAAAAGATATAACTTCAAACCATTATTATTCATAAGTAAGACAGTAAAGGCATTTTCAAGTATTTAAAGAATATCAGGACCCAGTCTCAGTAGCGTAGTGTACTGAACTGCAGCACTGGAAGCCACATGGCCAACCATGGTTTAGATCCCATGCCCAGTTAGCCTGAAACACACAGGGCACATATATATGTGCCTAAAACCCTGACAAGCTAGAGGCCTCGGGCAAGGGGATTGCATTGCAGCATGACAAGACCCTGTCTCTTTCTCTCTCATGTGTGCACATGTATGCACATGGTGCCTCAATCCTAAGTAAAATAAGTAAATATTAAGGCATATCCAATTTCAGTCTGGCCCCATAGCACAGCAATTAAACCCTATGCATAGGGAACCAGATCCCACATGACTGATGACAGTTTGAATACCCACCCTGGTAGCTTAAAAATCATGCTAGGTACATATGAATGTATACATGCTCCAAATTCTAATGGGACACAGAAATGGAGAAAAAAAGAATTGACCATGTCTCATTGGTGTGCCCGCTCTCTCTCTCTCTTTCTCTCTCTTTCATGCCTTCTGACAGTTAAGAAATAGATCCAGTTAGTTATGATGAATGGATGAAGTTTCTTTACATGGTGTCTGATACAGAAAGGCCATTGCTTTAACCAGCCTCCTTAATAGTGAGTTCTGCCCCTAGTGAAGTCCCATAGACAGTCTGGCTTAGAGGCAGCCATATGGAAAGAGAAAGCCAGTTATAGAGACATTTTCAACTCTGACAAAAAAAAAAAAAAAAAAAAAAAAAAAAGCTGCCTCATGGTAGAAGATAAGCAGGGAGAAGGGCTAATTAGTAAATGTAACATTGGCTCTTTAATTAAAATCTCTCTTTAGATTCAATCTATTCTGTGGGATGACATTTAACAATATTGAGTTATAGTTATGAATGAGTTTGCCCAAATATTTTCATTGTTAAGAGAAGCATTGTTCATGGAGAAACAACTTCCCAAGTTAAATCCTCTATGAACAGAGCTTCAGCAAATCTTGCATTTCTGAATCATAACCTCCCTATATTACTTCTAACCTTCTGTTTGAAATCAACAGAGTCCTGGCCATGTGCAAGACTTTCCTGGTGCTGTGACCCTGAGCTTGTCTAATTCTCTGCAGGTGAGTTCATTTCTCTGAAGAGCTAGAGCTCAGTGTTTTGAATCGAGTTCCATGCCCCGGCCCTGAGCTCAGCTTGCTGCTTTGTTTTTCTTAATTGGTTCTGGCATTCTTAATGACCCGATCTTAAGAACCCAAATCTCTTCTTCCAACATTATCAGTTGCTCCATCAACCTTAAGTGCTTATCACATCTAAATAGCAATATTTTTTATTGTAATACGTTCTATAGGTTTTTTTAAATTTCTGACATATGGATTTCTACCAAATGACTCTCTGTTAGAAGTTTAAGGATGTTAATCCCACTATGAGAAATAGAAGCACTCCCCTGAAGCTCACACTGCAGCCATTCAACTACATGATGAGTAAGTGATGAGTGAGTTGCTCAGGGAGCCTTGGAAGGTAAGTTCCTAGAAGATAAGAACCGACATGGTAAGTGTCAATCATACGCAACTAATATAGTCTGAAGATTTAAAAAATATATTAGCTTTCACTATGACTTCAGCATGCTGCAACAATGTCTGCACTATGCCAAAAACATCCAGATGGAAGTGGAGAACTCAGACGCTACCACATGCTTCATCTGCACGGATGTCTTAGGGAGACAGCCAGCCTGGGTATCTGGGGCCTGGAAGAGTTGCCAGGCAAGAAGCCAGAGGGGAGAAATAGAGCCAATATATGTTTAAATTAAATTCATTAACATTTATATAACTCTCTACATGGTATGAATAACTTCTATCAAATATAGTGTCTCATTTAATTGGAACAGCCACCCTATAAATTAGGTATAATCATTTGCCCAATTTTAGAGGTTAAAAAAAAAAATTAAGGCTTCAAAAAGTTGAAATCGCACAGCTAGTAAAGAACAGAGACAGGACTTGAACCCTGGTCTCTTCATGTAGTCAACCATAATGACTGAGGGCTTCCTTGTTCCAGAACTTCTAACAACAATGAAACCATCCCCTTGTGCTGTGGCTGCTGTCCTCTATGTAGAGCTGATGTGTTATCATGGAGAAGAGGCAAACAAATGGTTCGCATTGCTTTATATGCCCTGATTTATACATGAGGTCTTTGAAAGGCTCAGAGAAAATGAAAATGAATAGTTTTTATGGAAAAAAAAATTATTCATGGATTCCAAAACTTTGTACTAAAATAAACTTTTCAAAGTATATATTTATATATACATATATGTATATATATATACATATATGTATGTATATGTATATATTCACTTTTCAATGTTCCTACAAAGATGAAAAGAAAACAAGCAGAGCAGGAAGTGGAATCTGTTTAAAATTCAGTGGATTTTGTCCCACCAGGCCCTAATATTGCAAACATTAGCCCGGATAGTTTTCACATACCTTCTTGGACTATACACACCTAAAAAGGCATATGCTTCAGTGAAGACAGGCAATAATAATCCAATATGTTTCTAAGATTCACAAGTTGGCAACGTGGGGCAAGTTGCCAATTTTGCATCCTGGAAATCATTCTAAATAATGGGCCTAATTTAATAATAATATGTTCCAGAAGGACAGTTCTGGGTTTACTCTTATTTCTAGAACCACCCAGAGCAACACAATTCTGTTTGCACTTTTTTTCACCAATATATATGTATTCACCTTACTATTGGAACCCACTAGAATGACTTGAGGTGTGGAGGGGAAACACATGCATAGAAACACAGCACTGAGCTTGGGGTTACTAATTTCTAGACTGAAAAGAGGGAAACCAAAGTCTACAAGGCAAAGGAAAACTGTATCAGATGACAGTCACGTGCAGCAGCAAGTTTGTGAAGTTTTACAGCAACCAGGAACTGAAAATGTGGATAAAGGAAAGATATGGTCACTGGCTTGTATTCTGAAACAAATGAAACTTCCTGAAGCCTCATGCCTCAAAGCCAATCTCATACTCTGGGCAGACGTGTTGTGTAGAATGCCGATCACCTCTCCATAGAACTTAAACCTCTGCCTACTGAAAGACATTTTTTTTTTTCAGTATCAACAGTCATTTGCAGATGTCCATACTCAGATTGCTGCTTGGACTTCCAAATTCTACCTACTCAATAGGTTACTAAAAAACGTAATTGTTAAGTTGTATCCCAACAGTCAAATTTAAGGGTGATCGTGTACAACCTAAACTACAAACTATATGACCCAATAAGAACATATCATTCATGCCCTATTTGCACAAGCATTATACTTTAGGTATCCGATATAACATGACTACTCATGGTAGAATTTCATAACTTTATAATCACGCACATGAAATAGATACCTTATACTCCTCTCTGAAATATATACTTATACATATATATGTATATATGTATGTGTATCTATATACCAGAAGTTCCCACCCTAAACACTATCATCATCTTTACACACTTTAAAAACACAATGGTTTGGGGGCCAGCAGGTGGCATGATAGTTGAGGAGACTGTATCCCATATGGCAGACTATGTGGTTCAAGTCCTAGACCTGGCAACTTGAAAAGCACTCCAGGTATTTGTACATGCCCCAAATCCTGAGAGGATTGTGGCATGGCTATTTGCTTTGGGTGGGTAGGTGGGGGTATATGTGTGTGGGTGCTCTCTCACTTTCCCCCTCTCTCTCTGTTTGTCTCCAGCGAGGCCATATACCCTATAGCAAAACATAAAATAAAATAAAAATAAAAACAAAAACCTGAAAATGAAAAAAAGACAAACCACAATGGTTCATATCAGGGTTCAGCACACTATGGTAAGTGGGCCAAATATAGCCTGCAGTTCATATTTACTATTTTTTTTTTTTGGAGAGATTTTTGCTATAGGGCACGTGCGCTCACCAGACAGACAGAGAGATAGAAAGCAAGAAATCACCCCCCAGGGGGAATGGTCACGCCGCAATCCCTTTTCCTCCATTCTCCTTTTGGGATCTTGGGCACGCACGCACATGCGCCCGGCATGAGTTTCAAGCCACCAGGTACGGGACGCGAACTGCGGTCAGCTATGTGGGAGTACAGCAACATAGCCATTACGCTAACTGCTGGTCCCTTTACTACTTCTTGGAAATGACATGAGGTAATGAAATGTTTGAAATGGTAGATATGTTTATTGCCCTGATTCAGTCAATGTATAATAGACGCATGTTTTGAAAAACCACTCTGTCCCCCACAAATATGCACTATTGTGTAAATTAGAAATTAAAATGGAAAATTATCTGTTGATGATAATGTGTATGGTAATATCTTTGAACTAATGTGCAATATATTCATGCTGAGAAAGTTCATTTTGTATGCTATAAATATTTTAAATAATTAAATATAAAAAATAAGAAAAATAAACAAGAAAATAATAATAATAAAAATAACTTTTTTTGAGAGAGAGAGATTTTGGCTGTAGGGCACATGTGCTTACCAGAGAGACAGAATGCAAGAAATCACCCCTCAGGGGGAATGGTCACATTGCAATCTCTTCTCCTTCATTGTCCTCTTGGGATTTTGGGCAGGCACCCGCATGTACCCAGTGCAAATCTTAAGACACCAGGTCTGGGTGTTGAACTGAGATCGAGTACATGGGAGTCCAGCAATGTAACCATTACACCATCTGCTGGTCCCAACAATTGCTTTTAAAGAATAGTTTTTACGGTTATATGTACTTGTATTTTTAACAAGCATGTGAACAAAACAAGACTATGCAAAGCCTAAAATATTTTTACTATCTGATCCTTTACAGGAAAAGTCTGGCCACCTCTTTTAAAAAGAGTAAGTTGCAGATACAATTATTTTGTTTGTTTTCTTTCAACAAACGCAATAAATTATAGCCTGGACCACTAGGTAGGGAACTCCGCAGCCACACTCAAGTGCACCAGAAAGGATGCTATTATCAAAGAGTGAAAATCCAGCAGTTAGCATAATGGCTATGTGGCTGGACTCCCATGTAGCTGACTGTGGTTCGCATCCCGGACCCGGTGACTTAAACTCACACCGGGTGCGTGTGCGTGAGTGCCCAGGATCCCGAGAGGAGAATGGAGGAGAAGGGATTGCGGTGTGGCCATCCCCCCTGAGGGGTGATTTCTCGCTTTCTGTCTCTCTGTCTCTCTCTGTCTGTCTGGTGAGCAC
>NW_006159773.1:1316759-1324272 GCF_000334495.1 Tupaia belangeri chinensis
GAAAAAACCCTCAAAAAAAAAAAAAAAAAAAAAAAAAACTCTCCAAAACAAAAAGTGTGAAAATCCGTGAATGCAGGAAGGTGAAACAAGGGTAAAAGTCCCACACATTGTCCTTCCTTCCTTAGCTCCTAGGGAGGAGAGCTTGACAGTGTATTTCTATTTACAAATGCAATTTTATACGCAAGAGTAAGAAACAAAAATGTTAATAAGGCAAGACTAGATGAGCAAAAAGCCAGCCCTGGCTTAGAACGTATGTTCACTGGGCAACTCAAATTAGCATTGTAAAGCTGCATAAATGAAATACCTATACACCTGAAAAATTCAGGCACTTTTCAATTGAGCAATCCACAAGTGTGAAGACTGTAAGTTAGGTGCTCTGGAACCCCAGAGGCTACATCCAAGCTTTACACTTTAAAAGCATTTTAGCAGATATTCATGAAGAGTTGAGGAGTGTTACAATTCCCCAGAATGGCCTGGCTGCCTGCTTCCTTACAGCAGATTACATATTTCATGTGCCAATTCTCTTCCCCCACCCATGAAAGAAGAGAAACCAATCTCCAAAGAGGAAGGCTACTTCTTGGGTCTGCAGTTTCTCAGAGGAGACAGGAAGTCTATCCTTTTAACTTCAACAAGGACTTAAGCCAGAAGCACAACGTCCCTATCGTACTTCAGTTTCAAAAGCACAGCATGGTATATTTCTGTGGCATTGCTTCAAAATGTATTACCTCATCAATTCATTTCTGAAAAAGTCAAAATAGTGGAGGCAGTCTATTTTGCCAACACGTTGAATCAAAGCTGTTTTGAGTTCTTCAGGCACCAGAAAGCATCGTTACTTAATGAGTCGCATCCTCTCCTAGCATCGCTGTGGTTTTTAGGTTCAGAACTGAACACACTGTGTTCATTCACTTGCTCATTCATTTGGTAAGTACTAATAAAGGGTGGACTGGCTGTCAGATTATCTGGAGGCAAAAAAGTGAGCAAAATGTAGTCCCTGGACTCAAAATCTAGGAGGAGGACTCAGCCTTGGTGTGCGTGCTGCTCAGATACTGTGATCCAGAGGCTGGGGCCACATGAGAGGTTTAGGTTTGATTCCTAGTATAAGCTGAAGGCCAGGTTCAGTAGCACACCCCTGTAATCCCAGCAATTTAGGAGGCTGAGGCAGGAGGGTTGTGAGTTCAAGGCCAGCCTGGGCAACATAGTGAGATCTCGTCTGTACAAGAACCAGATACGCTGATGTGCACCAGTAGCCTCAGTTGGGAAACCTCGGCAAGAGGATCTCCATAGACAGACCTTGTCTAAAAAAAAAAATCTAGGAGAAAAGTAAGTAAACAAATTAGGGGCTGGTGTCAAGTGCTATGACAGGAAAAGTTTGAGATGCAGGAAGGGCCTATGGAAAGAGCACTTCACTCAGACATATGGAACAGTGAGCAAAGGCTTCCTAGAGAAGTGAGAAGTCCATGTTGAGTCCTAAAAGAAGAGAAACTGAGCAATGACTTGTATCATCACCC
This sequence comes from Tupaia belangeri chinensis, assembly GCF_000334495.1. Taxonomy (NCBI): domain Eukaryota; kingdom Metazoa; phylum Chordata; class Mammalia; order Scandentia; family Tupaiidae; genus Tupaia; species Tupaia belangeri. The sequence goes on from NW_006159773.1 coordinate 1,318,268, forward strand.
ATGTGCTCGGGGCCAAGAGTGGACAGGACACTCTGGCTCCCAAGGAGGGCAGGGACCTCAAGGGGAGCCTGTTGCACAAGATGGCTCCTGGTATAAATGCAGACAGTCATAGAAAGCAGGGTCTGGACCACATCTCATCATCTAGTGCAGCTAATCAACTTCATGACTCACATGTATTTTCTCCTCAAAACCCATTTTTTTAGAGCCAGGACAAAAGACTGTAACATAAAGATTGATAGCAAGATTATTGCAAGTTCTGGGGAGACAGTGTCCCTCTTTCAGTGCATTTCAGAGTCCCTTCTAGCAGGCAGAGTGAGGGAACGTGCTCCTACTTCTCTCCACTAAGCATCAGCAATGACGATCTGAGGATGGATCCAGCTCTTGCATTCAGGCCCTCCAGGTGCCAGGGTGCATGGGCAGGAGATAATAGGAAACGGCTAAGCATCCTGAAAAGAAACTCATTTCTGCTTCTAGTCCCAAAGTAATAATTTTCTCCACCTTGGTATTTTACCTGTCCCAGTCATTTGGCTTCAACAAAGAATAAGCCTCTCAAGAGGTGAGTAGGTTCCCGATGTGCCCCTGCACCCTGCAATGCTGGGTGGCCTCCTTAACCATACAAGGCTAACTCCTTGCTATTGGCAGGTCAGAAGGTACGAAGCTGGACCCTGGAAGCATAACCCCCAGGCTACAATGAGGTGGAAAAGGAGGGCAGTGGGGATGAGGGAAGGACACCTGGTAATGTCCTGTTTGAGAGGCCGGATTCCAGGGCCGAGTGCTATTTTAGAATGTGGTATCACACCAGCACAGTGTGGCCTGCCCACAGCCGCCCCCTAACAGAGGGGGAATTAGGCTAATTATGTCTCCAGGCAGGTATTCCCCTAGTTAGGGAAACATAGAAATAAGTAGGAGAGTTGCTATGGAAAGAAAACTGTGGGCCATAGCAGGACAGCAGGGGAGCAAAGAATGCCTTGAAGGGCTGCCCTCTCCAGAATCTTTGCATTCAATTTTCAGGACAGAGGAGACTTTAAATGGGGTCAGTTATGGGGCTAAGCTGTTACAGGTGTCAAAACTGGGAGGACTTGGGCAGCTCATCGAGTCTCAATTTCCTTTATTCACAAATGAGAAAACTGAGAATTAAAGACAGAAAGATATTTGCCTAAAAATGACATATAGCCTATTGTCAAACTTGCACGCACAGGTTTTTTTTTTTTTTTTTTTTTTTTTTTTGCTATAGGGCGCATTTGCTCACCAGAAGACAGAGAGAGACAGAGAGTCAGAAAGCGAGAAATCACCCCCCAGGGGGGATGGCTACGCCGCAATCCCTTCTCCTCCATTCTCCTCTCAGGATCTTGGGCATGCATGAACATATGTGCGGCATGAGTTTAAGCCACCAGGTCCAGGACTCGAACCACGGTCGACTACATGGGAGTCCAGTGACATAATTACAGTCTTCTGGCTCCCAACTCACAGTTCTTTGTAAAATATCATTCTGCTTCACATTGTTTGCCACCTTGTATTTGCTTGCTAAGGCCTCCATACAAATACTAGAGATCTGGTGGGTTAAACAACAAAAATTTATTTTCTCACAGTTCTGGAGACTAGGCATCCAAGACCAAGGTGTCAGCAGGTTGGGTTCTCTTGAGGCCTCTTTCCTCGGCTTACAGATGACTACTTCTAGCCTGGTTCTTGACATGGTCCTTTTCTCTGTTGCTGAAAGCTAATCCTAAGTCTAGCTGGGTCTAGTGTCTGGTTTTTCCTGTGGTCATCAGCAGCAGGTGTGGTTCTATACCTGAAATTGTCATTCTGGAGACTTGGCTGCCCCTTGCTATGCCCTATGCACTTCTGGTCTACTAAGATCCAGCCCCATATCCTCCCCATGTCTTGAGTTCAAATGGCCCAAGAAAGAGCTTGGAGTGGATCAGCCTCACTGGAACCTCACATTGGATCAGCTGATGGGAAAAATCAGCATGTCTGTGTCCAAGGTCCTTCTTATTAAAGATGCCCATCTTGGGAACCAGCAGTTAGCGTAATGGCTATGTCGCTGGACTCCCACGTAGTCGACCGCGGTTCGCGTCCCGAACCCTGTGGCTTAAAACTCACGCCAGGCGTGTGTGTGTGTGTGCCCAAGATCCCGAGAGGAGAATGGAGGAGAAGGGATTGCAGTGTGACCATCCCTCCTGGGGGGTGATTTCTCGCTTTCTGTCTCTATGTCTCTCTCTGTCTGTCTGGTGAGTGCACACGCCCTATAGCGAAAACCTCTCTCTCAAAAAGAAAAAGATGCCCATCTTATTAGAACTCACCTTAATAATCTTATTTTAACTTAGTCGTCTCTTATAAGGCTCTATCTCCAAGCACTGTAGAATTCTGAGATACTAGAATTCAGTTTCCACATATGAACTGGGGGAAGTGGCACGGTTCAGCCTATAACTCTCCCACACAGCCTTCTATCAGTCTCTTCCCTGTAACTTACTTTGCTGGTGCCACATAACTCTGCCACTGAGCTTCTGGGCTTAGCCTCCTGACACCCCAGCAGTCCATAAAGTTGGTTATGACAGCCCGGCCCAGGAGGGACAATATGCTGATTCAATCTAGGCTCTTTCTTGGGCACTTCAAACTCGAGACATAGAGCGCTGAGCTGGATTTTTAATGAAGCAGAAGTGCACAGAGTAGAGCTAGGAGGAGCTAAATCTACAGAACAGCAAGCTCAGAGTAGAACTGCACATACTGCTGTCGAAGATGGAGAAATGCTGGACTCTAGACCCAGCTGGACTCCAGATGAGCTTACAGCCACCAAACTGCTCAGCTTTGTGAGGCCCCTGTACCACGATGCCTGGGTTGAAGCTGCCAACATGTGATCTTCTTTACTTCTGAGAATATCTTGATATTAAAAACCAAACAGCAAATCAATGAAACCAATATTGGAGTAATTCTGGTAAACGCAAAGAACTCTATTCCAGATCATTCTCATTTTCTCAGCTTAAGAAATGCATGTTTCCTGAGACCAATAAATAAATAAGTAAATGCTTGAATATTGGCTTGCTCTTTTCTCTGAGAAAAAAAAGTTGTGAGGGACCAAAACAGAGTTGAAATTGCTCTGCCAAGGTTTTTTTGTTGTTTTTTGTTTTTGCTTTGCCAGTGGGCTCATGCACTCTCCAGAAAGAAACAGAGAGATAGAGAAGAGAAATCCCAGTCCTTTCCCCACCCCCCACCCCATAGAGAATGGTCACATTGCAATCCCTTCTCTTCCTTTCAGGATTTTGGGAATACATGCACATTCACCCAGTGTGTTTCTCAAATCACCAGCCCCAAAACTTGAATTGTACCATAAGTCATGTGGGATCTGGCTGTCTTAAGCATCAGGCTATGGAGCCAGCTCCTTTGTAAAACTAGGACAAGTGGTAAGCAAGAACCTGGAGAGGTAATCTAAGCTGGCCACACAGCTGTAGACTGCAATCTCCCTATAGTATCCTGACTTGTGTTTGAAATAAGTCGATTTCAAACAAAGTGGAAAGAAGGAAGAATGGTGATCTATTAGCAAACATCCCATGACCTTTGCCAAACTGTACTCAAAACACAGATGTTTCATGAGCCTCATGTCATCATCGCATAGCTTCTACTTTGCTCTTTTTATTAGTTCTCCAAAGAGGCAGAGCCAATGGGAGATACAGATAGATAATATTTTTAATAGGAATTGGCACACATGACACAGAAATCAAGAAATCTCACAACCTGTTGCCTGCAAGCAACCCAGTTCTAAGAACCAAGGGAGTCAATGATGTAGGACTTACAAGTCCCTGTCCAAGGTACTGAGAACCAGGAGCTCCGATGTCCACAGGTGGAGAAAATGGATTAAGTCAACTCAAAAAGAGAAAATTCACCCTTCCTCCACCTTTCTGTTACTTCTTGGGCCCTCAACAGATTGAATGATGCCCACCCAGTTGGTGAGGGTGTATCTTCTTTACTAAGTCTTTTGGTTCAAATGAGGCATTTCTTTGGGAAACACTTCACCAAAACACCCAGAAAAAATGTTTTACCAGCTCTCTGGGCACCTTTTAATTTAATCAGGTTGACATCATCATACCATTTACAGGGCAATTAGTCACTCATCTATGCTTTTCATAATCATACTTTTAGGTTCTTTAAATTTTAAAAAATATTTCATCACTGTACATCTTTGCAGCATACAAAATGAATCTTCCTAGCATGAATACACTGCATATCAGTCCAGTCAATGGCATTACCATACACATTCTCATCAACAGATTATTTTCTTTGAAGCAGTTAGAGTCCATCCTTTGCCATTTTATTCAAATAAATCAATTTTTTTTCTTTACTTTTCCTCCTTAGACCAAGCCCTCTTTTCCTTTGCCTATTCAGTCATTCCACTCTAGGCTTACTTTGATTTGTTTTTCTTTTTCCCATAGCCACAATCTCCAAATATATCCCAGTGTTCAGAGTCATTCATTATAACCCCCTGGGATAGCAATCAGATGACTGGTTTTTGTTTTATTTCCCACACAGTCAGCGCAGTGCCCTTCACACAGTAGGCAGAAAATAAATGTTTCCTGACTCTTCTTTATTCAGGCTATTTGTGGCAGAAGGGCAGTTTCTTCCCCAGTGCAGGGGAGTGTTCACATATTTCACAAAGAAACACTAAGATCTGGGAGTTCTCCACCAACTTTCTGAGTAATGGTTAGTTATATCCTAGTTCTTGCTATGGCTTCTCTTGTTGACATGAAACCACACTGAGGCTACCAATTTACTCTTGTCCCGAGACTTTTCATCAGCTCCAGAAAAATTCAAATATGTAACATAAAGACCTCGCTGACCCAAAACTTACTCAGTTGTCAACAGAGGAATCTATGGTTTGTGTCCCTCCAAAATTCATGTGCTGAGATTTGGTGGTGAAGGTATTAAGTCAAAATTTGATACCTTCTGGACCAGCAGTTAGCATAATGGCTATGTCACTGGATTCCCATGTAGTCGACTGCGGTTCGAGTCCCGGACCCGGTGGCTTAAAACTCATGCTGGGCACGTGTGCATGCATGCCCAAGATCCTGAGAGGAGAATGGAGAAGGGATTGCAGCATGGCCATCCTCCCTGGGGGGTGATTTCTCACTTTCTGTCTCTCTGTCTCTCTCTGTCTTTCTGGCGAGTGCATGTGGCCTATAGCAAAAATCTCTCCAAAAAAAAAAAAAAAAACAATTGGTACCTTCATGATGTTGAAAGGTGGGCCTTTGGGAGTGATTGATTAGGATGGGCCCCCTATGATCAGCTCCTGGTGGTTTTATAAGGAGAGGTAGCAAGACCAGGAGACACACATGGAACACCGACCACTCCTGCCCTCCATGTTGTAACACAGTCAGGCCATCCCCACCAAAGGTGGCCCCTGAACCTTGGCTCTCCAAACAATGAACAGCATTAACTTCAATTATTTTAACTTACCTAGATTAAAGTATTTTCTGTTATTAGCAATGAAATGGACTAGAACAGAGCGAATGGAAGTTACTCAGAAAAACATGTTGACATTGATAGTACTTCTAGCTACTTGGAAATTGTACCAGGCCTTCCTTTTCAGAATTAGCAATTTCTGGCCAAGAGATGCTCCAAAAAGCCTTTCAAAGCAAAGCACTGACAATAGCTAATGAGGGTGCTGCAGGGTTAGCTGAGCAAAACCATAATGTATTTCCTCCAGGAAAGGGGTAGGGGGAATGGGGAGAAGCCTGAAAGGAGAAAAAAGGTGATGAAAGAAGAAAAAAGGTGACTTTTTCCTAATCATGTCTAAGTATCCCTTTTTTTTATAAAACAGTTGAGCTGTTAACTTCTTTGCTAAGGCACGTATGCACTTTGGAAAGGTAATTTGAAAGCGAGTTGAGCCATGACAAATAGGGACAGCTGGCCTAATTGAATCATTTGATCTAAGACAGCTCAACTTGGTTATCCTCACTGCAGCCCACACTGATATTAGGGAGTGAATCATTAGCCATGAAATCATGTCGACTTTC
>NW_006159773.1:1324303-1365400 GCF_000334495.1 Tupaia belangeri chinensis
ACAGCAATCACGGCCTGCCTTTCATTAGAGCCCCAATAAGTTCTTTAGTCTGTCTGGAAAACAGCAGAGCAGCTTGGAAAACTTTTAGACTCAGCCTCAGAAAGTCATTTGCTCCCACATGCTGTATCAAGCATTTCAAAGAAAGGCTGGGTATAAGATGGCTACAGAAACAAGCACGCTCACCCAGCCTAGGTACATTCAGGCTTCTTAGACACTCACACCTGCTGTTCTTTATTTTGTAAGCAACAGTTTCCCGTCACTTGGGAAAGTAAGCTCGAAATGGGGTAATAATAAAATACGTTAACACTTGACCTACAGACATCCCTAATGGGAGTCTTCATGTATGTAGGACATTCCTGTCATCTTTAATTTAGTTTTTGCAAAAGGAATGGAAGGGACATGTTCCTCTTTTCACTGGGTTTGTCAAGGCAGTGAGGCATTTCAGAGAGCTCACGTGGAGGGGCTGGTCCACTGAGATGCTGAGCAAGCCCTTGGGCCTTGCAGCAGAATAGCTGAGAGCCACGTGCCGTGTCTTTAACCTACTACCACATACATGGAGGGCTTTATTAGACTCTCCTCTCAAAACTGTACCTGAGCTGCATCAGTCTCAATTTCCCTGCAAGTAGACCCTGGCATAAAGGATTGTGAGAACAGGAAGAGTGAGACAAGGAAGGAAAGCAAGCCATTGGAAGGTGCCATGGGCTCTTTCTGGAGCAATGCCATCTGATCCTGCTGCAGGCTGCTTAGGGATCCATGAAAGGCATGTGGAACTGCTGGCTGGAGAAGAAAAGAGGGAATGCTTATTCACTTGCTCCTGCTCCCCACTAGTCAGCAGCAGCCCCAAAGGGTTAACACCTTGCATTTCCAGGATCCACATGTGTGAGTGATGAGCCACTCCCCAGCTGTCCCACACTGGGTCTCTGGTCACTCAGGACAACGCTACCTGAGGCTGGACCCTGTACACTTGTTGCTTCACAAGCCTGGCCAAAGCCTGCTTAGAGGTGATCTCTTGGCTTAAGAGGTGGACCAATAAGATTTTGAAAAAACCATGTTGATAAGAATTATTAGAAACAGCAAGTGTGGCTCAGATGCAGTTCCTGACAGGTAAAATGTAGACAAATTGGTACATTCAAGGATTTTAAAAAGTCGTAATAATGACAGCTGCTGATAACATTTATGCTGAAAATACCATCAGATCTAGGATAGGGACCAGATCTCACGCAGTTTTAATCCCCAGCTGGGTCACCCTGAAACATGCCAGGCACATGCAGGAGTGCCCAGGATCCAATAGGCTGGAGTATTGGAGGAGGTGAATTGTAGTGTGACCAGACTCTGTGGAGGCTGCTCATCTGTCTCTCTCTCCCCTGCGTGTGTGTCTGCACCCTATCACAAGTAAGGTTCAGGATGAAATATAGCCAAGACTGAGGAACAAGAACCGATATGGCTCGCTTCTACAACCATCCAAACAATAGGCGAGTCTAACAGAAACTCCTTAAAATAAATGTGAAGTCAGGGAGCCTGCTGATGTAGTGTCTGTGTGTGTGCTTACACATATGCACGCATGCAGGCACATGCAACAATGCATGTGTGTAAGTACAGCAATCAATCTGAATCACTAAGTTTCAAAGTTGGAAAACAACTTGGAAGTCATCTCCTTTAAATTGCCAATTACTGCAAATGAGAAAATCAAGCTACTTGGTGGGGACAGAGTCAATTCCTAATCCTAGACTATGCTTTGCCTGCAAGTCAGCTTGAACCATACAACCTACCGGTTTTACTTCTTTGATGGGAGCAGTGGTGATCTGAGTGATTTGAGATCAAGGCAATATCCCATGCCTTTATACAATAAAACTATTTTTATAGGAATCATCACATAAAACAAAGATAAAAGCCAGAAAAGAACTGCAGATGATTTTTTTTAAAAAAATCAATGTACTGCATATATAAATATAATTAGGCTAGTAAAAACATTAAAGCTTTTAAATCAAAATAAACATTACCATACAAAAAGGGAAAAAAAGCAAAACTAAGTATTCAGTTGTTTTTTAAATATACCTAATAGTTTGAACTTTATACAGTTCAATACAAAATTATTTATGTAAATCTGTCTGATAGCTAATTTGTACATTTCAATTATGTCCGAATGTCTGCAAAATGTACAATTTAGAAATTATTAAACACAGTCACCTAGGTAACTTCATTTTCTTGATGTTTTAAATATATATTCAAATTCAATATTGCATGCAGAACATAATTTGCCTTTACCAATTAAAATCTTATATTGACCCTTGGCACTCTGCTACATTGCTTTCTATTCTAAATACAGGAAGTTGGATAGTGGGGCAGCAGAAAACCATGACAGCCTGCAGGGCTGCCTGGCATGGGAAGTGGCCACACTCATCCCTGGAGACCTCCCTAAACACACGGGTACAAATCTAGGGCTGGCTAAAGCTGGACTGCATCATGATGTCAAGACCCTGTTAGGGGTGCTGACTCTGTCTCTGTTGAGCTTTTTTAAAAATTGTAAATACAAAATCCAAGTAATCACACAGGAGGCTAGAATCGAAGAAACTCAAACTCTCTTCACCTTGACAGTCACTAGGCTTTTGTTGTTTATTTCAAATCTATTTTTTAAACTCAGGCATATGTCATACCCCGGAGACTGGCACACCAAGGACACCCACAGCAAGCTGAAACAGTTCTGCACCGTAAGAACTTTCCCTTGAAATGAACGCGTTACAGAGTCCGCATATGTCAGGGGCCCATTGTATAACCAGGAATTCTCCAACTTCTGTGTGAAATGCATGTCGAATAAGAATAAGTAATAACAATATACTAAGTGTATTATCTAAGCTCATCAGTGACTCTGACAATTACTTAGTGCTTAGGTCATAAGGGATTCATTTTTTTTCAGAATATTTTGCCACCGACATTGTTTTGAATTACGGGTACAAGGTGATAGTAAGAAGCGGACCAGCTTGTGGTCTGTTTTATAATTGCTTTTCTGTTGGCTCTGGTTTGAGAGTACGAGGTTCATCCCAGCATGTGCCAAGAGTTTGTTCTCAGAATGGACCTTTTTCCATGCAGTCCCTCTTCTCTAAGCTCATATTCTGAGATAATACAAGGAAACTTCGAAAGTTTTGCACATGGAGGCCAGAGGCTGGCACAGCGATAATGGCTTAAAAATCATACCGGGTGCATGTGCGTGCATGCCCCAAATTCCAGGAGGAGAAGAGATTGTGGTGTGGCTACCTCCCTGGTGGGTGATTTCTTACTATCCCTCTCACTGCTTCTCTCTGGTGAGCACATGCATACTATGGCGAAAAAAAAGTTTGTGGGTAAATAAAATTAGAATATAAATTTATTTTGGTGCAAAAAAAAAAAAAAGAAATTCATGCACAATTTATCAGAATAAGAATTTTCTATGAAGTTTTTGAAAACCTTTTATAACAGAGCTTGATTTCTCTGACACCTACTTCCAAGCTTTGGCTTCAGCCATTTTTTTCTCAATCAATTTCTTCCATTAAATGTTTTGATCCTTAAGCAAGTGAGCTGTACAGTGTCACAGAAGCCAGAAGAATTTAGAATTTAGATATGATGTTCTAAAATCACATGCATGCACACATGTATAGAAAACGAATCCTCAATGCTCCACAATCCTTTCATATTCAAAAGCCTAATTACTATGAATCAAGCCAACTCAACCATGTCCATTAAGTGATGATCTAAGTAACCCAACATTAAAAGACTTCTTGGGGCCAGCCAGTGGCATGGTGGTTAAAGTGACTGGATCCCACATGGCCAACAGCCCAGTCCCAGGCCTGGCAGCTTGAAAAAAATGTCAGTGTGTACCCAAAATCTCAAAAGGAGAAATAGAGAAGAGATTGCAGTATGAGTGTCTCCCATAGGGGGTGCTTTCTCACTTTCCTTCTATCTGTCCCTTTCTCCAGTAAGCATACAGGCCTTCTAGCAAATTAGGAGGAAATAAAAGGACTTTCCTATATTCATACAGTGAATACTCACAGATCATTTCCTCACTTACTTGTGCTTAGATATTTTTCCACTTAAAAGCCATGTTCCTGGTGCCAGCAGATTTGTCATTGTTACATCGGATTCCCACATGGCTGATCATAGTTTGAGTCCCAGACCCAGCAGCTTGAAGCTCACACCAGGTGCATGTGCATGAATGCCCGAAATCCCAAGAAGAAAATGGAGGAGAAAGGACAGTGGCATGGCCATCCCCCCTGGGGTATGATTTCTTGCTTTCTGTCTGTCTGTCTGTCTCTCTGTCTCTCAGGCAAGTATATATGCCTTCTAGCAAAAAACTCTCTAAAAGAAAAGAAAAAAATGCCATGTTCCTTACACAGATTATCTGGAATCTAGAGTGGGGGGAAAAGAAATTGAAATTCAAGTTCATTGAAATACATGAAACTGCTCAGACATGACAGGTCATAGTCAAATGTTACAATAAGACCCTTAGAGATTTAGGTAGGCGAAATCTGGCTTGAATGCCAAGAAAGGGCTGGTGGGTAGGATGAAGCTCGAGGCAGGCAACAGAGGCTTTTCATGATAAAAAGAAAAGGAGGAGGAAGGGCCAGTAGTAAGGCAGCTAGATCCATAGGGTCCTTGGAAGGGAAGGGAAGAGTCCTTGGTTTGCATACTGGTACCTCCCTGAGCCTACCAGGTGGGCACACAATTTCCAAGATCTAGGCTGGCTGAGATGGGCTGGATTGGGGCATGAGAGGCTGTCAAGGTTACTTGTCTCTCTGTGTCATTCTGTCTTTCTCTCATAAGAGGAATAAACTTTTAAAAAGAAAAAAGAGAAATAGATTTTCTAGCAGAACCATCAGGAGGACAGAAGAGACAAGGCACATAAGGAAAGTACAGGAAACAATAGTCACCTCATCTCTTGCCCCACTTAATTCTTCCTAAGTGAGGAAGAGGTACACTTGGAAAGGATAGAGAAATTTTATTCATCATGATCCCCCAAAAGATAAGCCTGTGGTTTTTTTTTAAAGAGATAACTTGATAAGCAAGAACATCCAGAAGTACCATAGATATCCCATTACTGCTAAGTAAAGCATACAAAAAAGAACTTACTTTTTTTTCCAAGAAGTGCATGAGAGTCTGATGAGTTTATTTTCCTTTATGCACTTCCACCACTTTTCTTAATACTTTTTGCTGATCCACTCTTCTTCTCCCCTTCTATTTAAGCCAGCCTGGAGCTTTCTTGACACTCCTTTGGTTTTTGCATTGCACTCCTATAACTTGCTGTTTCAGCCTATGCTGTTACCCCTGCCACACGTACACACATGTTCTCTCACCTGGATTGTCAAATCCTTGAGGTCAGGATTCACGTCTTGTTCTTTCCAGCAGATCTCATAACCGTCTAGCAAATTGCCTTACATGTGGCAGGTGTTCAAGAAGTACAAGTATCATAAAGCGAGCTAGGGAGACTTATCTTCAGTCTCCAGAGAGCCCACAATATTTCACAGGGAATGAAGGTCACCAAGGGGCCCATTTAATTTTTTATTTATTCAATGCACAAATATGGCATGTTATTTATCTCCGAGGGTGTATTGATTGGGACAATGTTTCAGTGATGGACCAAGATGGTGTTAAAAATGTGGTGACTAGAGAGAAATAACTTTGTGTGTCTCTACCAGAAGGAAATCAGGCTTAAAGAAACCTACTTCAAGGGCAATCTTAACAGCAGAGACACAGCCCACCCAAAGCAAGCTCCTAAGCTGTGGCTCCTGCAAAGAAGTTGGAAAAACTCTACCAAGGTTGACTTCCTCTTTCATATTTGAAAAAGGGTTAATATGCTCACACCATCTTTTCTATGCTCTTTGGTTGGCTTCCTTGCTTCATTAACAGTTTTTTTCTGAAAAAAGCAAGCTTTCGAATCATTGCTCCATACAACCCCTTTAAATGCCATGTCACTAACCAAGGGATAGGAATACTGGAGATCTTGGCAATAGGATCAGCTGCTTTCAAATTCGTGAATTTTGCTTCCATTTTTCACAATACAAATACCCCTATAATTTTTTCAGGGTTAATTGAACAATTTGGAAGAGAATATGCCCACCTTTTCAAAGATGTCCAATGTTTTCCCCAAATATTTCCATTTCTTATTCTTTCCTGATTTGCACACCATTTTCTCATGAACAAATAGTGTCTCACATGCCAGCTGGACCTGGACGATAGTAGGTTTGTTTCCAAAGTAGGTTCACTTCCAGAGCATTGACAAAAGACCAAGGAAAATTGACCAGAAGAAGGCTGTTTTCTAGGGATATTTGAAGTAAAACAATCCAAATCTGGATTGTCACTATATAATAGGAGCTGAGAAAATTTAAAAGCAAAGTCAAACGCAGATATTCTGTTGTCTATAGAATTTTCCTTTCCAATGTAGTATTCCCATGCTTCAATCTCCTTATCCCTATCACCTACCAATACAGAAGGAAGGAATGAAGGATGAAATGAAGGAAGTAAAAGCAAAGAACAAGGAAGAAAGAAATAAACTTATTTGCAATAATTTCAGTAAGATCGAAGAGTTCTAGTTAGAGCTCCAATCTTCCCAGCATGTTATAAACATCACTAACTGCTTTATGATTAATAATGTAAGAATTTACCCTCAATCAACAGCACAAAATACTCCAAGCATTGTTAGTGATTCACTTTTAAGTTATATGCTTCCCAGTTCATATCAGAAATTCTGCTGTTGAAAGTTATGTAAGCAAGCAAACAGAGAGACCATCTGACATTCCCACAGCAGATCTCCTCACCTTGCCCTGCTCTTTGGCCCCTGAACCATATTATTTAAGTCTCTTGTAGACTTGCTTTCCTGAGCTGCAATTTTACCATAAGGGAAACCCATAGTCATTGCATCTGTTATTGAGGTGAAGGACATTGTCCACTGTAAGATGTGGGCTGCCTTGTTTCATTCAAGTGATTTGCTTAATAATTTAAAGTAAATGAAAGTTTTGTTTCATCTGGGGATTTGCCACTATAATGAAAAGACTGATTTCTTTAAAAACATTTCTTTTATTCTGCCAGAGGGTGTGTGCTCACAGGAAAGAGAAAGAAGAAGCATGAGAAAACAGCCTTCAAGGGACATGGTCCACAATCCCTTCTCATCCATTCATCCCTTCTTTTGGGATTTTGAGCAGGCATGCACATATGCCCAGCGTGTTTCTCAAGCTACCAGGTCATGGACTAGAAGCACAGTCACCAATGTGGAATCCAGCTGCCTTAATCACTAAGCCATGGCTGGCCCAACTTCAGTTTTTTGTTTTTGTTTTAATTTTGTTTTATTCATGATAGAGAACACATACATGTGCAAGAGAAAGAGAAAGAGAGAAAGAGAAGTCTCATCATGACACAATCCCCTTTTCCTGGCCCTCCAGCTCATTGGGATCTGGGGCACATGCTCAAGCACGTAGAATATTTTAAAGCCAAGCTGGGACTCTAAACCCACAGTTGGCCACGTGGCTTCCAGCACGACACTTCAGTTTGCTGCCAACTGCATAACCAGGCTGGGCCTGACTTCATTTCTGGTCTTTATCGACAGCTTTTAAGTTTTCCTCTTCCTTTTGTGCCCACATCTGGACAAGATAATAACAGTTTCCTCATTTGGTACCTGCAGAAGATTCAAAGCACACAAGCCCTCGCCAGACCAGGCCCAGGAAATTTCACCCAGCCCCACTCTTACCAAAATGAAAACCCAAGTCACTTGCCTTTCCTTTCTCTCCCTCAAGTCACATCAGATCCATTGCGAGGCCTTTTCTTTTCTCCCCAGAGACCTTAATCAAGAAAGTAATAAATCTTTTTTATACCTTTTTGGTGTGTGTTGGGGGTGGGGGGGGTGAGAGAGGAAGGTGTCATCAGTCTTGACATCCCAACTAAATATTGGGTATAGTGCCCATCCTTAGGGGGGTGACAGAAACAGCTACCTTCTTTCTGAAGTGGGAACCCCATAATGTCCACCTCCCACTGGATCTTCACCATTTTAAACACCAAGAAATAATGTTAGGCTAATGGTTTGTGTATGCGTGGACACCTCCCAGTCAAGTAGATGGTCCTTCATGGTGATAGAAATTAATTCCCAGACCCAGCTGGGGTTCGCTTCTCTGTGTACTCATAGCATGTCCCATACTCTCTGGTCACGCAAACACCCCAGGAGACCATAAGCCCTAAAAGGGCAGTTCTTCCCATCTTATTCACTGTAACATCCTCAGCACCTAGCAAGGGGAGGACTTAGCTTATGTTAGATTAACGAATGATCGAAAGAATGAAATTTAGGTAGAGGTGTGATTTGTATAAAAATAGGGCAAAGATTAATTCATTTTTTTAAAAACCATTTTCTTCTCTAGTTTAAAAAGTGAAAATTACCAAGTCAAAATCCTAACCTACAGCATTCTCACACAGGTAAGCTGCCAGTGTGGAGTCTAATTGCCTGGGCCCTGCTCTACCACAGCCACCTGCGTTGAAATACTGGAGCAAATCACAATTTATGTCCCAAAGTTAAACTTCATTAAATATTAGTTTAATTTAATGTTTTCCAGATTAATTTCAGATTAATTTATATCCAGGCATTTGCACAGCCCAAGCAGTAGCTCTCCTTTCTGTCATTTCTATCATCTCACAGACAGCAGAAAAAGGGGAAATGTATGACTAAGAAGCACCATGATAGAGTAAGTAGGGGGAGATTTAATTAAACTATTACATATCTTTTCCTCGGATATGAAAAAAAAAACACATAAATTTGCCAACAAGCAGAGTTGTATGCATATGAGGAAGCCTGATAAACAAATACTCCAGAGATACAAAAAGCGGTGCTTATAAAATGATTTCAACGGAAAATCTGACGCTGTACATAACCCTACATTTTCTTCCTATGTCTAATAGTGCATATTTATGTCAAAAGAATCTTTTATCCCTTAATTTGTTTTCAAAGAGAATGAAGAGAGAAAAGATCGTTCATTAATATTCAATACATCTTTCTGTGCATGGTTGTCTTTTCAAGAATTACAGGACTTTGGAGCTCAAAAGAACCCAGGAGAGCGTCTACTCCCATGGAATTCACACCCTTTTAACTCTATGCCCTTCACTCAAATGAGATCTTATATGGAAATTATCACTTAAAACAAGGTGAAGCACAACTGCTTTGGGGGAATGCAGGGTTCCAAATCTGAGCACTCTTTTATACCTCTCCCCTTCTCAGCAGCTGCCGCCATTCCCAACCAGGTAATTTACCAGAGCTCTACAAACACTTTGAAATTCATCCATTTAATCCAACCTCCCATTTTACAGATGAAAAAAATTGAGGCAGGTCGAACCAAGAGACTAGCCAAGTTGCACTGACAAACTAACCAAACTGAGAGTTCAATCCTCACCTCCCCCCTGCTGAGTCACTGCTCTTCCACCTGCCTACCGCATCATGAGGAAAGCAGGCAAGGAGCTCAGAGTTCCTCATCCGATGTGGTAGCCAAAGGGCACATTTCTGCCCAAGAGGGACCAACCAGGGGAGTGGTTACAACATATGACCCTGTGAGCAGAAGGAGCCCTGGGTAAGAACTCAGCTAGCCATTCTATTTTTTAAAAAATAATCTTTCTATTTATTAATTTTAATTACTTATACATTTAATCGCTGTACATCATTTAGATTGTAAAGAGACTTTACCCAACGTGACACACACCTCAGTCCAGCCCAGTTGAGAACATACATATGTCCTCATCAACAAATAATAACCCATACCCGCATCCCACAAATTCCTTCCCTCTGCTAGCCATTCTTTTTAAATCACAAATATCTGCAGATGGTAAATATATATATATACATATATATATATATATATATATCTCAAATCTTACAAAACTGTAGGAAAAAAATTCCTCTCCTCTCCTTTGTCTCACAAATTCCACATCTCAGAGGTAATCTCTTTAATCCTCACTAAATGCATGCAAAATTCTGTTTCTAACTTTACCAATATTAGGTAGAAAGAAGAGGACTTGATCACGTGTACCACGCCCCCTTCTCCCCTTACCGAAGTAGCTCTACATCCTTGAGATCATCCCCATTTGTTCCTGCAGTTACAGTTACATCTCTGTACCCTGCTGGTTCTCTTGCATTTCCAGGAAACCTGTCTTTGCTTGGTTTGTTAGTTGGTTTTGTTTCTCTTTTCTTGCTCCTCTGAAAACATTCAGAATGTTCTTTGTCCTCTTAGTGTTCTAAACTTTCAGATGTTATATTTAGCCCTTTTATTCCTTTATTTTTTTCCTTATCTTGGTCAGACTCAATGTCACTTTTTTTTTCCTTTTTTTTTTTCTTCTGTTTGTTTGTTTAGAGGTCATGTGCACTCAACATAGGGAAACAGAGAAAGAGACAGGAAGAGGGAAAAGCCTCCCCTCCCTGCCCCATAGAGATCACACTGCAATCCTCTCTTCTTGTTTCTGGGCACCAACACACACGAGCCTGACATGTCTCTGAAGCTGTCAGATCCAGACCTCGAACCGTATTATAAGCCATGTGAGATTGAGCTGCCTTAACCAACAGGCCACTGAGTCAGCCCCTAATGTCTCTTTGAAAAGCGGACTAATGTTTTCCTTCAGCTCAGTGAAACTGTCTTCAGGATTTCTACTATTATTATCAGTATTTTCCATCCCTGGTAGGAATTTTAATTAGTGGGAGGGATACTGAACCTCTTAAATCTGTCTTCTAAGTTTCGTACCTTTTTTCTGATATTTTTCATTACATTGTCTCTTTTCCTCTGCATCCTGGCAAATGTCCTTGATTTTGTCTTCCAGATTATCAACTCCATCTTTACTGACTTTTCTAATATTCAGTTGCTTATTAAAATTATTTCCTCAGACATTGTTTCTTTTTCTCTAAATATTTCTTTATTATAAGAGCTTATTCTCTTTTATGTATGTGCATCTTCTCAAACCTCTAAGAATCCTCAATTTTTAAAATTGTTTTTTCTACTTTAAATTACCTTTTTTCTCTGGATCATGTTTTCTATCAGGAATCTCTCTGATAATAAGGTTTTAATTAGAAGCACTGTAATCCTCAATTGTCAGTTCATATCTGTGACATCACTGTCTAGACTGGCAAATTCAGATAACTGCCAGTTGTTCTGACAAAGCCCTTCTCTGAATAGGGGTGGGAAGAGGCAGCAGACACTAAGTGTCCACAGGGAAGCTTCTTTGAGGAGTGCCCTATAGGCACTCAAATAAGACTTTTACTCAAGGTCAGAAATCCTTGGTGTATTTCACTTTTAGGTTGAGTTGCCCTTTCTTTTTAATTTTTCTAGTGTCGTTGGTGGCTGTCCTGGCTTGCCTCAATGCTGTTCTGCTTCCTTTTCAAGCTCCATTACCCAGGGTAGATCCTTCTCTGGCAGATCATCCAGTGTTTTTATGGTAATGTGAATCTGGTACTAGAGCCATAAAGTCAGCTGTTTGAAATGAAATAGTTTGACAACTGCCCCCTGCTCTGTTCCTGGTCTTACGTCTGAGTTTTACTGTTCCCTGAATGTTCTTGTCAGCTATGGCTCTTAGCTCCAGTAAGTAGATTTCCCTGTTGCTCTCTCTTAATCTGATCCCATCCAATTTTTCATCTGGCAGTATTCCTCAAATGTTACAGTCTGCTGATATCAGTTCCCTTTCCTTGGTTTCTAATATTATTGTGGCTTCTTAAAAAAATTTGCTATAGGGTGCACATGTTCACCAGAGAGAAACAAAAGAAAGAGAGGGAAAACAAGAAAGGACCCTCCATGGAGCATGATCATGCCACAATCTCAGCTTCTCCAGTCTCCTCTCAGGACTTTGGGCATATGCACACATGCCCAACATGGTTTTCAAGCTACTAGATCCAGGACTCAAACAACACAGTCAGCCACATGGAATCCAGCTGCCTTAATCACCACACCATCAACTGACCCACTATGGCTTTATTTTTATTTCTTATTTTAAATGTGTTCTCAGTCCCTTCTACTGAACTTAGGAAGGAAGAGGAAAATAATGTGTAAACTCAGCTGTCCATCTTGAACCCTGTCCCAATATTTTGAAATTCTATCTTGGAACACCAAAATCTTCCACAGTTTGGAGTAGAAATTACAAGCCTGTCCAAATATGTGAAGCCATATACCTAGTGACTTGCTAACTTAGGGGACAGGTGAGGAAGATCTCCTGCAAGCCATCATCAAGCTATACTACCCTACTCTCTAAGCAATTCCTCCACTTCCCATACATCTTAAATTCCCATCAGCCCCCATAAATGTAAGGAAACCTGGCAAAACAAGGAGAGAGATCTAAAGGCTATGGTCCTGACCAAGGATCATAGAAATCACTATACAATTACAAGGGAAGTTTTACAAAAGGGTAGAAATGTGATCATGTGTCTTATATTTTATGTTGGCTAATAAGTCACAACAAGAATCTGAGAGTTGAAGTTATTTCCTCAAGGCCTTGCAGTAATCAGTGATTACTGAGGACTCAAATGAAGATATTTTTTATTATAGCTTCTCAATTCATCTCATTTTTCTTTTTTTCTCTTCTAGTGAACCAATAAAACAGAATATTTGCTCTTTCTTTCCCTTTACCAGTAAATTCTTGTCCTCTGTTTACCCCTTTGGCCACATAACTGCCTTTCCACATACCACTCTAGAGTTCTCCTTGTTTGTGAAGTCTGAGATATCAGCTGTACCTTTTGCACTAACATCAGCAATTAATTATAGTTCAAGTGCAGTCAATAAATTCTAAGCATTTAAAATATGGGAGGCATTGCACTAAGTGTTACAGGAAATGCTAGTACGAGTAGAAACACTTAAGAGAATACAGAGATACAAAGAATGGCCAATTTTGGCCAATTATTCCAATCATTTGGAGAACTGGTGGAGGAAGAGAAGTGTTGGTGACATTACAAGTGTCCAATAATATCTGGATCTCCTACTCCAAGCACTTCTCAAGCCCTTTGCAGTTAGGTGGATCCAGGTGACTAGTTCTGGCCAATGTGACATGTGTCCCTTCTAGGCTGAGAAGAAAAACCTACAAACAACTCTCCAGGATTCCTCTCCTTGTGATGGCTACCTGGAACCTTCCCATGTGGCTTCAGCATGCTGCACTACCACTGTTTTAATAGTGCTGCCACATGGCAGGGAGCTTCTCTGAGCCTGGGACCCACAGTGATTATGTGGGCCACAGCGTCCTGCCAACCCATGTGGAACATGCAGGTTGAGCCAGAGTAATTGTTAGTTCTGTAAACCACTGAATTTTTATTGCCAGAACCTAATCTATCCCAACTAACAACAAAAGCCCATTAAAAAAAAAAGGAAGAAGAAGAAAAGAGAAGAAAAAGAAAAAAAAAAACTAAGAAAAAACAGAAATGAGAAGAGCATTACGTTACATGGATATCAAAGAAGGTGATTCATTGCTATTATAACAAGAGAAACTCACCAGGGACCCAGCCACAGTGGCACAGTCAGGAGGGGTGCTATTGCATCATGCTCACTCCTGAAGACATCCAGGTATGCATGGTGAGTCTACCTCAACATGCCCAGAGGGTTGCAGGTCTGGGGAAAAGATTGTGGTATGAAAGCCCTGTTGAGGGTGTCTTTCTCTCTCTCTCAATAAATAAACTTTAAAGAAAAAATATTTTTAAAGATCTACTCATAGCCTGGTGGCTCAGGTGGCTGGGTCCCACATGGCAAACCACACAGTTTGAGGGAAGAAGAAGAAAAGAGAAGAAAAAGAAAAAAAAAAACTAAGAAAAAACAGAAATGAGAAGAGCATTACGTTACATGGATATCAAAGAAGGTGATTCATTGCTATTATAACAAGAGAAACTCACCAGGGACCCAGCCACAGTGGCACAGTCAGGAGGGGTGCTATTGCATCATGCTCACTCCTGAAGACATCCAGGTATGCATGGTGAGTCTACCTCAACATGCCCAGAGGGTTGCAGGTCTGGGGAAAAGATTGTGGTATGAAAGCCCTGTTGAGGGTGTCTTTCTCTCTCTCTCAATAAATAAACTTTAAAGAAAAAATATTTTTAAAGATCTACTCATAGCCTGGTGGCTCAGGTGGCTGGGTCCCACATGGCAAACCACACAGTTTGAGTCATCCATGGTTTGAGAAACATTCTGAGCATGTGTGCATGCATGCCCCAAATCTCAAAAGGTGAGAGGGAATTGTGCCATGACCATGCCCCATGGAAGTTGCTTTCTTGCTTCCTTTCCCTCTGGTGAGTGTGCATGCCCTCTATCAAACTAAAAAGAAGAAGAAGCAGCAGAAGAAGACAGCACAGTGGTAGTGCAGCATGCTGAAGCCGCATGGTAAGGTTGCAGGTTCACAAACCTAGGTCCCCTGCACACAAAAGCATATGTTCACATTCACATAATTTTGGCTGGCTGAAGGTGGAGATATATTGTGTCATAGAAACCCCATTGGGGTGCTTCTCTCTATCTTCCTCTTTCTTGCTTTCTATTTTCTCATGGAATAAGTTTTAAGAAAAAAAAAAATACTAAAACTCAGTAAAACTTTAATCGTAGATAACTATTTCATCAACCTCTTGTTCTTAAATATGACTGCTCTGCTTCAATAATTTCCCTGGATCAAAAAAACAAATACAGGGACCAGCAGATGGTGTAATGGCTATGTTGCTGGATTCCCATGTAGTCAACTATGGTTCAAGCCCCAGACTCGGTGGTTTAAACTCACACTGGGCGTGTGTGCGTGCGTGCCCAAGATCCCGAGAGGAGAATGGAGGAGAAGGGATTGTGGCGTGGCCATACCCCCAGGGGTGATTTCTCATTTTCTGTCTCTCTGTCTCTCTCTTTCTGGTGAGCACACGCACCCTATAGCAAAAACCTCTCAAAAAAAAAAAAAAGCCACACATACAGAAACACACAACAAAAGTATAAACCTGAAATATGAAAAGCAAATGCATGTAACAATAAGATCAAAATATGTACATGATTGTACATGATATAAAACATTAAATAAGTAAATCATTGGAATATTCCTATTGAACTGAACAAATGGAATCTAATAGAGCAGCTGTTAGCATTATCTTCCTCAGTTAAGAGAGACCTTGATGACTCATTTAGAGCTTTAAAAATTGTAGCTTTTTCCCTGAGTGGTATAAATAAGATTTTTCTATTATCTCTTATTTAATATATACTCTTAGATTTTATATATATGTTATTCACAGCACAAGATCCTATCTGCTCATTCTGTCACTTAGATTTGGAAACTTCCCTGTCTCCTTAAGCACCATGCAAAACTTAGCCAAGCAAATTCATTAAAATTAGGCCAAAAAATGCAGACATATTAGTGACAATCTAATTTTTCCTATGTATTTATTCATAGATCCAAATATGGGATAGCATGTGCTATGGTTTGGATAACAGTTTGTCCCCAGAAGTTCATGTTCTGGAACTTGGTACCCGATGTAATGGCATGGGTGGGCTTAAGACCTTTAAGAAGTGAGGTCTGATGGGCAGTGTTTGCATCATCGAGGAATCATGGATTAGTGCTGTCCTCTTTACAAGACAAGTAATGCTGTAACAAATAAAGATCAGAAATATTTCTGAATGCTTTAGTCTGAAGTAGGGCAGAAAAAAAAGAGAAACAAAAACCATTTGAAGCAGGTCTACTATACCCTTTTCATTTTTTTATGATTTATTTTATACATTAAATCACTGTACATCACTACAACTTGTAAAATGAATTTACCCAACATGAATACACTTTACACCAGTCCAGCTGAAGATATCATACAAGTTATCATCAACAGACAATTCTTCATTTCAGTGTCCCTTAAATGTCTTGACTCTCTAGTTTTCTCCCTGATTCCTTTCCGCTCACTCTCTCCCATTTGCCATCCTATTCCCACACTTTCTCCAGTATTCATAACCATTTTCCTTACTTCCATACCTTCTAATTTTTCAGTTTCCACCATGGAGTGTAGATAGTCAGTATATATTAAGAAGAGACATACAATGTCTCTCTTTCATTGCCTGGCTTGCTTCACTAAACAGTAAATCTTCTGTATTCATCCACTTGAATGCCAGGGTCTAGTTTTTTATGGCTAAGTAGTATATCATAGTGTATATGTGCCACACTTTTTCAGTCCATTCATATGTCCATGGACACCGGGGTTTGTTCCATATCTTAGCAATTGTGAGTAATGCCCTCAATGAACATAGATGTGCAAGCATTTTTCCTACTGAGCATTTTCTTATCTTTGGTTACATACCCAGGAGTGGAATTGATCATTGATCCATTTTGAGTTGATTTTTGTTAATGGTGAGAGGTAAGGGTAGAGATTCATATTTCTGCAGGTGGATACCCAGTTTTTCCAGCACCATTTGCTAAAGAGGTTTTAATTATCCCACTAGATTTACTGGAGCTCTTTGTCAAAATCAGTTGACTGTATGTTTTGGAATTTATTTTGGGGTCTCTGTTCCATTGTTCCACATGTCTGTTTTGGTGCCAGCACTATGCTGTTTTGATTATCACATCTTTGTAATATATTTTTGGATCAGGGAGTGAGATGCCTCCTATTCCACTCTTCTTGTGCTGGATCATTTTAGCAATACAGGGTCTTTTATGATTATAAATTCTATGACTGTCTTTTCTAGATCTGTGAAGAATGTCTCTAGTAACTTGATTGGGATTGTTTTAAATTTGTAGATTAATTGCCATTTTAATTATATTAATTCTTCCAATCCAGAAACATGAGGTGTACTTCCACTTTTGTGTCATTTTCTATTTCTTTCTTTCTTTTTTTTTAGATTTTCATAGTTTCCCTTGTAGAGATCTTTGACTTTTTGGTTAGATTTATTCCTAGGTATCTTAAACTTCTTATGGTTATAGTAAATGGGATTGCTTTCTTAAGTTCTACCTCAGTCTGCTTGTTGTAAGTATATAGAAATGCTGTATATTTTTGTTTGTTGATTTTGTGTCTTGCCACTTTATTGCATTCATGTTTCACTTCCAGGAGTTTTTTCTGGAGATATCTTGGGTCTTCTATATATACAATCATGTCATCTGCAAATAAAGATAAGTTCAACTCTTCTTTTCCTATTTGAATGCCTTTTATTTTATTCTCCTTTCTGATTGCATTGCTAGGACTTCCAACACCATATTGAAAAGGAGTGTAGAAAGTGGGCAGCCTTGTCTTGTATTAGGTTTTAGTGGAAAAATTTTCATCTTTTGCCCATTCAGTATGATGTTAGCTATGGGTTTTTCATATATGGCTTATATCATGTAGAGAAATATCCCTTCGATGCTGATTTTGCCGAGAGTCTTAATCTTAAATAATGTTGTATTTTATCAAATGCTTTTTGCATCAATTGGTATAATAATGTGGTTTTTATCTTTCTTTCAATTAATATGTTGTATTACATTTATGGTTTTGCATATGTTGAACCCTCCTTGCATTCCTGGAATAAAGCCTACCTGGTTATGATGTATAATCTTTTTCATATATTGTTGGATAAAATTTGATAGTATCTTGTTGAGAATTTTTGCATCTATACTCATCAGAATTATTAGTATGTAGTTTTCCTTTTTTGTCATATCCTTATCTGTTTTGGGGATGATGGTGATGGAGGCTTCATAAAATAAATTTGGGAGAGTTCCTTTCTTTTGAATCTTTAGAAATAATTTGGAGTTAACTATTCTTTATGTGTGTGTGTGTGTGTGTGTGTGTGTTTTGGAGAGATTTTTGCTATAGGGTGCGTGCGCTCGCTAGACAGACAGAGAGAGACATTAGAGACAGAAAACAAGAAATCACCCCCCAGGGGGGATGGCCACGCCACAATCCCTTCTCCTCTCGGGATCTTGGGCATGCACGCACTCGCGCCTGGCGTGAGTTTTAAGCCACCGGGTCGGGACGCGAACCGCAGTCAACTACATGGGAGTCCAGTGACATAGCCATTACGTTAACTGCTGGTTCCCGACTATTCTTTAAAAGTTTTGTAGAATTCAGAAGTGAAGCCATCTGGACCTGGGTTCTTTGTTGTTGTTGTTGTTCTTGAGATGTGATTTATTACTGATTTAATCTCATTGCTTGTAATAGGTCTATTCAGGCTTTCTATGCCTTCCTAATCCAATCTTGGTAGAATATATGTGTCCAGGAATTTGTCCATCTCATCCAGGTTTTCTTGTTTGTTGATGTATAGTTGCTCATAGTATTCTCTAGTAATGTTTTGTATTTCTATTATGTCTGTTGTAGATTGACTGTTTTGTTGCAAATTTGATTTATCTGGTTCCCTTCTCTCTTCTTCCTAATTGGTCTAACAGTGTGTCAATTTTGTTTATCTTTTCAAAGAACCAGCTTTAGCTTTCATTTATTTTCTATATAGTTCATTTATTTTCTATTTCATTCAGTTCTGCTTGAATTTATATTATTTCTTTTTTCTGGTATTTTCTGAAAATTTTTTGTCGCTTTTTCCTATTCCCTGTGGCATAGAATTAGGTTGTCTATGTGCCACCTTTCCATCTTCTTATGTGCATTAATTGCTATGAATTTTCCTCTTATAACTGCTTTTGTTGTGTTCCATAGATTATGGAAGCTCATTTATTCATTACCATTGGTTTCCATGAATCTTTTTATTTCAGTATTAATTCCTGTAGTGATTGTGAAGTCATTAAGGAGTAGGCTCTTTAGTTTCCAAATATGTATTTTTTAGTTTTTTTTTTTTCTAAAATTAACATCAAGTTTAATTCCCTCATGGTCGGAGAAGATGCAGGATATAATTTCTATACCTTTGAATCTGTAAAAGCTTGTTCTGTGTCCTGGCATGTGGTCAGTCTTCAAAAAGGTTGCATGCTGGGGTGAGAAAAATGTATATTTTGTAATTTGGGGGTGGAATGCACTGTAGATTTCTGTCAAGTTCATTTAATTTATGATATTATTTAGATACTGTATCTCTTTTCTTTTTCTTTCTCTTTCTTTCTTTTTTTTTCCTTTTGTCTAGATGATCTGTTTAAAGGAGACAGTGGGGTGTTGAGATCCCCAACAATTAGTGTATTGCAATCAGTCTCACCTTTTAGATCTAGAAGTCTTTTCTTCATATATCTGAGTGCTCCTGGGTTGGTTGCATAGATGTTTGTAAGTGTTATATCTTCTTGATGAATTAGCCCTTTCACTGCTATATAATGCCCTTCTTTGTCTCTTCTTACAGTTTTTGTCTTACAGCCTATATTGCCTGAAATCAGTATTATGACTCTAGCCTTTTTTGGCTTCCTGTTGCATGGAATACCTTTTTCTAGCCCTCCACTCTAAGTCTATGTATGTCTTTATCCATGAGGTGTGCTTCTTTTAGGCAACAGCTAGAGAGTTTCTATTTTTTTCATCCATTCAGCCAGTCTGTGTCTCTTGATTAAAGAATTTAATCCATCAGGACCAGCAGTTAGCGTAATGGCTATGTCGCTGGACTCGCACGTAGTCGACCATGGTTCGCGTCCCGGACCCAGTGGCTTAAACTCACGCCAGGCACGTGTGCGTGTGTGCCCAAGATCCCAAGAGGAGAATGGAGGAGAAGGGACTGTGGCATGGCCATCCCCCCGGGGGGTGATTTCTCACTTTCTATCCCTCGGTCTCTGGCTAGCGCACACGCCCTATAGCAAAAATCTCTAAAAATAAGTTTTTAAAAAGAATTTAATCCATTGGGAACCAGCAGTTAGTGTAATGGCTATGTCATTGGACTCCCACAGAGTCGATCGCGGTTCGTGTCCCGGACCTGGTGGCTTAAAACTCACGCCGGGCACGTGTGCATGCATGCCCAAGATCCTGAGAGGAGAATGGAGGAGAAGGGATTGTGGCATGACCATCCCCCCCTGGGGGGGTGATTTCTCGCTTTCTGTCTCTATGTCTTTCTCTGTCTGGCGAGCGCACACGCCCTATAGCAAAAATCTCTAAAAATAATTTTTTAAAAAGAATTTAATCCATTAACATTCAAAGTTATTATCGATATCTCTTTAGTTTCATTGGTATAGCACTCCCTTCAGAACTTCTTAAAGAGCTGGTCTGGCATTGGTAAATTCTTTCATGCTTGGTTTATCCAAGAGTGTTTTATCCTTTTTTTCCATTTGAAGGATATTCTTGCTGGGTATAGTAATCTTTTTTTTTTGGTGAGGTTTTTGCTATAAGGCACATGCGTTCACCAGACAGACAGAGAGAGACATAGAGACAGAAAGCAAGAAATCACCCCCCAGGGAGGATGGTCATGCCGCCATCCCTTCTCCTCCATTCTCCTCTCAGGATCTTGGGCACGCACACACACGCGCCCAGCATGAGTTTGGAGCCACCGGGTCTGGGACGCGAACCACGGTCGATTACGTGGGAGTCCAGTGACATAGCCATTACGCTAACTGCTGGTTCCTGTGGGTATAGTAATCTTGATTGAAACTGTTTTTCTTTTAACACTTTGAATATGTCTTCCCATTTTTTCCTTGCCTACATTGTTTCCACTGAGAGGTCCAATGTTAGTCTGATGGGATAACCTTTGTAATTACCTGATGTTTCTCTCTTGCCATTTTTAGAATCTTATTTTTAATCTGTGATTTTGATCAATCTGGATATTATATGCCATGGAGAGTATCTTCTTAGGTTGATTCTATCTGTGGTCCTTTTGTATTTCTTGGGTCTGGTTTGAATGCTTACCTAGGCTTGGGAAGTTTTCTTCCAGGATTTCATGGAATAGATTTTCAATGTCCTTATTAGATTCTTCACTTTCTGAGATACCAATTATTCAGATGTTTGGACATTTAATGGTATCTAGTATTTCCTGTATATTATCCTTATTTGAGGGCGAGTGATATGTTTTCAATCTTTTTGGTGATGTTTTTTCTAGGTCCAAGGTTTGGTCTTTTAGATCCAAGATGTGATCTTCTGCATGATCTAATCTGCTTTTACTACTTTCGAGGGAGGTTTTGATTTCCTGTATTATAGCCTTCATCTCTTTTTTTCCTTTTTCTTCTTCTTTTTTTTGAGAGGTTTTTGCTATAGGGCACATGCCCTCACCAGAAAGACAGACAGAGAGAGACAGAGAGACAGAAAATGAGAAATCACTCCATGGGGGGATGATCACACCACAATCCCTTTTCCTCCATTCTCCTCAGGATCTTGGGCTTGCACGCACATGCACCAGGTGTGAATTTTAAGCCACTGGGTCCAGGACTCGAACCATAGTCGACTACATGGAAGTCCAGCGACATAGACGTTACACCAATTGCTGGTCCCCATTTGATTCTTTTTTATGGTGTCCGTTTTTTTCTCTCAAATCATGAAAGGACTTATATCCTGGAGGTCATTGTTTCCTTTCTCTTGCATCTCATTTAGTTTCATCACTGCAAATAATCTGAATTGTTTATCTGGCATTTCCACAAATTATATTGTACTATCTGTGGATGATGAGGAGTTATTAATTTCCCTTGGGGGAGATTTTTGTTTGTTTGTTTCTCATATTTCTTGTGCCTCTACTCTGGTTTCTGATCATCTGATGGATTCTATGTTTCTTCCTAATTTCTTAGATTTAATTCTTAGAATTCAAAGGCATTGGGAGGAGGTGAGCTGGGGTCTCTCTGCAGTTCCATCTCTCTGATGCTCACCCTGCAACCTGCACTGTCATCACTGGAACTACATATTCCAATGGCCTCCTAGTTTCTTAAGGACAGGTGCATCTGGGGTTGATCTGCAAGGTATCAACTGAGGAAGAAATTAAGACCACATTCTACATGGCTGACTGTACAGTTTGCTCTTAGCCCTGGATACCTAAAAAACATGCAAGGCATGTGTGCATGTGTGCTAAAAATCCTGATAGAACGGAGAAATGGAGAAGGAGGAATTTTGGCATGATCATGCCCCATTTGGAGGGGCCTTCTCACTCGCTCTTTCTCTTTCTGGCTAGCACACATGCTCTCTGACAAAACAAAAAAAAAACCACTTGTCTTTTGATTATTGATACAACCATACTGGATAAAATTGCCGTCTGGTAATTTTAATTTACACACACACCTAGGTATACACCCTACTATATACTTTAATATATATCCATAACTTTTGAAGTAAGAGACATGGACAAAAATTGTCATGGCAACATTATTTGTGAGAACAAAACCTTGACAATGCCAAAGTCCACAAGCAGGAAACTGGATAAATTTTGTGGTATTCATACCCAAATTATAATTTACATAAAAACGAATAAACTATAATTATACATGTCAATACAGATGAATCTTATAAATTTAACCAAACAGATAATAAAATAATATAGAGAGTATAATTCCATTTATATAAAGGTCAACCCCAGAAAAAAGCAATACATTGGTAAAGGCTACATAAAATCATATAAAAGAAAAAAATAAAGAAAAACATGAGAGTGATTCACATAAAATCCACTAGAAAGGTTACTTAGGGACCAACAAAAGAAAAGGATGAGATTTTACAGATAGTCTCAAAAGCACTGGTTATTTTTTATTTTTTAAGTTGAGTAGAAGCCATAAGGGCTATTCATTTTTAACTATATGGTACATATACTCCTTTCCATGTAAAGTGAACTTCACATAAAAATTATTAAATTTTTTGTGCATAAAACTTTTATTCAAATATTTATTCACTCTTAGGAAATCTGCTATAGTAGATTTTAAGGCTACTTCAAGTTCAGTTTTTTAAAATGAACATCCTAAGTGAACTTAAAAGTGGTCCATGCTTCTGTACTCTGACAAATATCAGATTATCTTTTCTGGGCTATCAAGTTTTTATCAGAGGTTACAGATTTTTTTTTTAAAGTAGATCTCATATAAAACCCCAGTGTGTGAAGAAAAATTGGAACAGAAGAGTTTTGATTAAAGTTGGGGAGGAAGCCTGAAGACCTGTTTATTGGGTTTTCCATTCCCTACCCATAGCTCTGTAAGCCCATAATTTTCTGACCAAAGGCAAATAAATCCCCAGTGTGAATCTTATTCAATATACTTCAATTTTTTTTTTTTTTAAGTTAGCACCTGAAGTTAGCGTAATGGCTGTGTCGCTGGGCTCCCATGTACTCGACCGCAGTTTGTGTCTCAGACCCGGTGGCTTAAAACTCACGCCAGGTGCGTGTGCGTGTGTGCCCAGGATCCCAAGAGGAGAATGGAGGAGAAGGGATTGTGGTGTGGCCATCTCCCCGAGGGGTGATTTCTCGCTTTCTGTCTCTCTCTGTCTGGTGAGCACACACACTCTACAGCGAAAACCTCTCCAAAAAATAAAAAATAAAAATAAAAAAGTTAGAGTTGACTATAAGAAAAAGGCAAGCTAATAAATAAACCTTGGATATATTTTAACTACAATTTTTAAAATGCATATGCTAGTATGACTTGATTTATGTGCACATAATGTATATATATTAAAGAACATTGTCTAGCACACAGTAGGAATGTGATACAGTTTAAGTAAATCAGAACATGATTCACTCAGAACTATACATGAAGTTTGGATAAAATAGAATTTAATGTAAAAGATTTGCTACTCTGTAATTCTAGGATTGGAGGCAATTCACAATATTGTAATAGCCACAATTTCTTCTACTGGAATATTTCCAAGCAACCAAAGTAATGGATTTCTAAAGTTACTCAAGACAAGTCATAGCACCCTGAACACCTGCTGAAAGAATTTTCTAGCTACAAATGTAATTTTAACATACTGTCTAAAGCAGATCTACTCTGCATGAAGCATGTAGCCAAAGTAAGAAAGGAGTAGAATGGAATATTCAAATAGAGAGAAAAAAATAGGTAGGTGGCTACATATTGGTGTAAATGGAACATCATGTAGAGAAATGTGTTCTTTCTTTCTGAATTTACATTTTATTCACAAACCCTATAATTAATACTTGGCCATAGGCTAAATTTCATGAAATGGCTTTGGGGACAAATTACTAAATTGTTAAAACAGATAGAGCCCCTTCCACCAAATACTGACCAAGACTTACGTATCTATAATGGCAAAAAGAACACAAAAGTTGGTATTCTGGGTTAAAATCCTTCTCCTCATATGCCCATTGGTTTCTATTGATTCTCTTGGCCTTCATTCAAGAGAAGCTGGCATGGGCTGTTGCCTAGCAACAGCATGCAGTGTACTTTTCTACCAGCCCATAGAAACACTGTCTCTCTGGTCCTCATGCCATTCCATATCATAGTTTTGAAATGATGACAATCTCTTAGGAACTTTCTTTGCCTCCCTCTAAATAATTGCCTAAGGAAGTACATTTTGATACTCAGCTCTTCATCATAAACATTGTATTTGGTTTAACAAAGACCAGGGAATTAAGAAGGAACACCAATTCTCAACTCCCAACTTTTCTGGCCACTGGGAGAGGAATTAATGTGATCAGACATCTTATAGAGAATTGCAATACATTTTCTTTGAATGAGCTGTGGCTATTTACTGTCACCTATACGTTTGAAAAATGTTTAATTAATGCCTTCTCTGTGCCAACATAATAGTTCCTCACGGAACTTACTTTCCTGTTCTTTATTCTCCCTAGAGACTAAATAAAAACACTTTCCAAATTCTATGTATTTTAGCTGTATGGGAGGTATTTTTTTTTAATCTAATAAATATTTTTAAGCTTAACTCTGGTGACTAAAGTGAACTAGTTGGTCAGAGCCAGATGGATTAAAGTAGGAAGTCCTAAAAAACAATTCAGATAACCAGGAAGTTAAAATAATGATCTTAAGAAAATTCAGTAAGATCCAAGAAGAGTACAGATAGAAATTTGACAAAATCAGAAAAAAAAATTAATGATATGAATTAAGAATTCAAGAGATAAATGTCATTTAAAAGAACCAAATAGTATTTTGAGGTTCAATAATTCAATGAATGAAATTAAAAGTACAGTCAAGAACTTCAACAACAAAGTGGATCAGACATAAAAACTAATTTCTGGGACCAGCAGTTAGCATAATGGCTATGTTGCTGGACTCTCATGTAGTCGACTGCAGTTCGTGTCCCGGACCCGGTGGCTTAAAACTCACGCCGGGCGTGTGTGTGTGCATGCCCAAGATCCTGGGAGGAGAACAGAGGAAAAAGATCCTGGGAGCAAAAAGGAGAAAAGGGGATGCCAACAGGGCCATCCACCAGGGGGGGGGGGTGATTTCTCGCTTTCTATCTCTCTGTCTCTCTCTGTCTGGCAAGCACATGTGCCATATAGCAAAAATCTCTCTCTCAAAAAAAACTAATTTCTGAACTTAAAGATAGGGTTTTTGCAATAACTCAGAAAGAAAAGGGAGAAGAAAATATGAAATTCTATGGGATCTATGAGAAACCAATAAGTGAACAAATATTTGAATTATGAGAGTTCTAGGAAAAGAGATGGAAAATTTCATAGATATTTTATTTAATAAAATATAGCTGAAGATGTTCCAAGTCTTGGAAGAGATAGACACCCAGATTAAGAAAGCTTAAACATTCCCAGTTAGATTCAACTCCAAAAGATTCTCTCCAAGGCACATTATACTGAAAAAATGTCAAAAGTAAAAAGCAAAGAGAGAGTCCTAAACTACAGGAAGAGAAAAGTGTCAAGTCACATAAAAGAGACTCTCCGTAGACTAACAGCAGATTTTTCACCAGAAACCATAAGGCCAGGAGAGGATGGGAAGATATATTCAAAACACTAGGAAAAAACTGTCAGCCAAGAACACTATACTCAGTAAAGCAATCTATTGGAAATGAAGGAAAAATACAATCCTCAGAGAAGCAAAAACTGAGGAATTTCATCAACACTACATCAGCATTATAAGAAGTGCTTCTTTTCCTACATCTGGAAGAGAAGGGATGATAACTACCATTACAAAAATACCCAATAGTATTCATTAGTAGAGCATATATGAAAATGATAAAGAGAAAGAAATCAAACTCTTGTTACTACAGAAAACTGCCAAATCATAGATAAATGATAATCGAGGAAGAAAAACAGAGGAATACAAATTAAGTAGAAAACAATTAATAAAATTAAAGTCCCCACTTATCAATAATAACTTTGAATGTAACAGATGAATCTTCCCAATTGAAAAATATAGACTGACTAAATGAAAAGTAAAAAAGAAAAGAAAAAGAAAGAAACAAGATCTATCTCCATGTTTTCTACAAAAAAAACTCACTTTACCTGTAAAAATACATAAAGACTGTAAGTAAAGTGATAGAAAAGGATATTCCATGCAAACAGAAACCAAAAGAAAGCCAGAGTATGTATACACCTATCAGTTACAATAGATTTCAAGCAGAAACTTAAAAAAAAAAAAAGGAGGTCATTATATGATAATAAAAGGACCAATTCAGCAAGAGGATGCAACAATAATAAATAAATATGCACCCAACACTGGAGCACCCACCTATATTTTTCCAAACATATTTTATGAAGCTAGCATTACCCTGATATAAAAAAAAGACTAATAAAAAAGAAAACAACTGACCGATATTTCTGATGAACATATGTGGGAGTCTTTTAAACAATTCATAAAAAATGTATATTACAAAAAAAGTGCATAGATTTTGATATTTTTTGTACTGAAATAAACTTACTTTAATTCTACTTTTCATTAACTTTTTGATGATTTCCCTCAGACATTCAAAGTCCTCAATTAAACACTAGCAAACCAAATCCAAATGTACACTAAAAAGATTATACAGCATGATTACGTGCCAAATGTACATTATAAAAATTATACACCTTGATCATGGCATATGAGGTTTTTTTCCCATATGGGCGTATCAATCATTTATTTATTTTTTTAATTTATTTATTTTATTTTAAATTTATTTATTTATGTTTATTCACTGTACATCATTACAGTATATAAAATGAGATTTTCCATCCAGAATACATGGTATATTGGCTCAGTCAAGGATATTATCATGCATGTTATCGTCAACAAGTAATTTTCCATTTCTTGTTCTTAGATATATTTTTTCTTTTTTTATTTCATTTTCTTTTAAACATTCGATCACATTATTTGGCTTACAAAGTGGACATAGCAGGTGGTGTGGTGGATAAGGGCGCTGGATTCCCACATGGCCGACCATGGTTCAAGTCCCTGATCTGGTAGCTTGCTTTCTCACTTTCCTTTTCTCTCTTTCTCTCTCTAGTGGTCAAATGAAAAACAAAATCAAAAACAAAAACAAAAAAACTAACAATAACAAATGGAATTAAATAAGTAAATATTTATTTTTAAAAAAGACATATAAGTTTTTTTAATATACACTTGGATTTAGGAAGTAAGGATGATTCAAAATATATAAATTTTTAAAACTGATGCATCATATCAGTAGGAAAAAATGATCATTTCAATAGCTGCAGAAAAAGCATTAGATAAAATAAAAACATCCATTCATGATAAAAGTTCTCAACAAATTGGGTACAAAAATGAATGTACCTCAGTTGAATAAAGGCCATATTTGACAAACCTACAGCTGATATTAGAGTGAACGGGAGAAATGTTGCAAGTTTTTCTTCTAAGAACCGGGACAAGAAAAGGATGCCCACTTTCACCACCCTTACTCAACATAGTACTGGAAGTCCTAGCCAGAGCAATTAGCAAGAGAAATGGGGGGAAAACAAAGAAAAAAGGACATTCAAATTGGGAAAAAGGAAGTCAAGGGGGGGAAGGACATTCAAATTGGGAAAAAGGAAGTCAAATTGTCTCTGTTGCAGACAACATGATCTCACATACAGAAAGTCCTTAAAACTCCACCAAAAAAACTCAGAACTGGCAAGCAAATTCAATAAAGTGGCAGAACACAAAATCAGCTTACAAGTATCAGCATTATTTCTTCACCAATAACAGACTAGCTGGAAAAGAAATAAAAAAGCAATCCTATTTGCAATAACTGTCAAAAAATAATGATATACCTAGGAATAAATTTAACCAAGAATATGAAAGATCTGTACAATGTAAAGTATAAAACACTAATGAAAGAAATTGAAGAAGACACCAAAAGATGGAAAGACATCCCATGTTCATGTATTGAAAGAAATATTGTTAAGATATTTATACTACCCAAAGTGATCTACTTATTCAGTGCAATAATTATCAAATATTAATAGTGTTCTTCAAAGAAATTGAAAAAAAATCATAAAATTTTTAAGATTCAAACAGTCAAAGCAATTCTGAAGGGGGAAACAAAGTCAGAGACATCGCACTACCTGATTTCAAAATATACTACAAAGCAATAATAACCAAAACATCATAATACTGGCACTAAAAACGAACACCTGAAACAGAATGGAGAACACAGAATTAGATCTAGATTATATATAGCCAACTGATTTTTGTTAAAGTTGTCAAGAATTTTCATAGGAGAAAGGACAATCTTTTGTAAAAAATGGTGCTGGGCATTAGATATTTATATATATAGAGAGTAAATCAAACCCCTACCTCTCACAATAAATATATTTTAAAAAAACACTCCAAATGGATCAAAGACTTCAATGTAAGGCCAAAGACTAAGAAATAACTGAAAGAAAACATAGAATTTTTTTGTTTTCTTTTTGTTTTGTTTTGTTTTGTTTTGTTTTTGCCACATATGTGTGGACTCACCAGAGAGACACAGAGAGAGAGAGGGAGAAAGCATCCCGATAATTTATCTGGTCAGTCTGCAATCTTTCTCCATTCTGTCATGATTTAGGGCACGCAGTCACGCACATGCACCAAATATGATTTTTTTGTTATTGTTGTTTTTAACTTTATTATGGACATTTTTCAAAATAATGCAATGAACTCGGGAATCTATCATAAATTTAAACAATTATCAACTTGTGACCAATAATATTACATCTTTATCATTACACATTACTGATCCTGGATTCTTTTAAAACACAAGACTAACAAGTTACACAATTATTACACTTAATAATTAAATATAATGACATGATGACATTCAATATTTTATAAATGTGTTCAAAATTTACTTGGCTGTCACACTTTTTGTTAGAGTAAGTCTATATAAGATCCATAATTGCAATTGATACATCTTCTTAATCTCTAATAATTTCTAGACTATCTTCTTTTCATCTTTTGATTTCCTAAACTTTTATTTTTGAAAAAGGGAAATAGTTTGTCCTATGGAATTGCCAACATCCAGATTTTTTTTAATAGACCTTTGTGATGTTATTGAATAATTCCTCTCTTTATTTTCAAAATCCATGGTAGTTAGCTCTAGAAGCCTGATAAAATTCCATTTCTTTTCCACTTCATTGGTAAAAAGTGTATTCTTTCTTCTAGAGATACTTAGTTGTCTCCGTGTTTTATGACTTAGCAGTCGTTGGTGTTTGTTGCATAAGTCTGTCCATCATGAAAGCAGTGACATTCAAAATCTACTATTTGTTAGTTGAAATATGTCTATAGAGAGAAACTTCCTCTAATCATATCTGAGGGATATTTGACTATCTTGAAAAATAGTTCTTCTAAGAAAGATAAGAAGACACTTTGTTCTTTAACTCTATCAGTTTTCAGTTGATTCCCCACCAACTAAAAGATTAGCAACATTGGATTTAAATACTAGGATATTTATCTCAACTTTAGCCAGTAAAGATCTCTTTCAGTAGGCTCTAAAATACTTCTGTCAAGACCCTAAGGTTTTCTTTTTCCTTATCTTTTTACATTTAATCACTGTACCTCTCCATAGCACACAAAATGAATCTTCCTAGCATATCAGTCCAGTGAAAGACATTACCATACACATTATCATCAACAGATAATTTTCCATTTCTGTGTCCATTAAATGTTTTGCTTCCCCCCTCTTGATTCCCTCCCTCCAATCCCCGCCATAACCCATCTTCCTTCCATAATGTCTCTAATATCCACAGTTGCTCTCCATGCTTTTCTACCATACTATCTTTCATTTTCTTCCATAGAGTGCAGATATTCAGTATATGTACGATGGGGACATACAATATCCCTCTTTCATAGTCTGGTTTGCCTCACTTGGCATTAAAACTTCCACATTCTTCCATTGTCTACCAAATGCCTGGGTCTCATTGTTTCTATTTTTTTTTTTTTATGGATGAGTAGCATTCCATAGCATATCCCAAAGTGTTTTTTTTTTTGTTACTGGGGCTGGAATGGAAACTGCCCAGGCAGCAGCAGCCTGGGATCTGTCTCCCTTAATTACCAAGACATAGAGCTGGCTGGCCCTAGGATAAATGTTTTAAGACATTTGTCTTGGTGAAGATTTTTTTTGAAAAGACCTCAACAGCACAGACAACAGAAATAAAGCTACGTAAATGGGATTACAGCAAACTATCTTTAGTTTAGCAAAGGAAACAAGAAAGTGATAGGATAACCTGAGGAATAGAAGACAATATTTGTCAACTATTCATCTGATAAATTATTTACTATCCAGAATATATGAGAACTCAAAGGATTCATCCAAAAAGTAATATTCTGATATAAAAATGGGCAAATGATCTGACTAGACATTTCTCAAAAGACATACAAATAGCCAATTAAGTATATGAAAAAATTCTCAACATAGCTAATTATCAGGAAAATTAAATCAAAATTAGATACTAACTCACCACATTTAGAACAGCTATCGTTAAAAAACAAAAAGAACAATAAATAAATGCAGGTGAGGATGTAGAGGAAGAAATGCATTGTTAGTGAGAATGTAAATTAGTATAGCCATTATAGAAAACAGTATGGAGTTTCCTCAAAAAGCTAAAAATAGAACTAGCTTATGTCCGGTAATCTCACTACTGGATATATATACAAAGAAAATGGGGAAATTAGTGTAACAAAGAATTATCTGCATTCCAATGTATATTACAATGCTATTAACAACAGCCAAATATAGAATCAACCAATGTTCATCAACAAATGAATGAATACAGAAAATGTGCTATATATACAGAACACACTATTCAGCCACTAGAAACAATGAAATGTTGTCATTTGAGACAACATGGACCAGCCTGGAGGAAATTAAGTCAAGTGAAAGAAGCCAGCCACAGAAAGAAAAATGCTGCACATTCTCTCTCCTATGGAAGCTAAAAATGTTGACCTCATAGGCATAGAGTAGAACGGTGGTTACTAGAGGCTGGGAAGGAAAGGAGAGGAGGAATTAGTGAAATGATGGTTAACAGATATAAAATTATAAATGAGTAAGAGGAGTAAGTTCCAGTGTTCTATAGCTCAGTAAAGTGAGTGCAGCTCACAACCATTTATTGTATATTTCAAAATAACTAGAGAGAATTTTGAATGTTCTCAACACAAAGTAATGTTTGTGATGATGGATATGTTACCTACCTTGATTTGACCATTACATACTCTATGTATCCACAAATGTCATTTTACCCTCTAAGTATGTATAATTATTATGTATCAATTAAAAGTAATTTTAAAAGCCCCCCAATAAACAAAGAACAATCATGGATAAGCCAGTGTTTCCCAGGCTTTTGTTCTGCCCATTCAGTCACCAAAATGGAAAATTACCTGTTGATAATAACAAGGATGATAATATCTTTGACTAGACTAATATACAGTGTATTCATGCTGGGGAAATTCATCTTATATGCTATAATGATACACAGTGATTGAAAGCATAAAAATAATACATTTTAAAAATATATATATTTAAGAAATTAGCTCTAACATTGCCATTATCATAGTTAATGATGTGGCTGACCCTGCAGGTGTTTTCTGCCCGCTATGAATTTATATGGATTCTCTAACTTAGCTATAGTGGCTATTGTATTTTGTAAAATGTCCCCACTGATGTGACCTTATTGATGAGGCATTTTCTGGCTCCACAGCCCAGTCCTCCTTGAGGCTGGATTTAAGAAGAAGGCTATTATTCAAAGGATTCACGTCCAGATAGAAGAACAATGAGAGGAAACCCCACTCCTCTCAGCCCAGAAGGGTGTGGGAAGCGGGGAAGTACAGGGTGGAAAGCCTGAAGTAGGAGCAATTTGCGTGTCCTGACTCACCTCCCACCCACATCACCCTGGTTGGTAAAGGCAAAAATCAAAAGCGGAGGTTATTTTCCTCCTGCTTTCTGTTTAGAGCTTTGAGAAGAGACTGTTCCTTTTTGTCAAGAGAAAATAGCTCTCATGGTTGTCCTGAGCTGCTATGTCCAGAGGAAACAGCTAGAAGCTAGCAGATGACACTGAAACAAGGTTTTGGGGAGAAGCAGTAGGAAGATAAGGAGGCCAGGGCCCAAGGAGAGTCACAGGCAAACCTCAGAACAACAAGTTTTTGGGGAGACGCAGTAGGAAGATAAGGAGCCCAAGGCCCAAGGAGAGTCACAGGCAAACCTCAGAAGAGCAAGAGGGCCTGTGTTAGGGAAGCCCCAGGCCTTGGCCAGTCAGGGCATAGACTGTGACTTCAGCTGCTGAGGTGTACAAACTCAGACATGTGCACATGCACACACACACACACACACACACACACACACATACACTTTCTCTTATGACCCTGCCAAACTTCACAGCCTAGTGCTCACCCTGAAAACTCCTCAAAAGGCCCATGATGATCTTTACTCTGAGCACAACAGACCTCTTGACTCCTTGAAATTCCCCAAAGGTGGCGATCTGCTTTGTATCCTATGACTTTGCCTTACAATTGTGCCTTGTAGATCTTTTATCCTCTTGTCCTCATGATAAACACAACTCTAACCTGCTATTAACTGAATGTTATGTGTGCCCCAAACTCATGTTGAAGCTTTATGTGATGGTAGCAGGTGGTAGAATTTTTAGAAAGAAATAGGTCATATGGGTGGGGCCCTCATGTGATTAGTCCTTATAGGAGGAAGAGAATTAGTCCTCTCTCTACACTTCACCATGTGAGGATACAAGACAACCATCTGCAAACCACGAAAGTGGCCCTCACCAGACAGTGGATCCGCTAGTACCTTGACCTTGGACTTCTCAGCTTCTAGAACTGGGAGAAATGTTTGTATTTAAGCACCCCATTTATGATAACTTGGCATAGCAGCCCAAACAAGACTTACTCTAGCCTCTCTACCTATGAATATTTCTCATCCTTTTGGTACTGAAGCAGTAATTTTTCATATCTCTGTTCTTTCACTGCGTCATATATATCTTTAGGTTAGAATTCATCTGATTTTAGTTTTTTGCCCTTACTCCCCATTAGATTGAAAACCTCATTTACTCATTTTTGCATTTTTAGCACTGAGCACAGAGCCAAGCTAAAGTAAGCACTCATTAGCCGTTCGTTAAGTAAATCTATAGAAAATCAACACAATAGATAACTTTTCTGTTCGAAAGTTCAAAATGTGCTTTTGTTAAGATTTACTTTATACCCAGCACTATACTATACATTTTTATTACATAAGAGCACTTCATCCTCTCCCCAGCCTTGCAGAGTGTGTATTGTCATTATCCTTGTGCAAATGAGTTCCCTAAGACTCAAAAATGATGAAAGGACTCACTCAAGATTACATAAATAAAAAGTGAACAGCTAGAGTTAGAATCCATTCCTTCTGTTCTCAACAGAACTCTTCACAATAAGATTCAAAAGAACATCCACAATGTACGAAACTTCTTGTAGAAAGATTAATATTCAGTAAAGAATGATATCATGTAAACCTGGTTTAGATTTTATCATTAACATTTCTTCATATGTTATAATTTAACAGCAACAGCTCACATTAGTAACTCAAATGTTTTGTCTTCATGTGTAGCTGGTGAGGTATGGAAAGGACTGGAAGGCATTGTATCAAAATCTTCTACCTTGTGTAGTCAATACTACACAATAGTTGCTTCATATGGCTACTTTCAAAAGGAGAATAAATGTTCTTAGAGGAAACTGGGAGGTAGCAGCTACAATGAATAAGGCTGATATGGTGACTTTAGCAAAACCAAGTAAAGTGTTTTTAATCATGGTTACATTTTTAAATGAGATTAATTTTCCCCAGGCCCTACTGGGTGTTTGAGCTATCATGGTGAGTTAGGAGTTTGACAAAGCCTTTCTCCACAACTTTGAGACATTAGGAGGTTGTCAGAAAACTCACGCTTGTGTGGAGATCTGTTTTTGAAGTTGTACAGAATTACCAATTAATGAGTTCTTGTATTATTCTTTTATAGACAAGTGCATTTGGATGAGACTCAAGCACAAAGGATCCTCCTTTATATATCATTAATTCCA
This sequence comes from Tupaia belangeri chinensis, assembly GCF_000334495.1. Lineage (NCBI taxonomy): Eukaryota > Metazoa > Chordata > Mammalia > Scandentia > Tupaiidae > Tupaia > Tupaia belangeri. The sequence continues at coordinate 1,358,450 of NW_006159773.1, forward strand.
ACTTTAAGAGACATTTTTGGTCTCACAGTTGCCCTCTTTGCTTCCTTTGTATTCTAGAAACCTGATAACTTCCACCAATAGGCTGATTAACAAAGACTTTCAATATTCTCAAGTACCTTTCTTTTTTACTGCATCAAATCTTCCAAGCAAAGCCATGAAATATTTAGGTTGTCTGTCTGTCTATAATAAGCTCTCCATGCAAATGTGTGTGTGTCAAGCGATGGACAGGCATGAAATTATAAGTTGGATCATAAGCTTTGAACGTGATTTTTATCAGTAGTAAGCAAACCCTCAAAAGCAAAGTACAATTGGTTAACATATCATTTTCAAATTGTCATCTTTGTACCCACAATGTAATAGATGTTGTGAAAATATTTCTTAAGTAAATAATAGTGTTAATAAACTCTCTACCAGGGACCAGCAGATGGTGTAATATTTACATCACTGGACTCCCAAATAGTGGACTGCAGTTTGAATTCTGGACCTGGCACCTTAAAACTCATGCTGGGTCCATGTACGTGTGTATGTATGTGTGCTCAAAATCCCAAGAGGAGAATGGAGGAGAAAGGGTTGTGGCATGGCCACCCCCCCGGGGGGGGTGATGTCTTGCTTTCTATCTCTCTGATGAGCACACATGCCCTATAGCAAAAATCTCTCTTAAATAAATAAACTCTCTACCATGCTATTCTTCGATTTGCTTTCAAGTTCCACATAGGATTAGGTTATACAGAATTAATAGATTTACTATTGTTCAAAATAATTTTTTAAATTTGCATAAAGTGCAGAGCACAATGTGATAAATGTCCATATTCCTACCGCTCATATTAATCAATGCTAAAAATTAGTCATATTTAATATTTTAATAAAATAAATGATAACTTCTATTGAGATTTAATTATGTTTAGGCAGTATTTCAAGTGCCTTACATATACAGGTTTAATTAAATCTTGCAAAATCCTGTAAAAAAGTCATTAAGAAAGAAGAAAATCCTGCCATTTGAGACAACATGGGTGAATCTAGAGGGTATTATGCTAAGATAAGCCAAGCACAGAAAGATAAGTACTATGCTGAGGAAAAATAACTTGAAACTAAAATTATATAATGTGAGAATGATAAAGACATTTCCAAATATACATATATAAAGCACATCTACTTTCAGACTCTCATTGAAAGAAATGTTCATGCAGACATTTCAGAACAAAGGAAAAGAAACCCACATGCAAGATAAAATTATAACCAAAGAAATCAATCAAATGTGTGGGTAACCCTGAATACATATTGATTAATAAAGAGTAGTATTGGTTACTAAAGAAAGGGGGAGAATTACAGTGTGCCCATCCCCCCTGGGGGTGACTTCTCACTTTCCCTCAATGTCTCTTTCCAGTGAGTGCACATGTCCTATGGCAAAAACCTGAAACTTAAAAAAAGAACATTAGAACACCAGTAACAACATGAAAAGTATAAACCTATTCCGATGACAGTTTTCTTCCTTTATAGAATTTTGACATTTTTTACATCTGTTCTCTGTCTTTAATTGCATTTTCTAAACTTATGAATTCTGTTACTTTTCTTATCTTTTTAAAAATTTAAAATATGTATATTTCACGTTCTCATTCATATTGTCTTATCATTTGCAGTTCTTTGAATATGATCATCTGCTGTATCTTTATACTTTCTCTCATGGTGTTAGCTTCCCTTGTGTGCTGATATTGGCTTTTATTGTGAACTCCTCAAATTTAGTGGGAATTATCTTCTGCAAAGGTTAAACACTTGTCTGGAGTTGTAGAGGTTACTTCACAATATTCTCTGCTATAGCTCATATATTCTGGAGCAGAATTCACTTTTATTTCTGGATCAAGTTGTGGGTGATTTCTGGAGTTTAACTAAGTACTAATGGGCCCCAATGTTTCAGAGTTGACTCAGTTCTGTACACAGTATGAATTGAGGTTATTTGTTTTACAGAGGGAGTTGTATTCAAGCTCTAACACTGCATATATGATTATAATCTGATTTCTTGGTCTTACAATGGCATTCTAAGTACATATTCAGTTTCACCTTCCCCAGAGACACCTCAGCTTCAATTCCCTCTTAATGTTATTAATCCCCTCATTGATTCAGGCACTTGCAAACTTGCTTTGAGCTTTGTTTTATCATTTCTAGAATGAAAAGAGAATTTCCCTTTGTTCAGATCAGCTCATATCACTGCCTTCTTGCTTAAATCATTCAAATAATATCATTAGAGAAAACATAAAAAGTCATCATATGATACTCATGCAAAGTAGAAAGTGGGAAGGAAAGGAGAAAACTCAGTAACATCTGTAAATATAAATGTCTAAAAAAAAACCATATGAGACTTTCACTTTATAAGCAAAGCCATGCAATCACATTACCAAACACCAAGAAAAACATACTGAGTAAAAATATTACTTCAGGCAAAAAGCTAAAAAATTACTAAAAAATATATTTAAAAATATATTTAAAAACAAATTTAAACTGCTGGAGATTCAGCAAGTCAATAAAGTTAATCTGGTAACCCTGTTTAATGACAGCATAAAATTTTAGAAGAAATATGAATTTGTGGTATTAGAATAAGAAAAGACTTAAAATAGTGTTTTGCTTCAAAATTAAGATAAAGTTTTATATTTTCCACAAGATAGCTATAAACACTAGGGGAGTTATGTTGCATTTTGCTTTCTTTCTTTTTCTTTCTTTCTCTCTCTCTCTCTCTCTCTTTCTTTCTTTCTTTCTTTCTTTTTTTAAGTAACATCATAGCACATTCAGGACACTCTAAGAAACAGTGCATTCTTTTAGCAAATTTTCATTAATTCTAAGGAGCTCAACATTGTACACACCCGGAGACCTAGGGAGTAAGATAAAATCTCTGACCTGGCAGAGCATACAATCCATGGTGATAAAAGAGAGATACGTATGCAAGATTGCAGGTGATTAAACACTGACGTCAGTCCAACTGACCAATTTGTATCATGAGAATCTTTGGAAGGAAAGTCTAATAGTTATTTCCTTGAAAAACAAAACTTTGAAAGAAGCCAAACATATACCAGAAAACTCCTAAAATCTAAAAGAAAGACAAAATATTACACTCCACTACTGTTCCTGACCCTTTCAGTCTGCCCCAGTTCGCCAAAGCCCATTCTAAGAGAATAAAACAAGTGTTTTCTTCCAAAGCACAACTTCTTTCAAAAAATCCTCACTTCCCAGCAGCCTGTGATAAACAGTCATTTTAAAGAGCTTCATTCATAAAACCAATAATACTGCAGTAAATGTTGCTCCAGATGCAATAAGAACCTCAGAAAAGTCCAAATCCTTATTCAAATAGCCATCCTTAAGGTAGCTCCTAGATTATCGTATGCCCTGCATTCACTGAGAATTCGTACTAGGATGGCGGTACAGTAAAGCAATGCATTCCCCCGAAATGGTAATGAAGTGCAGCCAAAATAGAGATAATTATTTTAATTAATGGTAATGATTTTAACGGTTGAACATTTTAACTAATTAATTATGATTGATTGCTTGTTACTAATCAAGGAATATGATTCAAAGTTGTAATTGAAAAACCAGGAGCAATAGGTTCCGCAGAGAGCATATCACAACCCCACTGAGATCAGGGCATTATTTTTGCCTTGAAAATTACACTCTGGATTATTCTAGTCCTTTTTCTTTCACACTGGTTTTAATATTACATTGAGGATCCTTTGTCAGCAATGGAAGAAAGTATAAAATGTGAATATATTGAAAGAAATATCTATTTTTACTGTTATAGCTTTCAGTACTATATTATTCATCCAAACTTTTTCTTGTTCACCTTCAAGGCTAAGCTTTCTTTTGTTAAATGAAGACTTTGGATGCAAAAAACATGCCAATTAGACTGTTTGGACAATATAAATTTGTTTTATGTTAATAAGCATATTGACTCGGAATTAGTTTTCTACATAATTTATATGTGGTTTTTTGAACATTAGATTGTAAACTTCTTAAAATACACTTAGAGAACTCCCAAAGTCAGTGAGATAAGCTTCTTTTCACTCTTTAGTGCATTCTTCTAATGGTTTTATCTAACAGAGGCAAATCAGTGTCACAACATAACCTGCAATTCATCTTGTAACTTACTAGTAATTCATTTTGCATCAGTGTTACCTTAGTATGGTAAAGTGGTTCTTTTCATCCTAGATAATCCTTTTACTGTGGAAACAAAACCACATTGTCCTACTTCTACACAGTGTCCCTCTTCTACTTGGTAGGTAGAGAGAGGGAGAAGGGGACAGCGTGCTAACAGACTGGTAACAGAGCATGGTTTGTCACACCAAATGCTGGAGATCACTAAGGAGGGAATAACATAATCAAATATGTTCAGGAAGATCACACTAGAGCACCTGTTGGGAGATTGATGGGTGCAAGGAGAGAAGCCAGGAAGGAGGCTGTTCCTATCACCTAGGTGACAGTGAGAGCCTACACTAAGACCATGACAGGGTTATTCCTGGAATAGGATTGCCTGGATTCGGTTAACAATTAACTGAATATATTGTGCAATTAACAATTAAATATATGGTGAATATGGAGCAAGTTTAATTCTGAGGTACAAGTTTGAGCTCAGTTTGGGGCACATTTAAAATCACAACGCTGGGAACAGCAGATGGCATAAATGGTTACTTTGTTGGACTCCCACATAGTTGACTGTGGTTTGAATCCCAGACCTGGCAGTTTAAAACACATTGGGCATGTGTGCATGTGAGCCCAAGATCCTAAGAGAACAGAGGAGAAGGGATTGTGGTGTGGCCATCCCCCCCCCCCGACCACCCGAGTGTGGGGAGGTGATTTCTCGCTTTCTGTCTCTCTGTCTGGTGAGTGCTCATGCTCTCTATAAAAAAAAATCTCTCTAAATAAATAAATAATAAAATCTCCATGCTGAAGACATTCTGGTTACTTCATGTTTACTTTTTTCCACCTATTCCCACCCAACAACTGCTATGCATTGTCCTCAGCCATGGTCTCCAGACTACATTTCCACCTTTGACATCAGGCTTCACTCAAAGAAACAGCTAGGTTCTCACCTACGAGAAGAAAGTCTGGAAGTAAATTCCGGGCCATTGACTGATCTGAGAACCAGTACGTAGAAGGGTGCCAACAGTGGCTTATTTCTCTGTTTCTCATGGTATAATCACTGATTTTCCATCACTTAATTTACACTGCTTCCTCTGACATTATTTTAATCAACATCTTTAAAAACATTACTGTGAGCCATTTTTGCAGAGTTGTTCAGAAAAAAACAATACTTTTCCCTTCTTTTCCTCTGATAAATTTCAATGTCTGATTCCCTATCTAGCTCCCATTGGCCAGCTCATCCTTATAAGTGAGTCTAATTCCATATTTCTGGACCTTGTCCCCATTTTCTCCACCTTGCTATGTAGCTCAGGTATGATAAATTCCAGCCTACTGAGGCCCAGAGGACAACTCAGCAACTCTAATCCTGTCTATAGTCAGAATTCGACCCAAGGCCTCCGAGATCAGGGAGTCTGCAGTTGGAGTCAAGTGGCTTAAATGGAAATAAATGAGAACTATAGAATATGGAAACCAGGTAATTCCCCCTCCCCCCCAAATTTTTTATACAAGTACCATTTGCAAACATTTCCCCTTTTCCTAAAATTGTTCTGAAACTCTGGAGGCATAGGAAATATCTTACTCCCCTTAGGTATTATCAAGGTTAAAGTGCACTGTTTGTATTTCAGCCAAGAAATTTTTTTCAAAATCAGGGGAGAAGTAGACACTGAGTTGAAGAAATAATGATATTCAGATCACCAGGTTTTTGTTTTTTGTTTTTCGGGGTTTTTTTTCTTGTTGCAGATTGTCCACTCAGGAATTTACCCTTGGACGTTTTTAATCTCAGGTCAGACTTCCTTCTGCCATTTGGCATTCTCCCAGGCACCATCTCTTTCCATCAGTCAGTGGAAACATTCGCCAAGCATAATTAGGAAGGTAAATCTGCTGTAGAAATTGTCACGGTTTCATTTAGATGTAGCCAATATTAAACAATGAATAGTCAGCTAATTTCCTTTTCCTGGAAATTTAAATCTAGACACATCTAAGTTGTGACTAAGTTGAAACACTGCAGCTTTTTTCCTGATAATAATACAGCTATTTATGTTCTCGTTTTAGTGCGAAGAAATGAGTTTTGGGGTAGAACGAACAAGCATAGAGATTGAAGGGGAAAGTAGAGGAGTGCAGCAATGCACTGTGTGTATCACAAAACTCTCCTACAATTTAGGGATTCAGCTGCAAAACAAAACTCACTAGTTATATTGGTTTGCAGAATTGTCAGTCTGTTTTGCCAGAATGATCAACATTAGCAAGCAGCTTCCTACTGTTCAGCTGTGGATTTAGGCTGGAGCCACAGAAGAGGATAATATGCTTACGAATAGCACCTCTCAGAGTGTGAAGTGTGCCTCCTGGGCTGGCAATCGAACTCTGGTTTTGGCAGAGCCCCATACAAGGTGAAGGAAGGGAAGGGAGAAATGTATGAATATTATTTCCTCTTTTACTTAAGGCTTGCCAAAACTAGGACCTGGCATTGCCTACTAAGAGCTGAAATATCCCACACACAGTTCCTTTCATGTGCTAGATTGAAATTCATGTGGCTCAGCAAAGTAGAAAAATGAGCACTGGATGCCCTATCCATATGGTAAATAAAAGCCTCTTCCCCACCACCAGCTTTCGAGTGTTCCCAATGAATTTTGCCTTCAGAAAATATCTGAATCTGAGATCTTCCTCAATGAGTTGTTTAAAGTTCTTATGGTAAATGTCTTCAAGATCATCATGAGGGCCAAAGTTTCCCAGACAGAGCAAACAGCAGTATTCCCTTATGTATATATAAACAGCTATGTATCTATAATCTCCACTAACCACGAGGAGTTAAGTGTCTCGCAGCAAATACTCCTG